>NC_142094.1:35591212-35894242 GCF_054644295.1 Miniopterus natalensis
TCATCCTTGCATACTTCCCATGTTGTTACATTCAAATACTTTCTCCATTATTTTTTTTGGCAGGTGAACGAAAAAAAAGTGACTGCGGAGCCAATGGGGACAAACTAGTCTGCGTGTCCTGCCTGGAAGGGGTGGAGTTCACAGACAAGGAACATTATTCTTATAAATGCAGAAAGTGTGGAATTTGTGATGGAGAACACGGTAAGTGTCTTAACAAGCAATTCAAAGTGTCCATTTGTGGTACTCGATGTAGAATCACTCATAACATGCCTGTAATTGGAAATTGGGACCTATTCTGATGCCATGTTGGTGTACAGGAAGGGACAAGATGGGGCTGATGGGTGAAGCAGGACCAGGGACTGAGCTAATCACTGGGCTAGACGCTTATCTGTAGGAGACTGACTGAATGTGAACCCTGTGAACAAGGTTCGTAAGATCCAATCAAAAAATGCAGAAATTTTTTTCCCGTCTTGATTTATGCTTGTGTAGTGGCTTTCGTTCATGGCCAGAAAAAGCTCAGAAACCTTCAGATCTAAGGACAAAGGATCTTGAGAGGTGGGTGGGATGCTCCACCTTCTTTGGGGATTGGGTTTGTCCTGATAATTCCAATTGGGGCCCTATACTTTCATGACTGTCCCACTCTATTTTGAGGGCCCAGATTAAAATATAACAGAAGTACTCCCACTTTTGCTTGACATTAAGAAGTCTCTGGACATATTTCTTGTCTCGATTGGAGCCCTAAAGCAATGTTTCTCAACCCTGGCTGTACATTAGCATCACATAGGGAGCTGTGAGAAATGCCAATGTTTAGGTCCCACCTTAGACCAATTAAATCAGAATCTCTGAATGTGGGCTTTGGCAGTGGTCTGCCTGCCGAGGTTGGGATGAGGCCTGACAATCTGCATTTCTAATAAGCTACCAGGTGAAGCTGATGCTCGTGGTCCACAGGCCACACTTTGAGTAGCCAGGCTTTAGACTAGAAGAACAGGGGAGCTACTTAAACAAAGGTGTGGTTGTGTGGGTTGCTAGATTGTCTATCCACTTAAAACTCTGCTGAATGATTTCAACCATTTCAGCCTGGGGTTGCCTGTTTTGCATTTAAACACTAGTTGTATTCCTAAACAGTACTTGTATTCATGATGGTGTGACTGTTCATGTAAGCAGTGGATCTCAAAAACCTATTCAGCTCCTGCCCATCATTTTCATAGCCAGTTTATAACTAGCTGCTATAACTAATTGTCTGCAAATTGGATTTCTAGGCTTAGAAGTGGAAACAAACTGTACCAGGACCCAGAATATCAAGTGCAGATGCAAATCAAACTTTTTTT
This sequence comes from Miniopterus natalensis, assembly GCF_054644295.1. NCBI lineage: Eukaryota > Metazoa > Chordata > Mammalia > Chiroptera > Miniopteridae > Miniopterus > Miniopterus natalensis. Next base: position 35,592,541 of record NC_142094.1, read on the forward strand.
GTGACACTCCTCCATGTGAACACTGTAACCCTTGCACCATGTAAGTTTTAATCATTTTCTGATTAAAACACTAGATATACTTTGAGAGGTATATCTTCCTAGGGGGAAACAACACAGTCTGAGAGTCAAGAATTTGGGTTCTAGTCTTGCTTTGCCTCCAAATAACTAGATAGCTGTTTGTTCATTCAGATATCCAGTCTCCAGACATGTATTGAATGCCTCCTGCGTGCTTGACACTGCTGGCCGCTTAAGCTAACAGTATGAGCAAGACACATCCCTGGCATCGAAGCTCTAAGGCTAGAGGCAGAGAGAGTGAAAAAAGGCATGGTTATTGATCAACTCCACATGGCACTCATCAGCAGAGACTCGTGCCTAGGGTGTTATGTGTTATACAGAACCTTTCAACCCTGCTTGGGAGGTTCAGTGAAGATATGGCACATGGCTTGAGTCTTGAAGGAAGGTGTACATGGATCTAAAGGATATTTCAGGAAGGAAAACAACAGCTGCAAAGAGACAGAGGACGCTCCAGAGAACAGGGTATCTGGCTGGAGTGTAGGAAAGACTGAAAAGGAGCCAGGGCCAGATCATGGAGGGCCTTGTCTTTCATGCTGAAGCACCTGGTTTAGACCCAAAGTTAGAAAACCTGATTGGGCATCTCATTTTTCTTCTGATTAACTGAGTGTGTTTGAGCAGATCACTTAACCTCTCTGAGCTTCAGTTTCCTCACACATTAGGATGCAGATAATTGTCACTTGTCTTACTGGTCTCATTTCTGTGAAGATCAGATTGAGTAATATGTATTATAAAAATAGCTTTTACTTTGTAAGACATTGTTTTGCATACATGTAAATATAATAAGGTTATATCAATGTACCTCCCCTTGAACTTGTAATTCATCTTAGGAATCATTTAGGAGTTCACCTAGTAGACTTGAAAAGTAGGGGCATCATGCTCAATGTCTCTTATTTACTGGAAAAAATTAAAGGTTTGTGCAATTAACCTAGCTTCTCCTTTCTAGCCCCAAGTGCCTGAGATAGCCCTCATGATGACAGAAGTAGGAATTGGGGTTGGGGGAGGGACTAATGTAAGTCAAATAATAACAATAATAGTAGTTCTAAATACTTCATAATCTTCGTTTAACTTTTTTCTCACCATAGCCTTTTCAAGCAGATAATATTGTCTCCTTATTATTGCTGAGAAAACAGGCTCATGGTAATTAAGTGACTTGTTCAAACTACCTAGTTAGACAATGGGCAGAGCCAAGCTTTAATTCAGACTTGGTCAGTGTTTGACTATCAGAAGAAAACCCACAGAAACCTCTTGAGTGTCCTAATCACCACTTGATGTTAAAAGGCAAAGCCTCTAAGGGCCTGCTGAGTAGGCTCCCTCAGTAGCATCATGGGCAGTGGCTATTGTCTGGCCATTTTTATTGTTCTATGGAACTGCCTTGAAATTGTTTTTGGTAGCTTATGATTGTCTCCTAGTATTTTAAGAGCACAGCTCATTCCCAATTTTAAGTTTGTGCTAAGGTCTATTTCATTCTTTTTCTTATATGTCAACACTTCATTACCTTCCTTTAACTCTGGGTATTTTAAAACATAGTCATTCTTTGTTTATCCAAACATCCAAATTATGTTACAAATCTTTATCAGCTTTAGATGCTAATCTAGAAATATTTGAGGGAATATGTTTGCCAGAGATGCAAAAATCAGTATAATGGCCCCAGATTTATAGTGTGTCATTGAAAGTGATCAAGGAATCAGCCTACCAGCCTTTTTGAATTTCCTCTATATTTTTTTCTAGGTGTAAACATGGAATCGCTGAGGATTGCACAGCAACCCAGGATACCAGATGTAAAGGTTATTATTACTTTTTTAATTAATATACTCTCCTTTCTCTTATTTTCACAGTAAAATATGAAGCCAATTCCTTTTGATTCTTTGAGAGTACCTTGTTTAATCTTAAAGATGGCTTATTTTCATGTAAAATGTCCAATGTTTCAATCTATAGGATCCAGCAATAACTACCTGTGGTTCTTGGTCCTGGGCCTGATTCCAATTGCATTCATAGTTTGGTGTAAGTTCTTACTTTGTTCAAGTTGCACATTGAAATAACTTGGGAAGTACTTGTTCAAAGAATTTTCCTGTCTCCTACCTATAAGAAAGCTTCTACCAGGTAGGTAGCTAGTTCTGTTATATTTTTAATTCCTGCCACTAAATGCATTCACGAGAGCTGATAGGAATAGATTGATTATATCCCTCAGTTACTGTTTTTGAGCAGCCTTTTGGGGGCATTGAGTAGGCTTTTCCATACGCCCTATGTTTTTATGCAGGCAGCAGCCAGGTTTGCCAAGAATCCTTCACTGTTCATCGAGATTACACCAGGCATTAAAAGAACACAAGGAGCAAGTGCCAGCTGGTGTGGCTCAGTGGTTGAGCATCAACCCATGAACCAAGAGGTCACTGGTTCGATTCCTGGTCAGGGCACATGCCCTGGTTTCGGGCTCAGTCCCCAGCAGGGGACATGTGGGAGGCATTCAGTCTGTGTTTCTCCTTGCCGATGTTTCTATCTCTCTATACCCCTCCTTCCTCTCTCTCTAAAATCAATAAAAACATAAAAAAAAAAAAAAAGCAAGGGCCTTCCTGGGAAAGGCATTGCAGGGGACACTTGATAAATTCATCCCTCTCCGTGCCTCCTCACCCTTGTTCAAACTCCATGATTTTTTATTATTTCTCCATCATAATTTACAATATTGTGCAATACATTTTATGCAAGGGTTACCTAGTAAAATCATCAGATAAGCCAAAATTGGGTGTAATTATAATTAGTCCAGAAAAATCCCTTTAAATCATAAAATACACGGTGGTACAACATTCAATCACTGAAGCATTCAGTCTTTCCTTCTCTGTTGGAATAAGCCTCTGTTTCTTCAGTTCAGTTGAAGGTAAAGAGGTTTCCTTGCCTTTAGAGGTTGTTCAGCTAAAAATAATACAGTACTCTATGTTTAAACACTAAAACCATGCTTGCAGACTTACAGATCCCTTTCTTCCATCTCTTACTGACTTTAAGGCATATATTCATTGAGTGTGTATAGTTGAGTTATTTATAAGTGCATGTAATTGAATTTCTGGGCATTAAATGCCACTCCTTGGCAAGCTGAGGTCAACTTTCCATATCTTATTCTTCTATGCCCTGCTGTAGCCATGACATCAGCTCCAAGTTGGTGAGAGGGAATGGTGATGACATATAATAACCAGAAGCCAGCTTCATGCTAGGTCAGTGTGAGGTATTGGACATCTCAGTTAAGATGTGGCATATCTCTAGAACACTTGACCTGGTGGGCTGGGATTGTCCAAAATCAGGACAATGCTGTCTCTTGGGTGTTCGGTCACTTTAAGTTTCAATGAATTTCTGTTTCTTTCTCACGCTTCTCTAGTGTGAGAGCAGTGCTTCCTACAAGGCTAGGACCTGAGTCTGATAGAAATTTCTTTCAGTTTTAGCTGTGAAAAGACGGCGCAGGAATAATAATGTTCACTGTGAATCTACACCTGAAAATACTGTAAGTGTTGAAACATGCATCCACTTTCTTAAAAACATAGAGAAAGTAGTAATTTAACTTTTTATTTGCCACTTTTAAAAAATAGTGCATCAGCTTTCTTAAAAACATAAAGTAATAATTCAACTTTTTATTTGCCACTTTTAAAGAACAAACATTTATTATGTGTGTGTACGTATGAGTTAGAGGGCATCAAAAAATAATTCAGATATGATGCCCAATTTTAAGTAAGCTCCACACAACAGAAGAGTTAACAAAGGGCTCAAGTGGGAGGGCGCCCAAGGTGGGCTGGGTAAAGTCAGTGGCCAAGCTCCTGTTGCGCGCTGGTGTTATCCTTGCAGGAGACTGCAGACACCCTGCCCCAGGGCATGGGCTTGGGATCCAAGCCCAGGCACAGAGATGGCTCTCAGAGCCCATTATAAGGGCACAGCTCAGCTTTCTCCAGCCACTTGTTACCATAGCTCTCACCATATTTTTTTTCCGACATGGGAGCAAAGCATTTCAAGTAGCGTAAGTTACACAGGGAAGAAACCCAAGTTCACTTCATGAATAATGATTTTCTCATTTGGGGCGAGGGCTCAGTGGGAGTTAGGTTTTTTTAAATCAACATAGTACAAAATAATTTCAATTTAAATCATTTTCTCATGTCAAAAATAAGAATAGTTACAGTAAAGAGAATTTTGGAATGATAATGTTTAGCATGTTTCATGAGTCTATGTGAAGCATAATCTCAACACATTCCTTGAATGTGTAAAAAATAAGCCAATATTCCTTAGTTTCTGGCAATGCTGGAACCTTTCAGAATAAAAATTTGAATGATGAAAGAATCCTTTTTAATCACTTAGTCTAGCTAATTTTATATGTCAAGCAACTGATTATACTTCCTTCAGTATTAAGGAAGAATTAAAAGATTACATTTTGACTATTCTAAATATATTTTTATCTTTTCCTTTCCCTCCATGCGTTTCTCTCCAGGAAATGTCCCCATTGGCTTTAGCAGGTAAGGCTTTTATCATTTTATTTCGTAGAGATGGCTTCCATAGGAGCAGGAGGCCAATTTTAGAATAAGATAATGTTGCTAATTTCAGTGAAATATTGTGGGGTCTTGCTATTTGCTATTCTTTAAATTTACAGTTCTTTTTACCATCAAGGGTTTCTCAGGCAGTTTGTTTAAATTTATAACTAATATTCCTAGTTAAAAATAAATCAGCTAGCAAGGAGGCACGATATTCTGAGGCTTTGGAAAATTTTTCTTTACCAACATTTAGGTATCTTACAGAACTCCTGCCTAACTTGACTTAGAGGTTAATCTGAATTATAGACTCAGTTATTATTGGTGTGTTCCAGCTCTGTAACAACATTTATAATTCTACTCAGTTATCATTTTTGAGCTGTGATTCAGAAATAAGAATGATCATAAACTCTTCACCTGTCTATTAGGTTTGTAGGTCATTGAACATCAGATCCATAGGGGATGTTCGAGGTGATCTTTTCCAACCCCTTCATAGATGAGAAAAGAAGACACAGAGATGTTATGTATCTTGCTCAGGTCATAGAGCAAATTACTGGGGATATAGGAGGAGCTGGGATTAGAAGATAAGGTGGTTTCTGTGTTTGGGTTTCACTGTCAGCTCTTTAGATCTCTAGGACTAACCTGTATTCTTAAATACTACAAGAGGAGAAATAAACATGGTTTCAGTCATGGAAATTTCATTCACAAGAACAAATTTTCAGAGACTATTCTTTTTTTTCAGACATCGACTTGGATGAACATATGAGCTCTATTGCTGAGCAAATGACATTCACTCAAGTTAAAGAGTTTGTTAGGAAGAATGGTATCAGTGAAGCCAAAATAGATGAAATCAAGAATAACTATCTCCAAGATACAGCTGAACAGAAGATCCAGCTGCTCCGTAATTGGTATCAATGTCACGGGAAGAAAGGTGCATGTGTCACTTTGATTACAAGTCTCAAAAATGCCAATCTTTGTGCTCTTGCAGAGAAAATTTCCAATATAGTCCTAACGAACAGTGTTAATGGACATGAAAATGCTAACATCTAAAACAGAAATGAAAGCCAAAGTTCAGTCTAAAGTGAAAAACAACTCACTCAGTTTTGAGTCTAGACAACCAATAGAAAAATTTGTGTTTGAAAATGTTAGGTGGATGCTGAAAATGTTGCTTGACTTTTTACTAGGTATGTTTTCTTTTTTACATTTATTAGACTTGCAGAGCTATATATTTACGGGTTTCAAGGATCTCCTGATTTTACCTTCAAGGATGTTTAAAATTTAGACAGGCATGGTTAAGAATAAATGCAGAGGTATGTTAAGTATGCAAATAGGTGTGTTTGCAAAGACAAAACATTGGAATCATGCGCTAGCATCTAATGTATGATTCTGTAGATGCAAATATAATTATGGTATGTGAATACAAAAGTCCATCTACAGGCTGACCCCTTTGATGAATCAACAGAAGCTATGACCTCTGATGCAACGTCACAATCACTGGAAAGGCAACTCTGCCTCTAAATTACCTGCCCAGCTCCAGGATGATTCCAGAGGTTTTACAACGTTTGTCAGTTTTGTTTACAACTCTGAGCATATTCAGGGAAAGCTTGTGTGTACCTCTGAAAGCAGAATTTAAATAAGGTTCTACTTCAAAGATGCTTACACAGATTATTGGCATTTCATTGTGAAATATTTCAATCTTGAATTCACATAGAAAACACAGACTCCGTTATCATGCTTGAAATTTTATATTTGTATGCCCTCCAACTGGATCAAAATAACTGACTTCCTTCTCAGGTGCCAAAACATGTCGATCAGGAAGCATTCCTAGAGCTTTGCCACCTCTCCATTTTTTCCTTGATGTACGTCTTGATTGTCTTTATACTCCCAAACCTGAAAACAATATCTGTGAAATACAGTGAGCCACCAAAAGCCACTGCTGCTCTTAGAAACTGCTAGCCAGGTTTGGAGAGACTCACTGCTCTTACAGAAGGTAGTTTCGTGGCATCTCACGAACCCATGTCTACCACCAAAGTTGATATGTAGATTCTTACTTTGCTCTGTCCCTTGCTAAGAATGCAGCTTATACATAGTGAAGGTGAAATCATCCCCAGGTTTTAGGACTTGTTCTTGCTATTTCCTGCAGCTTCTCCCCACTGCCACGTCCTTAGACACTTCAAAACATGTACATTAATGTGAATTTTAGTAAATAATATTTATATTTGTATATATGTAAACTGAAGATGGTTACAAACTGAAATGGATGCTTCAAACGACCTAAATAGCTTCCACGGATGGAAGGTTTGTATTTGGAAATATAAAATATAGGTAAAAGTGTTTAATTAAAATTTTTTTTTGGTATTTCTGGTTATTCCTTTTTTGTTGGGTTCTTGTGTTTTGTGTGTTTGTTTCCATTTTCTCTAACTACGGCTACATGTAATCTCTTTATGGGTCTTCAATGCTTTCTTTGGCCTCTCAGGAAGTATTTACCTTTTAAGCTCCTTTCGGTAGTGAGAGGATACCCTTCATAGGCCGTTGCTGCCAAGAAAACCCTTCCCAACAACACGTTATTACTGATTATGTGAGGATCGATTATGGCAGGATCTATGTAAGGCGCTGGAAATGTGGCTAGAAAGTAAATATTTCAAAAGGTGGGTTTTAGTCATAAGAAAGCTCAACAGGGATTTTGAAATAGTCTTTCCTGTATATTTCCCATTGTGGCTACTTGGTTACCACTGGACTCTCTCCCTTTTAAAATTTAATTTTAATAATATATATATTTAACCCATTATTCCTAAAGTATTATTTCAACATGTAATCAATACAAAACCATTAAGGAGACAGTCTGCATTCTTTTTTTCATACTAAAGCCTTCAGCTTTCAACATCTAGTTCGTATTTTATTTTTACTCACAAGCACATCTCAGTTTGGAATGGCGCGTTTCAGAGACTCCATAGCCGCATGTGGCCGGTGGCTACCGCATTAGATGGCTCGGGCCGGTGCCTTCGTGAGGACAGGCGTGGCAGCCTTGGCTCTGTGGCGGCTGGTCTAGCCCTGCTAGGGGAGCCCAGACTGCCTCGGTCTGTTCGCTGAGGCTTCTTCACTCCGGTTGGTTGCAAAGCCACCGCCTCTCACCTCTGTGTTAGCTTTGGGAATTGTGTGGCCTACAGCACCCCGTAGTTCTTTGCCTGGCTCTTGGTGTCTTATCTCTGCACGTGCACACAGTATTCAGTCAAAGGCTCCAGAGGACCTCTGTACAGATTTCTGGAGCTCTTTTTCTGCATAGCTTCCTTCTCAGTACTTTGTTCTGAAAACCCTGGCAGCTTCTATCTCCTGAACTCAAACCTGTGCTCCTCCACTCAGCAATATGTCAGTGCTCTGCTTAAGGTCCCCTCCTGTCCCAGGGTTTGGAAAGTGCCTCTGGGCAGAAAGTCTGAGTGATCACAGAACTCACCTCATTAGTTTCTTTTCTCTGAAGGATCACAGTCTGTGCTGCCCATTGTCCCGTTTGCCAGTGGTAGACAGCAGGGGGGCAAGTCTGGCACTGGCTATTCTTCATAGCCAGAAGCAGAAGTCCTGCTTTGCAAGGCGAAATCGAGTCAGAGATCATGCTGTGCCCACTCTGTGAGTTCCAGCCAAGAACTTGGGGTTCCCTTGGGAGGAAGACAGAAGTTGAGAAGGCCCTTGGACTTGGTGGTTGGCTCTTTCCCTCTTTGTTTCACCCAAGCAAGACTGCTCCCATGCCAACAATCACAGCTGTGTTCCCGAGTTTGAGGTTCTTAACTGCTCTTCTGTCTTTCACTCTTGCCCCTCCGAGCCATATGCCAAACAGCAGCCACCATGCTCTTTCCAAATGGCAGGCTTCATTGTGTTTCTTCTCTGCTTAAAATCCCATGTGGTTTCCCATTGCTCTTAGAATAGTCTGCGCTTGGTTTATGAGTCAGCGTCATGTCCTGTGGAACACCACCCCAATGTCTGAACCATGTATAATGCCATTTTGTAAATAGTGGTTTTCTCTCCCTTGCTAGGCTATGAGCCACCTGAGGGCAGAAAGCATGATTCACAGAGGAGGTGCTCATTCAATCAATATTTCTTGAATGAGCGAGTTAATGAAGGAATAAGTGTATGCACTAGTGCACTAGTCGTTTGTGTTGGCTTGTGACTGCCTTTTGGTAGGAAAGTTAATAGTGAGTGGCTGATCACTTACTATAGGGGGAGCCTCATCTTTTTCATAAAAAATGATCATGTCATTGAATTTATCACATGTATCCAAGGCCTTTCAAGATGCTTCCTCTCCCTTGGTGTCACCCCAGCCTCCTACTTCACAGCTTCCTTGATGCCCCACACTTCTTGTTTCTCACACATTATTCTCAGTCCAAATCCTGTCCTTGACTACTTGCACCCTGTGCTCCTCTCAACCCCCAAAAATAACATGTAGCCAAATTCCACCAAATTCCACTGGCTCCCCCAAGTAGCCATCACCAACTCTCTGAAAGCCTCGAGTCTCTTCTGAAGTTATTTGTGACTATCTTCAGGACCTGCCCTGGCATTTCAACAAGCACTCTCTACTATTTGTCATGTCTGTATGGGGGGGGGGATCCCCTTATATATACTGTAAGGTCCTTCGAGGCAGGAAAGGAGTAATAAATAAGTGGTTGGAAGGGCTGGCTCCAAAAGCAGTACATTTGGAGCTCTGCCACCCTGAGATTTGGGACCTTGCCGCCTTGGGCAAATCACTTAACTTCCCTAGGCCTCAGTTTCTTCACTTCTAGAAGAGGGGTACTAATAGCAGCTGCCATGTAGAGCTGCTCTGAGGTTAAACCAGGTACCCACCTACAGCACATGGGGTAGAGCTAAATATAGCTTTCCTACAATTACACTCATCTGCAGCTTGCACAGGCGCACATGGGATTCCGACACGTGGTTGATCCACGAAGTTGGATGCTTGCGGAGACTGCACCAAGAGCTGATGATGTTTGGATATACATGGTCTTCACACACAGCCCTGGCTGCCTGCTTCAGAAATAAAAATGATTCTTCAGTAGAATGCAGGGAAATGGCCACAAGAGGGCAGTCAAAGACTCTGATGAAATGCTAGCAAGTAAAAGCTTAAGGCTGCCCTCATTTCAGGCTTTCCTTCCATGAAGCTGCGGCAACTGGAATGAGATTGTTTTCACTTTAGTCAATGACGACCAACCAGTTAAGGAGGAAGTTATGAGGAAAGAAGGGCCATCAGCGCAAGAAATGGGTTCTAGCCACTGAAGTGAGAGTGGCCAGAAAGTAATTCTTTTCCTGTGTGGCATCCCCCTACCACCTGTCACAAACCCCTGCCGTCTGAAGTACACAGCTCAGACTATGGATTGTGAGAATTTAGACCTGTCTCCTAAATCTGGCACCCAAAGCTCATCTTGCATGTGTAAGCATTCATGAAAAGTTCGCTGCACAAATGACCACAGAAATTAGTGAGCTAGTCAACTCCTAACTCATTCCTGAAACATTAGGAACAAATGACCCGTGGGACTTTTGTGATTGTGATTCTGAAGTACAGTCCAGCAAATACATTCATTGTTTTTCCTCCCTAATTATGAAGCCAATACAGTCATTTAGAAAGTTCAAGCAATACAGAATAGTTTAAAGATTTAAGTGCAAATTAACCCAATCTTTCAGAGCAGAGGTAACTACTTTCATGAATTTCCAGGTACCCGTGTGTATACACACACACACACACACACACACACACACACACAGAGTTAAATAAAAGTGATCACACCATATATGCTTATAATCTGCTTTATACTCAACAATGGGTCATGGGTACTTTTCCATATTACAAAACATAGATAATTCCTTTTTAATATTCATTTATAATATAATATCCTTTTTGGATGCATAGTATTCCACTATTTTTAGGTACCATGCTCTGTTAAAATACAAACATTATAAATTATTCTGCTAGAATATAAATGTTACATAGGAATGTGAAATCATTTAACCACTATGGCCATCGACGCTTTAGTTCTTACTGGACTTGTTTAACCTTAAACTGAAGACTTCATGGAGAAGTGCAAGGAAGCAATGCCCCAGAACGTGGGCACCGCTAGGGCTCAGGCCCAGGCAAGCACGGCGCCGCCAGGTGGCCGGGGAACGGGGGGCCCTGGGCTAGGGCGGAAGGAGAACAGGTTGGTGCTGAAAATGCACTTGTCTAAGTAGACATATCCAGGTCCGCTCTGCCGGACGTTTTTGGCCTCTCTCACTCTCAACCCCCAGTGCAAGCCTTAGCCAAGTTCAAAGCTGCCAGGCCTGGAGCTGCTCCAAGCAGGAGATTGTGTCCGTGTTACCCAGCGCTGGGCAGCCAGCTAATGATGAAGCTACAAGGAGGAGGGAAAACGCTCCAGATGGAAGAACTAACTCGATGGGGCGCTTACTGTGTACCAGGCTCTTCGCATTTGACAAAATTCAACATCTGTTCATGCTGAAGTTTTCACAAAAGCAGGAATAGTAGGGAACTCCCTTCACCTGGCGAGGCCGTCTGGGGAAAACCTGTGGCTGACAGGATACTTAATGGGAAGGATTAAATGTATGTTATCTGGAGACATCTTCCAACGGCCCTGTTATCCCTATTTTACAGGTGAGGGAGATCAGGCTTTCCAAGGTCAATAAACTCATCCGAAGTCACACAACCAGTAAGAACCAGAGTATTCTAAGAAAGTGCCAGGCTGCTGTCAAGCAAGATTGTAATCTCTCAAGGTCTTGGGAGTACTCTAAAATTATGTCTCACCTTTCCCTATCTTGAAATTTGGATTCAGATAAATAGGGTTTAGGCAGCAACGTTGAGATATTTGGCACCAAACAATCTCACAAAGATAGTTTGAAAGATATGATTTGAAGGGAGTTAGGATGAGATTGTTGGGCCAGGACTGACCTCACTTACAGGTTTATTCTTTTATTCTTTTATTCATTCATTCATTCATTCATTCATTCATTCAATAAATGCTTACTGCACATCTACTCTGTGTCAGGCACTGGGTTAGGCCCTGGCCTATAAACACTGTTACCTCCTGGAGCCTCCAGTCTAGAAGCAGACATCAGTGATCCCATTGATTCCATTTAGCGTTTAGCCAAATGCTAAATCACAACCTTGACAGATGTCATTGGAAGAAAAAGTTAAAGGGGTAGCATGATACGAGGATTTGACCTGGTATGTGACCTCTCTGGAGTGAAAACACATGTCATCTGCCCCTTCTTATAATTGTGAGGAACAAGACTGGTGATCTGAAATCTGAAGGAAGGAATAGTGTGCTAAAGGCTCCTGTGGCAGGAGTGAGCGAAAGGAGGGGAGAGATTGAAGGAAGAGCACTGTAGTACAGCAGAGGGACCAAGAAAGGCCTGGAGCCCGAGGGGATGGACGGGCTCACCGACTGTGGTTCTGCTCTGCAGCAGCTTGGGAAGTTTGCCTTCTGAGGCAGGGGAGGCACATGTGTAGATTTCTAAAACTGACGACTGAGTGTGGTTGACATTTTGCATGGATGCCTGGGGTGGTTTAAGCAGATTTTTGGTTACCTGGGAAGCTGATTGTTTCTTGTCTACATGACCAGATAACACTGGCTGTGTGGGGTTGTCCAGATAGTTCTGTGGTCTCTACTGTATAATGTATCCGTCCCATGACAGCCCCTGTGATGATTTCCATATGAGTTTGCAGATGACAGTGTGTTGACGTTGAAAGGAGGAGAAGAGGAAGGGGTGAGGGTTCTACTCCCCAACACTGAGGTTACACCTTGTTTTCATCAGAAAGATTTTGTAACCATAGCAAAAAATATTTTTAAATTAAAATTAAAATATAGAAAGACTAAGGATCTAGAGAGCTAGACTATACTGGCTCCAGAAAGTATTTCAGTGGGGTCCGTTGGATCTACTGGCTATTTTATGGTACCAATGATCTTGTGGTCCCTGACCTCGATGAGTAAATTAACTTCAGCTGGGAAAAAATCTCAGCCACAAAACCAAAGTCCAAAGCTAAAGGACTAGTGAGCTGCATCGGTGGAGACTGAGGGTGGCTCCATACAAATCCATCAACGAAAGATGCACCAACGTGAGGCAGGAGGCAATGACCCCACGTTCAATAACTAGGCCTCACTTTGCTTTCACGTGGCCACAATATGGTAGTGTTTCTCCTACTTGTGTAAAACACTTGTCCCCATGGAACTATATTCATGTCAAATATATTCTTGTTTTCATCCTAGCAGAGGAACAGCACAGCATGGGGTAGGTCAAGGACTGGATCTAGAATCATGAAAGTTCTGGTTCAAATTCTAGCTCTGCTACAATTTTGAACTGTATAACCTTGAATTTCACATCTCTGAGTTTTCGTTTCCCCTCTATATCGTGAAAACACGTGTCATCTGCCCCTTCTTGTAATTGTGAGGCACAAGAGAAAAATACCTGTGCCAGTGTAATAAATTATAATGCACGACGACACTGGTCCTTAGCCACCAATGTGTGTAAGAATCACCTGAGGACATTTTAAAATGCATATTCCCAGTTCCTGCTCCTCAAGATGTTTCAGCGAGTCTAGCACTGTGCCTTGGAATCTGCGTGTTACCAAGCACCTTTGATAACTGTGATGCTGATGGCCCTCGGATCACAATTTGAGAAACTGCACTTGGCAAATACATCTCAGTGGAAGGAGCGAGGTTAAGGCACAGAAGTGACTCTTAACTTCCCTTACAATGGAATTTATTATGTTCTTTTTTTGAATTTCACAAAATCTCCACTACTCTTGATTAACTAATGAAGATAGAAATCTGTATTCTGGTCACCCTCTTATGTTCATAGCAAGCATGGGGACATATTTCTTGGGTGACCACCAGACCTGGGACAGTCTACAGAACATTTCTAGACGTCTCACCTCATTTGTAGGTACGTTTGGGTAATAGAACTTGGCACACTCAACAGAACTGTCCTGAGCTTTGTCTTTGTACCCTGATGGGCTCATTGTTGCTACCAAATAAGTGAACTGGTGCCTTCGGGCAATGGCTGAATCCGTGGCTTCGCTCTGCTAAGACAGGCAGTTGTGCGGGGTTAGCAATGAAGGTTCAGGAACCCCCGGGAGCCCCGCATCACGTTGGCTTTCACAGACCACTAGGCAGGGCTTTCACAATTTCTAAGCAAAGACTCGGTCCTCTTACTCCTCAGAGGATGCTCCCCCCACTGGCCTGTTGGGCCAACAGAGAAAGTCTGATACAAAGGGTAAATATAGCAACAGAGATACGAAGTCTGGCCCCTGGGGCTCATGGCCGGGGTACAATAGCTTGGATGCTGTAACCCCAGCACCTGGACGTGGGCGTCCTGCTCTCGTCTTAGATAACAGCCAAGCTTTCAGAAATGGCTGCAGAAACTTGCTTCACTTGGACTGTGTGCAAACTTCACACTAGAAAGGAAGGTGCTTTAAATGGAATTGCATGATTATTAGTCTCTCAGCAAATATTTATTGAACAACCGCTATTTTTGAGCCAGGCACCATTCTAGGTTTTCTACTGAAATGTTAATAAAATACACAAAAACTGCCAGTAGGAAGCTGAGAATCTAGCAGCAGGGGACAGACAATAAACAATAAATGGACTTGATAGCACTTTGAAGGGTCTACAAAGACCATTTGTTGAATCAGCCCGAGCCTGAATCAGTAAACGAGGGCAGTCTCAAAGCGGTGCTTTCTCCATCCCCCCCGGCCAAGGCCTTCCGCGCAGAGCACATCTGCCTGTGGCATCCCTCCTCTCCTCCGGCGCTCAGCTTTCCCAGGATGGACCTCTGCATCACACCTTACTCATCCTTTCACTGAGCAAGGACTTTCTTAAGAGCTTGGAATTTGGAAAGTCCCTCTGTCCCTCCCCTACTCTCTTTTTCCTTTGAATGGACATGTGATTTACATAATGAACCATTTACAAATGAACCATTTTAAAGTGTACAGTTCAGCGGTATTTAGGATACTTAATGTTGTTTAACCACCACCCCTATCTAGCTCCGAACATTTTCATCACTTAACCCTGTATTGTTAGTAGTCACTCTCCTCTCCCTCCAGCTCCAGGAAACCACCAATCTGCTCTCTGTGTCTATGGGTTTAACTATTTATATTTCATGTAAATGGAATCATAGAATACGTAGTTTTATATGTCTAGCATCTTTCATGAGAGTGCATTTCTTAGCAATAAAAATATTCAAGTGAGGCTGCAGATTGTAATACCACACAATCAGAAAAGGAAATGCCTTCAGGGCTTTTCCGATTTCTGCAGCCTCAGCAGGTGATCCCAGGAACTCTGGGTTTCACATTTTGCTGAGCTGTCAAACTTCTTTGCAAAGTGGCCTCACCACTTTACATTTCCAGCAGTAACGAATGCAGGTTCCAATTTTTCCACATTCTCCCTAACTTTTTACTGTCTTTTTTAAAATATGTTTTAATATGTTTTTATTGATTTCAGATAGAGAGAGGGATAGAAACATCAATGATGAGAATCATCCATTGACTGCCTCCCGCACGCCCCCTACTGGGGATCGAGCCCACAACACCCCCCCATATGCCCTGACCCAGAATCAAACCGTGACCTCCTGGTTCAATGCTCAACCACTGAGCCACACCAGCTGGGCTACCATCTACTTTTTTTTATTATAGTCATCCTAGGTGGGTGTGAAATGATACCTTATTGTGGTTTGTGGTTTTGATTTTCAATTTCCCAGTGACTAATGACACTGAACATCTGTTTATGTGCTTCTTGGCCATTTGCATATCTCCTTTGGAGAAATGTCTATTAAAATCCAGTGCTCATATTTTACTTGGCTTACTTGGCTTTTTATTATTGAATTATGAGAGTTCTGTATGTATTCTGGATCCAAGTCGCTTATCAGATATATGACTTGCAATAGTTCTCCTATTCTGTGGATTGTCTTTTCATTTTCTTAGCGATATCATTCGCAGCACAAAAGCTTTACGTTTTGATGTAGCCCGCTTTAATTTTTCTCCTCTTGTCATTTATGCTTTTGGTATTATATATAATAAACCATTGCTTGATCCAATATTTCACACATATTTATTCTAGGTTTTCTCCTAAGAATTTCATAGCTTTTAAAAATATATGTTTTTATTGATTTCGGAGAGAGGGAGAGAGATAGAAACATCAATGATGAGAGGGAGTCATTGATCAGCTGCCTCTTGCACCCCCCTTACTGGAGATAGAGCCCACAACCCAGGCATGCTCCCTGACAGGGAATTGAACTGTGACCTCCTGGTTCATGGGTCAACACTCAACCACTGAGACACACTGGCTTGGCAAAGCACTTCATCGTTTATGCCTGGCAATACGGCCCATGTTCTACTTTGAGTTCATTTTTGTGTATGGTGTGAGACAGAAATCCAACTTAGTTCATTTGTATGTGGCTATCAAGTTGTCACAGCACCATTTGTTGATGCGATTATTTTCCCCCATTGAATTGCCTTGGCACCCTTGTCAAAAATCAATTGATGATCACTGTAAGGGTTTATGTATAAATTTAATTCTATTCCATCAAGCATATCTATCTTTATGCCAGTACTACACTGTCTTGGTTATAGTACATTTTGAAATAGAAAAATGTAAGTCCTCTAGCTTTGTTCTTCTTTTTTAAGATTGTTCTGGCAATTTTGTGGTCTTCTGCATTTCCATATAGATTTCCATGGGATCAGTTTGTTCATTTCTGCAAAAAGACCATGTAACTGTAAAATACATTTTAAATTTTCTCTTTCTTGTCTTTCTTGATATTAGACTCAAAAGATTGTCATTGGCAGGTATATATTATTCAAGATGCTATGTTATTGCAAAATGATTCCATATTCAGTTTTCACCAAATGAAAACCTAACTATATCAATCAAAGATGGAAACAACAAAATACCTGTAATATATGGTTTCAAAATTTTTGAAGCTTAATAACTTACTAAGTGTTGTGCCTCAAAGGCTTTATACTGTCTTGCTGACCTATAGGAGTTAAGGTTACATGCTTAGAGTCCAACATTTGAGATTAAAAAATCAGCTGGTTTATTGTTAAAATATTAATGATTTCTTTTTAAATGACAAGATGAGGATTCGAGTTTGCTCTTAGTGAGCACTTTTTCACAAATAATATATTGTATAAAAATATTCCTACTAATGAAAAATCCGGTTGTATATAATTGAGACTTCTTTTTTTTCTTTTAAACTTTTTTTTTTCAACATTAAAAAGGTGCCCAGAATCCTGTGATTTTGAATAATCACACAGTAGAAAAACTAAGGAGAAAGAATTGCATATATAACATTTTTTCAGTAATGCGTGTCTTATTTGTTAGTCATTTGAGCAATACTAATTGAATACAAACAATGAGGCAGACCCTGTGCCCATAGTCAGGAATGGAATGGGAACAAAGCACACAGGGACTCTACTCCATGATGCTGGAGGCGACTTTCCCTTAAGCCTGCCAATTTAGGAGCGTGACCTGCAGGTTCTTTCCAAATCTCTCTGCATTCCTAGTATGTGGCCTTGGCCAACACATGTAACTTCCCTGAGTCTTAATTTCCTTGCATGTAAAATGTGTACAGGGTTGTGAAGATTAGGTGATGTGAATCAACCACCTAGTGTGCAGACATGCCATAGGAAAAAAGTGGGTTAAATATGGAGCACAAATCTTATGCAAGCCTTCAAATTCCTTCAACTCCACCTGTCTCCCAGGACCCCAACTACTACTTCACCTCTCAGCACAGTACCCTAAACTCTGCTTAGCCCTGTCATTCTGCTGCCTAAATCCACCCAGTAACTTGTCCTGAGTGTATTGTCTCTGCTTTGACTGCCCACCTACACATTTGAAGTTTCTGGTTTTAATCACCATTTCTGGGTTTTGACAAAGCACCACATGCCAGGTCTTGGAATCTAATATCCCAAGAGGTCACTGAAGGGGCTGGATGACACAACACAGGAGGTCAGGGTGTTATTTCCTTGTGGGGATATTTCGAGCATGGGAAAACATTAGTTGGGAGGAATCTAGACAGATAAATCCTCTCTCCTTTATCTCTTCTCAAAAGCTAGTTCTCCTTACCGCTCAAATGGAAAAATACCCCAGTCGATATGCCTGCTGAGCACCCCTCTGCGTCTCTCCTGACTTGTCATGAAGCAGTAGACGGTATCCTTCCAGATGGCTTCATATCCCTGCCTGCCAAGAATTCTCAGACATATCTTGGCAGAGTTCAGGTCTAAATTTTATTGCCATTACTTCCTTTCTTGGTCAAAGGCTTGCGTGTGTGTGTGTGTGTGTGTAGACTTTGGGTAGGAAGTTGCTAAGACCTTTAAGACATCACAGCAGTTGGTTGGTAAACTAAGAGAAAACTCATGCCTTGGACATGTCCTGGAAGCGTCTTTTGCAGAAAACCAGGCTCTTTGGAAAGTGAGAGATCCCAGCTGTGTGTTCCTCTCAGTGAGGAATCGTTTCAGCTGGAGACTCAAGCATCCTCCCCTTCTTTTTCTCCCTCATTTCCCACATCCTCTCTGTCACCCATGCTGAGCAATGAAGCTCATTAATAATTTTTAACCACTGACTCCTCTTTGTCCCATTGTCAACTTATTCAGACTCCACATACCACTCCTCTAGACAGAATCTTCAGAACTGCTGGTCAGCAATTTGAATCCGTTCTCCAGATAGCTACCAGATCCATCTTTCTGAAACAGAAGGCAGATTATTTGGCTCCCCTGGTCACGCATCCGCAGTAACTCCTCACTACCTTTTAGGGAAAGCTTTCAGGTTCAGCACATCCTGTGGCCAGCCACCCTCCCCCACCGGCAGGCCTCACTTGACGCCATGGATAGGCTCTTGGAAACCGGGACTTCAAGTGAAGCCACGTCTACTAAAGCCACATTTACCATAGGCTGATCAATATAAACAAGAGTTAGGTTCCCACCGCATAGTTTTGGTCACAAAAACATCGAATTTTA
This sequence comes from Miniopterus natalensis, assembly GCF_054644295.1. NCBI lineage: Eukaryota > Metazoa > Chordata > Mammalia > Chiroptera > Miniopteridae > Miniopterus > Miniopterus natalensis. The sequence continues at coordinate 35,611,087 of NC_142094.1, forward strand.
AATAGACCCAAAGCACTTCTAATATTAAACACTGAAATAAATGGGAGCTGTACAGGCGTTTGAGAAAGGTGATAAGGCAAAGCTGAGGGCTGAGACAAGGGGGCACCATGTGGGCGGCAGGAGGGTCCCCAGCCCGCAGCCCTGAGCTATCTCCTGACGCTGTGGCCGCGGGACTGGCCAGGGGCCTTTCTGCCAGGCAAGCCCCACCCAGGCCACCCCCTCTGGCGGCCCCACCTGGGTCCCAGAGCCTGTCCACGTGTGACAGGGCCGCCTACTGGGCTTGGAGCCAGCATTACCTATTCCTACAACTTATTTAAACTTTATTATCTAGCAGTAAGCACAATTACTTTTAATAGATGACCCTAAAGAAACACTCCAGTATAATTTTCTTTCTACTCTTATTGCATATCCAAGTGTGATAACGTTGATTCATTTGGAAACAAAGGACATGATACAATAAAATAAATTTCCGAGTTTGGACACTTAAAATTGATCATGCAAAGTAATATTTAAGAAAATAAATACACTTAGGTTTTTCATTTCCTTTCACATGCACTATAAATGTATATTGAGTTTAAGTTAGTTGATATATTAAATTTCTAGGTGTCTTTTTTTTTTAATTTTATATTTCCAATGACTGGTCTTAGAAAGATTTTACACAGAACATATGTCCTGTGCATGATTTAGTAAGAAAGGAAAATCTAAAAAGGTAATTAATAAGATTGTTTCAAAGTAAAATCCTTTTTGGTGTGAAAGGATTTGTTGATTTTTATTAAGCTTTCTTTTGCCTCGTAGTACAAGGTACATTAGTGGGATAGAAGTAGTATATCAATATATATATAACTACATTTTGTAATATACAATGAGCTCTTCTTTTCTCCAAAGTTTAGGCATCAATTTAAAAGGCCAAGGATATAAGACGCTCCCCAAATGCTTATCTTGATTTTGCTCAGGATTGACATGATGTCAGTAAGCAAACTCTTGATATTTTCCTCAGTGTTTTTTCTTTTCTTTTTCTTACTACAGTGATAGTGCAGGTTCTCAAAAACATATGAAGGTCCAGCTATAAACAGTAACTGAAAGTCTTTGCTGTACTTAAAAATATATCATATGGTACTTTCAATATTTGAACGTCTAGGCAATGACATCTATAGTTTCATATATTTTTTTATCTCATAGAAATAAATATGACACTTTAAATATGTAAACATGTTAGGCAATGCTATTATTTATGTCTGTCTTAGCATAATTTAAGTTGTAGCTATGTCTTGGCAATTTTAAAGGTAATCTATATTCGCATAGCCTGTGTTATGCTTTTTAAAGTTTGTGTACATCAGGTGTATATTTTTGTTTTGGCATAAACTACTGTTGTAATTTTGGGGGCATTTTGTTCATAAAGAATATTTTGAATTAATGGTAACTGCTCAAGGATTGTGAATAAACACATTATACATTTAAAAACTGGGGGGAAAATGATAAAAAACAAGTGAAATTTTTTCCAACCCACTTTTTCCAGCTCAGGGTGGTGAGGGCCAGAGCCTTTCCCGGCAGCTCAGGAGGGACCCAAGCCCGGAAGGATGTCCTTCTATTGTAGGCCATTCACACACACACACACTCACACTTAAGGAATGAGGAGCATATGTAGCAATTAGCTGAAATTATTTTTTTCTGCACAGAAGACTTGTCTCTTCTCCCCTATTTATTAATTTATTTCATCATTTGTTTATATTAGTGTGTGCTGTGCATGGTCACTTTCTTCCAAAGGGTAAGATATGGAAATGGGGGAGCAGTAACTTACAGAGGAGAAACTGGGCAAACACTATCTCAGCCTGTTGACAAGCTGAACATAGAGCTTATTAAGCATATTGATAGTATATAACCTTGATATCACGTGATGAACATGGCACTTTACCTATGTGATCTTGGTTCCCCAAACACATAATCCCTGTTTAATCACAAGACAACATCAGACAATTCCCAACTGAGAAGTGTCCTACAAAATACCTTGACCTCAAAACTGTCAAGGTCACACAAAAACAAAGAAATTCTGAGAACTACCACAGCCACAAGGGGCCAGTGGAGACTATGACTCAATGTATTCCGGATAAGATCCTGGAACAGAATAAAGACATTAAGTAAAAACGAAGGAAATCTAAATAAAGTGTGGACTTTAGCTAACAACAATGTATAAGTATTGGTTCATTAACCTCATCTCAATTTTTCCATAAACCTGTAAATCGTTCTAAAGAACAAAGCCTAATTTTTAAAAAAAGGTTGCATTGTCCCTCAAACACAAAAACAGAAATGGCAACATTTCCATCAGCTATTCTGATGGGAGTCTGGGTCCCACTTCAAACAGGAGGAGAGCCTGTGCATTATGATCCCAGAGTGACTCCCACAGGGTCCACGCCCTCGCACTGTTGGGCAGCGAGCCTGTCACTTCATTTCTTGAGCTTCTAACGGCTTTTCTGGACTTGAGATATAAATGCCTCCTTGAGGATCTGTGCCTTATGCGCTTGGACCCATAAAGGGACAGCAGAAAGTATGGATTATACTATTGCTTCTGCTTGTGCTCTGGGTGGTACATTTTACCTGTGTGGCAATTCGATTTTGTTAAACTGCAGCTAGAGTTTTGCCTTCCCTTTTATAGTAAAATCATTTTGTCAAGCTGACAGATTAGCTTGTCAGCCCAAGCTATTCTTTTTCGCCTTTCTCCTTCTTGCTGGGTTGGATTGAAGTTATGCTGGGGTTTGCGTCCTATGTTGATGCTGGATGTTGGATTGTAACTGTGAGCGGTGTTTCTGGTGCCAAGAATTCGGGAGTACTATAACTGGGCAAAAAGTTTGTTTTTACTTTGAAAATTTTAAATATAATACAATACTATATATATTATATGTTGTATATATCTGGTACATAGAAATATAATACAACATCATAGAATACAACACAGTAAGACATCCATGTGCCACTATCCAAGTGCAGCAAATATCAGCATATGTGTTATAACAAATATGTCCTATGTGTTTCAGATATTTTAATAAAAGAAAAAATGTCAACTATACACCCAGAACAAAAGCACTACAAAAATACTCACACACAAACATTGCATTCTAAGAATTTTTCATTGTACCTTGAATCAAGTAAGAAGTTAAGATGCACAGCCTTAGAAAAAGAACACTAATAATTATAGTACAAAGCTCTGAGAAATAGGAAATTAAGAGAAATCTGTACTATTAAGAGGAAGGGAAAAATATCATGAGTTTCCTCTTCTAGCGTCAGGAAGTAATTTACTTCAAACAAATATGGAAAGACTAAACCACACCTTGAGTCTGTGTTTCCTGGAAAAATACAGTCACACACAAGGACACACTCATTTGCCCCAGTGTTTCTTCACGGAATTTCCAAAACCACAGAGGCCAAATTTACTTTGCTTCTGATTTCTTTGGCTCTTACTACCTAAACAGCCATCATCTTATCGTTTACTATCATATTCTTGTTTTTAGAAGGTTGAGTGGTCTATTACATAACTCCTTAGTGCTATTAGGTCTTACCACTAATCAATTTATAATTTCATATCTAATCCTCCCAACTTGGTTCTACATTCTTTAATAAGACCTTGGATGGTAGGATGATTTTAGATCCCCGGAGCTCAGTGAATTGAGAAGTTGTGCACACTGTAAATCTTCGATAGATATATGTTGCTTGATTGAATAAACTGGTAATTGTAATGCATCTAATTAAGGATTTGTTTGTATTTTTAAACTTCCTCTGTTAACTCAGACTAAAAACTCTCTATTCCTGAGATCATCACGCCATTCCTTTAATTTTTAAAAGCTTACGTCAGGGGCATACTTCTCTAAGAAGCCTTTCAGGCCCTCCAGACCACAGACATTGACATTTTTATTCTGTACAGTTCATTTGGAAGGTTTGGAGATAACTCTTCTGTTTTCCTTTATGTCGTGCATCGTGCTTACATAATAAATAACATACAGGAATAAACTCTGCGTTTCACGTGCTCACAGCTGTGAACCTTCTTCAGCCTCACCCTGTATGAGCAATTTGACAGCAGAGATCACAGCAAGTCTGCCTCTTGAAACGTTTCTGAAATAAATGAATAAATAACTTACACCCTCCTACTCTGAGTTTCTTTATCTATTAAATGGGTTGTCACTGTACCTAACCTAGAGGAATATTGTGAGGGCTAGAAGACGCAATGTATTCAACGTAACCATATATAATATAAAATGTTCATTTCAGGACATATCATGGACATGTGCCTGCCTTTTTGTTCAATAAAGATTGAGTGTTTTCTTTATTTGGATTCCCAAAACATCTTCCTCTCTGCCTTTGAAGGAAAATAAACCCAATTCAGCTATTCCTTCTCTCCCTGTACCTCATTCATTTCCTTTACAGCACTTCACGTGAAGCTTTTTTTTGGTGTCCCGCCAGTGTCAGTGCCCTTCTCTGGCGTCCAAGCTCACTGTGCGACCCACGCGCGCCCACACTGAGCCCGACGTCGCGTTTGGACCTTCACCTGAGGATTATCACACGAGCTGCGCCAGCACAGGCTGTGCTCCTGAGTCACTGGTGTTAGTCACCCAGGACAGCAGGGAGCCATCCATCCCAGCTCCCACTCCATCCTAATGGTCAGATAAGGAGGATGAACTACCCTTTCCTCCGAAGGGTGTTGGAGGAACATTGGCAGGAATGGGTGGGAAATTCCTCCCGTGGGCTGGGGAGTACATTGACTCCTCGGGGAGGTTTATTAACTCCTTCAGGACAAAAGTATGCATTTTTTTAAGGACCTTCTTAAGCAGGAGTTTTCTAATAGTTGAGTGCATAGAGCACATAGAAATACATGAGTGCACAAAAATCACAGGAAGAGTTAGTAAAAAGTGCAGATTTCCCAGGCCCCACCTGCTAGGAGGTTGATTTGTTATGAGTAGTGCCCGGGAATCTGCATTTAACGGTCACGATTCTCCTCCTCCCCATTATGTTGATGCAGATGATCCTCTGGCCCTATTTCAGGAAGGACTGCTAGGCGGCCAAGATTTCTTTTCTCTAAACTGGTCAGCACCTTCCTTGGCAGAACCAGGTCAGTCCAAAGCCCCGTATAATATTGATTGAGCCGGTAGGATGATACTTTTACTGCTTTGACAACATGAATTCTAGTAGAACCAGAAGCAATAACTAGATTTGGCCATTTAAATTCTCACCCTTTCCTTGGGCTTGCGCTACTGTCCCATGAGCATGTGGTGAGGGCAGTGCTGCCAACGCCCGAACAACACGCTCGTGTCAGCTGGAGCTCTGCTTCGCCCTGGTGCAATTTTTGTAAAAAATAAAGTAAAAAATAAAATCAAATAAAAAAAGATGAACTCAAGACCCCCAAATCTGGTCCAGTTCTAGATGACATACTTTTAGAGTATCCCAGGACAGGTCAAAAAAAGATCAAGATGGTGAAGGATTTAAAAACCATGGCACGTGTGGAGTGGCTGAAAGGCCTGCAGGCTCTGAAGGCCAAGGGAAAGGGGCCGCCTTCACCCAGCTGCAGCATAGCTGTCATAATTTGGGGTGGGCACAGGGCCGTTCACTCTGTGTGGCCCCAGAAGGCACAACACTTTCATCCCTGCGGAACTGGACCATGATCTATATCCCGCCATTCAATGCGTTCAGCTCAATGACCTGCCTTACAAACATTGCTATGATCGCAATGACATGAATTATAGCATACATAAATTTAAATGATGGTCCAGATTTGGTTGACTCTTTGAAGCTGAGAATAATTTCAGCTTCAAAGTAATTCCAGCTCTGCAGTAATTCCAGATTGTTCTTGTGCTTTCCTCATTCTATCTCCAGGCCTTCTTCGCCCACTCACTTTCTACTCTCTATCTTTCCTCCTACTTCTCTAGCTGATGTTCAATTTATTCTTAAAATTGAGCGACTCTTCTAGGAAGCCCTCCTTGATTTCCAGGCAGAGCTGTTGTGATTCTGCATGCCTTGTGAGTGAGACACTAACTATCTTTTTGTTTCTGGCTGTCTATTCAAGGATGTTTATAGGGAGAGCTGCCTTGGAAATGGATATAATGCCTCCCTCTGAAACATACGGCAAATTGGTTTTCTGTATAGTATGAGAGATTCAGGTTCCCTAAACCCAGGGCCTCGGCTATGAAGCAAGCTCACTGCTTGTGCAACCTCCACTTGGCTCCCTCCCAGTCACCCTTGTGGGAGTTGCTGGGTAACAGGAAGTGATGCAAACATGAACTCATGTTTGTGTGTGACTAATAATAGAGTTCTTTGTCATTGATCCAGGAGAATGGTGTCTTCTGCCAGTTTCCATGAAACTGTTAGACAAATTCATTAGCTTGCAAGAAAGGTAAAATCTCATGTCCTTCATGGCTCTTGATAAATGGTCTCCCTGATGACTTCATTTATAATAGTATTTCTCATCTTGTATATTGAAATTATCAGCTTATGTTGTGATAGCCTCAAGGGAAATATGTGACTGTTTCTGGTTCATTTTGCTTTCCCAATATCTAGCTCATGGAAAGGTGATTATAGAAGAGTTTCTCCTTAGGAACATGTGATGTTTCAAAAGCCTGTATATCTAAGGCTATTTGCTTCAAAGTTTAAAGTGACACTGTTTACTGAACAATAACAGTGTGTGTTAGTGGTGGAAAGAGTCTCTGTGTTTTTGCATGCATGTCTACCTGTGTGAACCAGTGAAAGTTTATAAATTTAAAAATTTGTAATTAGAGGAATTTGGTTGATCTCAACTGAACTGAGCACTTAATAAGTTGTGTTGAATTAGATTAAGTTATTATTATTTCAGTGCCTCTTTCCAAACACACCTGTTGAAAATAAACTTCTTAGAAGAAAGAAGAGCTGTAAGGGTGAAAGTGAGGGTGAAGTTATGAAAAAAGTCAGGAGCAATTTAAGGACATATATTTAAGGCTAGGAGAAAGGTCCCTCAGGGGATAGAAGTGAGTTGGTTCAAGGAAACATTATTAGTCCAGCTAGCCAAGGTGACAATGAGGAGATATTTTCCAACTAATTTATACTTCTAGTTCTTTCCTAATGGTCACTATTATCAACCTCCTGTGCTTTCCTTAATAAAGACATATGACCCAGAATCAGAAATAGACTTCTCCCAACACACATCCCTAATGAATATTGACAAACTCTCCTCACATTCTTTTCATCTAAACCAGGATTCTGTTTCTCCAGCTACCCATTACCAATCAAGAGGAGTTGATGCATGCAATAAGTCCATAATCCATCTCAGACAAATCCCTCTGGAATAATATTTTGGAATGGGATATAAATAAATGATAAACCCCCCAGCAGCCCTGAACAAATAATAAACCTAGTCACCCTGGCCCTGAAAAAAGTGCAGTCAGACAAATAACTTTTAGGATTAATAATCAAACTCCCACAGAGATGGCACCAGGTTCTACCCTAAGTCAGACTCTTTTTTTAAAAAAATTTTTTTTGAGAGCTTAACTGTATCATTTTATTTTTAAAAATTTTTCAATTGCAGTTGACACAATATTATTTTATATTAGTTTCAGGTGTACACATAGTGATGAGACAATTATATAATTTACAAAGCGGTCTTGCTGGTAACTCTAGTACTCAGCTGGCATCATGCGTAGTTATCACAATATTATTTTCTTATATTCCCTATGCTGTACTTTACATCCTTATGAATATTTTGTAGCTGCCAGTTTGTACTTCTTAAAGCCCTTTCCCCTTCTTCACCCAGGCCCCAACCCTCCTCTCATTTGGCAAAATTAGTCTGTTCTCTGTATCTATGAGTTTGTTTTTGTTTGGTTTGTTCATTTATTTTGTTCTTTAGATTCCACATATAAGTGAAATCATATGGTATTTGTCTTTTTCTGTCTACAAAGTCAGACGATCTTGACCCCAGCAGCCCTACATCTCTGGTTCATGCTCTTCCTTTGCCCTCCCCATGTTATATATCAGGATAGCAGTTATCCTTAGAAGGGTAATTCCTCCCAAAGGGGATGACAGTGTTAATAATATTTTAATTAATTTTTTTAAAGCAAGTGTTCCTTTCTTTAATTTATAAACCATTACAAGGACTGAAGCAATGTGCTTTGTGTTGGGATTTTAAAGAGCACACATTTAAAAAAAAACCACAACACACAAAAACTCCTTCCCTCTCAGTTTGTTTCTGTTGAAATTTCTATTAAGAATATCTGCATTTGATTAGTAATATGCAGTTTACCCAGTTGTTTTCCAGAGAAATCAAGTTCATTTTTTGAGGCAACTTCTGGCCAGGTTATTTCTGATGCGGAAGATTGGAGGCAAACATTTATGTAGATCACAGAGAAGGCAATCTCTTTATCATATGCATGTTGTAAGGTAAAGAGACCTCTGGGAGTTAGTGTCTCTTAATTCTGTTTCACTTCACTCCATCCGTCAACAGCTTTTTTAGCTTGTGGTCCCTGTGAGGAAAAGTGATTATCTGCCTCATTAGTAGTTCAGGGCAGTTAGCCATCAACATCTGATGGATGACCTAGTTCTCAAATCTTGCAGTGGCTCCAGAAGTTTCTTAGAATACCCCAAAGCAGTGTTTCTCAAAGTGTGCTTTAGAATCACCTGACTCACCCTGTCTTGGGAATCGGTTCCCTTGTGGGTGGGACCCTGGAACCCAAACACACTTCCTTCTACTCTGGTTCCCATGTTGAGCTGGGAAGCCAAGCCCAAGCCCACCCCAAGAGGCTACAGAGCTGCAAGGAACAGTGTGAACAGCATTCAAAGCTTCCTGTTTCTTTTTATTACTTATTTTTATATTTTATTGTTTTATTTTTTAGTGTTTTTAATTGGATTTATTGGGGTGCCATTGGTTAATAAAACCATACAGTTGTCAAGTGTACAACTATGGTGCTCCATGGGGAAAAGGGGGGTGGGGGGAGGTAGAAGTGGGCCCAGGGGAAATACATGGGGACAGAAAGAGACTTGGCTTTGGGTGGTGAGCGCACAATGCAGTGTGCAAATAATGTTTTATTGGGTTGTGCACTTGAAACTTGAAACTTATATAGTAATGTTTTATTTTTTCATTTGGGTGCTGGTTATATGGTTTGTTCATTTGTAAAAAAAAAAAAAAAGCCATTAAACTGAACACTGGTGCATGTGTTACATTTTAATAAAATGCATGTGTTAAGTAAAGTTGTTTAAGAAAGCACTGGTATGTTTTACTAAGTCGTCTGCTGGAAAGGTGAGTTAGAGTAAGATTAAAGAGAGTGGCTAAAAGTAAACCTAGGCTTCTGGTCAAGACGGAGGAGTAGGCAACCGCTGCGCCACCTCTTTTCACGGCCACCTCAAAATCGCAACTCAGCTCCGGAGCAGCCATCACTGAGCGCCCCCTGAAGTCTGGCTGAACAGAAATTCTGTGACTAAGGAGATACAGGAGCAGCCACGTGGAGGCTGGCAGGAGGGGCAGACGCCAAACAAGGTGACCCCGGCCCGCAGGTGGCAATTCATCAGGAGAGCTGTCTTGGCTGTGGGGGTCCCTCCTGAGTCCTGGGGGGTCCCAGCCCCACTCCAGTCTCTCCAGCGCTGGGAAAAGAAGGCCCCGTAACTGCTGGCTGTGAAAACCAGTGGGGACTGTAGCCGAGATGAAGGGCAGCCCGAGCCCAGTCATTCCTTTCAAAGGCCTTACTCGCTGCCGACTCGCTCGCTCTGAGCTCCAGCTTGAACGGGGAGCGCAGCAGCTTTGGGGCGAGGGCTGGAGACGCAGCTTTCTCCCGGGAAAGTGCTGGCAGGAGCCGTTGTTCCTTTGCAGAGCTCTCCCCCTGCAGGTGCAGGCAGGTGCCAGCCCGAGTCTCCACCAGCCTGGCTAACTCTGTCTACACCCCCACACACCCTTATTCCCTGAGCCCCCGCCCCACCCAGCTTGTGGCTGCCAGAGGGGAGGCCAGGGGTGGAGGGTTAGGGTGAAAAAGGTGAAGGGATTAAGAATCACAAATTGGTGGTTACAAAATAGTCACAGGGATATAAAGTATAGCATGAGGAATATAGTCAGTATTATTGTAATGACTATGTATAGTGCCAGGTGTGTATTAAATTTATCAAGGTGATCACTTCATAAGTTATATAATTGTTAAATCACTCAGTCGTACACCTGAAACTAATATATTGTACATCAACTGCAATTTAAAAATTAAAGATTATTTTAAAAGAGGTGCATAATATGTGTATTTTAAAAGTCATCTGAGGCCTTAGAAAAGGGTAGAAATTTAACTTGAAATTTTTATAAGGAAAGTTAAGAAATCTATGTCTTAACAAGATATTGCCTTTTAGTTATAAGGGGGGAAAAAATCTCAATCTTAAAATTCCTAAAAATAACCTTGAACTATGGTTAGTGTATTTATATAAAGATGCAATATTATGACTTCACTCTCAAGAATGGATGACTGTGGTTTTGTTGTTGCTGTTTCTATTTGTTTTACCCAGCAGCAGGATAGATTTTCGTTGAAACATTCAGGCTCCCTGACCTGATCCCCTTTGTCTGTGCTGTGAAGAAAGCCGAGGATCAAAACCAGGGAGATCAACTGGCCCACATGGGCATCGAGCCTGTGGGGTTATGGGCATCAGATAACTCTCTGAATGGACCCACTACAAGGAGCTGTGAATCACATTATTATGCCGACCGTCATTATTCAGGCAGCTGAATTTTCTATTCTGATTGTCTATGCAGAGGATAAATGTCTTCTCTGTTTCTGTGATAACAGAAAAAGCATGAAGATTGGATGGCCAGTGTGGTAAACACAAACCAACCTAAGGGGGCCAACAGATACCAAACAAATACGTTTTCAAACCCAAGCTGAGCAAAAACGTAAAACTCAAAAAAGTCATGTGTCCAGGTAAAATAGAAATAATCTGTGGGCTATGACGGGCTAAATGGAATTTAATAGTATGTCAAATGTCCCCTGCATCAGCCATGATTAGTGTGAGGCAGTAATTATACCAATTATGTGGAAACACCAAGATATTATCTGAGTGAAGCAGTAATTAAATCAAAAAAGATTTAAGCAATAACTGTCAGCAATCATGTCATCAGACTTATGGGACAAATGATCATTGTTGAAGCTGAGTGGTACTTGGAGCTTCTGGTCTCTACTTTTGTGTAACTTTGAAAAGTGGTAAGTGTATACCTCAATAAAAATGATGTTAATTTTTTTTAAAAGTGATAAGCAAACGAGGAAACTGTGGAAAACCTACATCACTTTTTTTACTTCTCTAGAAGTAAGAATAAAGTTTTAAGTGACAGGTTAGAGAAAAAAATGAATAATTCTGCAATGAGTATAACTGGCTTTTAGCACAAATAGACTTCAGATTCATTAAAAAATTTGCAGTGAAAAAAAAGTAAACCTAGTTGCCAAAAAACACCCACCTTGGCCTCCAGCTTCTATGTGTGTTGAAATCTTGAAACCTGGGCAGGACACAGGCTCCAAATACGTTTTCCTCTTTGAGTTTCCTGAACCCTGACTTGACCCTTCCAGTAAGTTCTTGACTTGTCCCCTCTCGGTATCTGTCTGATCTTGGAGCTCCAAATCCTCAGCTTCCTGCCTGACCCCGGCTTGGCTCAGTCCCATGTGTGATCCCAGGTCCCCACCCCATGGACCAGCTTCATTTCATGTCTAATCTATGACTGCATCTTCTTGATTTTTGCCTTCACATCAGCAGCCTCTAATTAGTTTACAATTTGAGTTGATGATATCATTATTCAAATAAACCTTGGTAGGAAAAATAAAAATATCAAGGAAGCTTTATTTTGCAGAAAACAATAGTTTTCTCTCTCTTCATTCTGACTTTTATAAAGCCTCCAAAAACAAAAGGCATAGAATCTCCATTACGGGGGGGGGGGGGGGGGGGGGTGTGGCAAACCAGTAAGGCAAGAGATGGGAACCCAAATGCCCAAAGGGACCAAGTAGATGAAAATGATTAAAATTTTATCAAAAGGTGTCTTCCTACTAAAAGAAAAGCATAAGATTTTTTTTTCATTTTGCTAAAATTATACAGTTCTTGGTCTAAATTTACAGCACAGAGGAATATGTGTTGACTATAAATATGAAGAGTAACAGTGCAAATAAAATAATTAAAGGCAAGACCTCTTAAGGAAGACATATATGTAGTAAAGTGTAGGGCTCATGCCTTGCTTACAATAGATCGCTGATAGCCTGTCCCACCTGCATGGAGCTGTGGAGAAACAGAGACCTAGTATAAGAGAGAGATTCTATATTTTTAAGTAAAATCTTCTGCCTGGTAAATTTTAATTAGAAAACTTCAAAGACTGTGGAAGTCAGATAAAAAGAGTTTGGGGCTTGATTTAGCCCATGGGTCATTTGGTTTGTAACCTCTCCCAAGAGCTAGTTGCATATTCATTAAATTCATCCCTTCACTAAAGAAATGCCAGCGGAATACTTGTGATGAAAATAACTAGAGATCCTTGTGCTGTGTACAAGTTTTGGACCACCCAAGGAAGAGTCAATGTTAACCACTTTTTCTCAGATTCAGAGACAGAATCGGGTTGAGGTGGGTAAGCCAATTCATCCATTTACTCAATAAACATTTATTGGACAGCTGCTTTCCAGATGTATTTCAATTTGGTTCAATTTGAATTTTTAAATTATCTTCAAATGGACAACCACATGTAAGCAAATATGTAAACCAAGAAAGCTTTTGGTCAAATGACAGGCCCGGACTTAAGATTCAGGAACCATGACCTCTCTCTGGGAAAACTTTTTGGCATCAGCTTTTATGGTGGTTACTCAGGGGTCAGTTGTGGGGTCTAGAAGGAAACTAAATGCCTCTGAAGACTGACCTTTCAAACCAAAGTCTTGTCATTGCTCAACTCACATTTAAGATAGAGAAATAAAAGATAGAGAAAAGGCTCACCAGACACAAACAGTTAAATAAATTAATTCATGCAAAATGATATTTGGAAGTGGAAATAGCAGTTAGGGCTAAGGTTCTCAGAGCTAAGGAGAGATCCAACAGCAAAATGTGATGTATACCTGATTGGTCCCCCTACTCAATTTTTCAGTTTATTTTTGTTTTAAAGGGAAATAAAATTCTGTCATCCCAATAGCCTTCCCCCACCCCAATAGGAGGAGGGGTGAGGTCACTAGTCCTTTTGTTTTGTTACTTTCTCTGGGGTCTAGTTTTCCTTACAGCTGCAGGCCAATCTTAAATAAATATTTTTCTTCTCACAATATCACCCAAAGAACCCAGACACTAATTTTTCCAATGAAAGCAATTGCCCTTTTATGTAACATCAGTTCTCCTCCTCGGGGGCTTCCCAGAGACAATGCTGAAGTTGCCAACTCGGCCCATAGTGAGTGCAGGGCCAGATTGAATCCTTTCCTGGAACCTAAGTACATCTTTCTGAACTTTGTTTACAGAATTTAATTTCTTCTCTTTTCGGTTCCAGCAGAGCTTGTGACAAAGACATATGAACACATTCTTTAGCAATTTCAAGGTCAAGATCATAGGACAAAAGGGCCCTATGGTTTATTCCTTCTTATCAACATTTGTGCAGATGAAAAAGGATTGCTCAATTTCCCTACATTAAGGTAGTCAAAATGATGTCTGATTCAGAAAAAAAAAAAAAAAAAAATCTTGGACTGGGTTTTGTTTGCCTTGCCCTCACCCTCATAAAAAGAAATGGAAATGCTTGGCAAACGCTCCCTGTCTTCCCGCAACCTTCCCGGGCCCATATTCCTTTCTCCATACCTGCTTCTTCTAGCCTAACATCTGCTGATTTATGGGCATAGGATGGGGCCTTGGTGAGCACAGCATGGGGCTCCCTACCTCCTAGATTTCTCCAGCAGTGCCATTTTCTAGAAGAAGATAGTCTGTGAGGGTCACTAGTATGATAGAAAATTCCTAGATTTGGAGTCAGAAGTCTAGCTAGACAAGTTCATCTCAGTAGCTTCACTTTCCTTATCTGTTTAAAGGAGATAAATATCCATATCATGTGGCTGCAATAAAAATTAAATTAAATGAGGAATATGAAATAACCAGAATGGTACTTTGTGCAAAAATGTCCTTAATAAATGAAGGCTAAATTTGAATTCCTAAGAGAAGTGGCATCTTGAATATTGACCACAATGTTGTACGTTATTCACAAAACACCGAGAGTATGGGCAACCTGAAATATTTATCAGTATACCTCTTTTCTTGGTTTTTAAAAGCCTGAATGCTCTAGAAGTTTACTAAACTAAGCATATGTTATTTTTTCAAAATAAACACAGGCTCCAAGTTGTGCTGCTAGGAACACCATTGCAGAATCCAAACACCCCCACCCCTCCCCAATGGAGCACATAAAGTTTTGAAATTCCAAATCCAACTATCAGGAAAATTAATAGAAAGATCAAAACAGGACAATTTTTCTAGTTGAAAATCCTGTTTATTTTTTTATTCCAAACATTTTATAAATCTAAAAAATTGATTATATTTTAAATACTCACTTCGGTCTATTTGGTTTTATTTGGTTAAAGGGTTATGGGATCTGGCCAGTTTTTTTTCTTCTCAGAATCAAGGGTCATTCTCTGTAGGAGATCAAATCCACCTACTCTTGACAGACTGGCAGTCTATACTATTTACCGAGACTCTGCAGCAAAAAATAACATGTACTTTAAGAAAAAATGTATTGACGTGTAGCATATCTACAGAAAAGTGTGTGGGTCATAAGTGTACAGCTGAAATAAAATTTACAATCTGATCACACCCGTGTAACAAGAACCCAAATTAAAAAACAGAATGACACCAGCATCTCAAAATCCCCCTGGTGCCTCCTCCCCAGCCCTGCCCATCCCAGGGTAAGCTGATAGCATAGAGGAGTGAGTTTTGCCAGTTTTTACATGTTATGTAAAGTGCCTCATACAATTGGTACTCTTTTTTGGTTTGGCTTCTAGCTCAACATATGTTCCTGAGATGATCCATATTTTTGCCTGTATCTGTAGATCAATGCAGTATTTCATTGTGTGAATATATCACAATTTGTTTACCTGTTGTGCCAATGGATGCTTGGGGCTTTTTCTTCCAGTTTTTGGGCTTTACAAATAGGTTGCAATGAGCATTCTAGTACTTGTCGTTTGGTGAACATATATATATATATTTATGTTGGTTATAGACCTGGAAATGGTATTTAAATTTTTTTAAATAAACACATTTCTGGCTTTAGTAGATGACGCCTAACAGTTATGCCAAATGACCGTGCCAAAACACACTCCTACCCACAGTGTATGAGAATTCTGATTTACCACATTCTCACCACCACTTGGTATTGCCAGTCTTTTTCATATGGGACACTCCTCTAAGTTTGTAGTGTTATTATATGGAAAACATGTGTATTTTGAAACAAATTTATTTGTATAAAGAAAAAATGATATATCATTCTGGCCTTAAAGAAATATTGTCAGAGAAGTAATTTTTAGGAGTAGGAAGTGAGCTTTCTACATATTCTTCACAAATACAGACACACAGCTACTTAGAGTTTTTGAGACGAAGCCTCCAATGAATTGAAGCCACAAATGATCTGGTTAGCCTTTCATAAAGTAAAACCCTGCTATAAGTGGTACACCTAATGTTTGCTAGCAACCTTGTAAATAGAGGCTGGTCATTCCCAAAGCCTGTGGGATAAACTGGTTGGGTGGATCACCACAAAGCCATCAGGAAGAGCAGAAAAACTAAAAATTTTTTGTTTTTTCCAATAGTACCTCTATAAAATTCATCATTATATATTTGATTAAAAAATTCCTTTTGCTATATCAGGGTACTAGTTAAGCATAGAATTTGCAACCAGGCTGTTAGGATCTGACTCCTGGGTCTACTACGTCCTAGCTGTCTGACCTTGCCCAAGTGTCTTAGCTTCTCTGTACCTTGTTTCCACTTACATAAAATGTAGAAATAATAATACCTACTAAAAGTGTTGTCATGGAGATTAAACGTGAGTTAAGTGAGTTACATAAAGTGCTTAGAACAGTGCCTAGCACATGATAGATGTTCTATAAATATTTGCCATTGTTTCATAGTATTATTGCATGAAATTATGCTCCATCACTTAAGATAACCCTGCAATAGCCCTTAAAGTCTGTCGTCATATTGGGACAGATGCTCCTTCCAGAGAAGTCCATGAGCAAAGGAGGAGAAATTACCAGCCTCAGACCTCAGGAGTCATGAGTTACTGCGTCAAACGCACTGATCAGCATGACGTCTAAGATCTCTTGTGTCTGTGAGATTCTTTAATTCTGAGATGAAGCCAGAAAGTGAGTCTTAGGATAAGAAATGCGACTTAATATCTGGGCTTGCTGACTTTTTAATCTTCTTGCTTATTTCATGGATGAAACAGACCACCTATCCAAATAAAGACCTATCCTAGGGGAACTTATCCAGAAGGTAAGCAAGAAATCAAGGTTAATCTAGCTAAGGAATTGTATCTGTTAGCATGAATTGTTGAAAATAATAGAAATCCATACTCAAAAGTGCCCAGTGATAAGGGGAAAGTTAGTGTCTGTGGATAATCAGGTTTCAGGTATATTTTGATCAGTGCTCTAAGCCATTTCTCCAAAATTGTTGTTGCAATGCCCTGCTTCATGCCTTGAGAGGACTGCCAGCAGAATCGCGGCTACCTGCTTTCCTGTTCACAGCGAAAGACAGAGAGCATCTCTTCCCACAATTATTAAGCCGAAGTCCTAGGCAGCACCCCGACTGGACCTGCAAGACTGACTCGGGTAACAGCTGTGGTGAGAAGGGTAGAAATGACCTAATACAACCAGGGGTCACTCTGGCACTTGGCATTAGGTAAACCACGCAAATTCTCAGTGCTGCTATGTTTCAGGAAGCGTGGAATAAATTTGGGGGTGGGTGGGGACAAAAATGATTAACAGATGTGGTCAGAGATTTCATTTGGATGTGGGATATTGAGCAGGGGAAGATAAGAAGAATCACCTTACAAAAGGGCAAGGAAATAATGTAGAGAAAAAAAGTAAAGAAAAGGGCAGGAATCTCACGAAGATCATAGAAGCCAGGGTTTTTTTGCTTATATCTTTTTTTCTCAATTTTTCTTTTGGAAAGATATGGCCTAAGAATGGAATGACTTTGGTTTATGAAAACCACAAAGGGAGTGAATATTGTAAAAAAGAATCTATTTCACTGAATAAATGTTCAGGGTGATGTCGACACTAGAACTTCAAAGAACTAGCCATGGGCAATACTAGTACTAAAAAGCCCAATGAAAGAATATGAATGATTCAGTTAAAATTAACCACATAGTTAGAAATATCACTCAAGACCTGTCAAAGAGGAGAGTCAGACATCTTTTAAAGATACAATAATAATTAGTCATTTGGGACAAATAGAACAAATAAAAGACAACTTGTCATGACAGGTAGTATGTACAAGAAATCTACTACACTCAAAGGATATGCAAAAAATAAGAAAAATAAATTAATGAGTAATAAATAAATTTAAAAGTATAAATATATTCAAAAATCACACTTAGGAAACTGAAAAGTCTGGGAGGCATCCCTTTTTCCAATGTCTGGTCTACATTTAGAACTGGATAAATCAGAGCCTTGAACCACAGTGGCATTTCTTTCAATTAGTTCCACTTTGATCATTTAGAAGCAACATGAACCTTGTCCCCTTCCCTGTAAAATAATGGCTATAAACCTGCTCCATTGGTCTGTGAGGATTAAACATGAATATTAAAAATGATTAAAACAACACATTTTTCAGTTTTGTAGGTGAAGAAAAAATAGTCTGTGTGGATTGGCTACGTTTGACACTGGATAGAAATAAAATAACTAAAGTCTTCTTTGAGAATAAGCCTCCGAAGAGACAAATAATTTGTACAAGGAAAAACTCCTTCCAACGATCAGACAATGTAGCTTCAGCACCTGCCTGGAACTTTGAAATGCTCAACTCTAGCCAGATGGTCTCCAGAGGACAGAAAGCTGATGAACTAGCACAAATCCATTCCCAATCTAACAAAGACTGATCTGGGTTCTCACCGGACATTGCTGTTCAGTTGATAGAAGACATTTCTTTTGGCAGACTCATTAGGTTGTATTGACAACATTTAGAGACACTGGGGGCCGAGGAATGATTTGAGAAGGCAGTTTAGAGATTTGCTGGCTTTCTCCTTAAGACACTTGTTGAATTTTGAAGTTGCCCATGGAAGAAGGTTAAGAAGTCAAAGAGAAAACCTTCAAAAGGCAGGGAGGTGTTTGGGCAGTTTCCAAGCGTTGACAAAACAACTGAAATTGGGGATCAAGCAGTGGGATTTGGTCCCAGGGCTTTCAGTTAGAAGGCTGGAAGGCTGCACAGCGGAGAGTGAGCCGCCTCCTACCTGGCATTTTATCTCAGGGATTAAGAGGTAGCCACAGTTCTCTGATTATTTAGGGTCTTAGTCCTACCGGTGGCCAGCGGTGATGGTTAATTTTTTTTAAATTTTATTTTGTATTGGTTTCAGGTGTATAGTTTAATGGTTAGACAATCATATACTTTACATATTGTTCCCCTCGATATTTCCAGTACCCCAACTGGCACCATACATAGTTACTGCAATATTATTGACTATATTTCCTATGCTTTACTTACTTTCCCATGACTGTGCTTCTTAGTCCCTGCATCTTTTTCACCCAGTGCCCAACCCCCCTTCCCCTCTGGCAACCACCAGTTCTCTCTCTATATTTATGAGTCTGTTTCAGTTTTGTTTGTTCATTTATTTTGTTCTTTAGATTCCACATATACATGAAATCATATGATATTTGTTTCTCTGACTGGCTTATTTCACTTAGCATAATACTCTCTAGCTCCATCCCTGTTGTTGCAAATGGCAAGATTTCATTTTTTCTTATGATTAATATTCCATTGTATATATGTACTACAGCTTTTTTATCCACTTATCTATTTATGGGCATTTAGGTTGCTTCCATATCTTGGCTATTGTAAATAATGCTGTAACGAACATACGGGTACATATATTTTTTTCAAGCTAGTGTTTTGGATTTCTTTGGATAAATCCCCAGAGGTGGAATCACTGGATCTTAAGGCAGATCCATTTTTAATTTTTTGAGGAAACTCCATTTTACTTATCAACTTGGCTAGGCTTTGGTGCCCAGTTTGTTGGCTAAATACTAGTCTAAGTGTTGCTGTAAAGGTATTTTGTAGGTGTGATTAATATTTATAATCAATTGACTTTAAGTAAAGATCACCCTCAATAATGGTGATGGGCTTTATCTAATCAGTTGAAGTCTTTAAGAGCAAAAAGTGAGGTTGCCTGGAGAAGGAACTCTGCCTCAAGACTGTAGTGTAGAAATTTGACCTGAATTTCCAGACTACTGGCCTGATCTTTGGATTTCAGATTCAAGACTACAACTTCAACTCTTGCCTGAGTTTCTATCTGCTAACCCTACAGATTTCAGACTTGCCAGTCCCCACAATTCCATAAGCCAGTTCCTTAAAATCCCCCCTCTACACACGCACATGCACACACACAGGGATCTGTTTCTCTGAGGAATTCTGACTGATACGTCCAGTCATCAATACTAACAGGGCCCACCTGCCCACCAAGCAGATCCCTTCAAACATGTCTGAATTCTTTGGTGCACAAATAATAGGACCTCATTTTAGAAAACTCAACACATCACTTGTAATTTGTAAGCTCACTAACGGTAAGTTGCTGAAGGAGACTGAAAATACCCCCATTTCTGTATAAGGCTGTTTCAGACTGTGATTAAACAGATTAACACAATATCTTTAAAGTTGAGTAACTTAACTGATTCATTTATTCCAGTAATTAAAGGACCAGCTGTAGACACCATCTAACATTGCTGCTTAAACAGCTGCACTACTGCAATGGTTATTTTCAGACCAGATTGCTTATGTTTTAGTCTCAGTTATAAACTGTTTTTAAGGTCTCAATTTGTATTAAAGACAACATTCGCTTTATTTAGTGCCACAGGCCACAGAACCTATTGCAGGGACAGATCCAATTTAAGCCAAATGTCTTTAATTACTATATAAGGAGTGACTATGTTGAGTGTAGAAACTGTTTGCATTTTGTAGCCAAATTTTCATGAAAATCATGAATAATATAAAAGCTGAAAATAAATGCCAATAGTTCTTTATCTAGCCAATATGAAAATTTTGTTTTGAAGGCATCTACATTTTGTCTTAAGCACCCATTCATCTGTCTTTGCAGTTGTTATACAAGTATGGGATTCATACTGCTTTGGGCCACTGCTCCTATCTCTTCTCTCCTTTCTCATGTTTTTTTCCCCAGTGTCTCCCCCACCAGCCTCTCATAGCCTTTCTCATCTGTAATATATGGATTGGGCCCTTCTTACTAACATTTTTTAAATCAATTAAAATAAAAGCTATCCATATTTCAAATAACAAATAAAATGGATAAATATTATAAATTGTCCACTCTGAAAGACTATGTTCAAGAAATGGAATGCTGGCTAAAATATACTTTCACTAATAGGCTATCTAGTCTTCCCATTAGAATAAGAGCTAGGGCTCTGGCCAACATGTAAAGTGTCCATGAAAGCAAGGAGTTGTTTTTTCTTACTATTTGATGGATATTTGAATTTTCCCCTGCAGTTCAAATACAAATTTTAATGACTGTACAGAAAACACTTGTACACTTATCAACATTCACAAGTCCTTCTAGAACATTTTATGGGCCAGGTAATGCACATTACACTTGTGATATTACAGTTATAATCCCTTTATGAATGGAGGGACAACCTCAATATAAGGTTGTGGGGCAAAGGAGATGGCACATATAGACAGAAAGAAAAGCTTGGAGGGATATTGTGGCCTATTTAAAATGGATAAATATTTTTAGATTCATGAGGGAGAATATAGAACAGCCTTGAAGGGCTAATGCAAATGTGAACAATTTGAATTCATCAAAAATGAACATAATGTGACTCCAAGTAGTGGGCAGCTCCAAGCTGGGCTAGATAGAAGACGTTCTGCGCCATGGGGTCATAGTTTAAAGAGCCAGTAAAAATATAGTGGAAAACCAAGGAGTGAAATATGAAAGAGAAAGTAGCCCATTTTCCTAGATGGCTCTTTCTGGAAGGCTTCCAAGGCTGATTTGATCTCACCCTACTGGCTTTCATTGACCTTCCAATCCAAGCGACTCTCCCTCCCATTTCCCCCATTGACCTTTGTCCTGCTACACTGTTTATATCAGCCATCAAACTTACCATAATGTGAAATTATTACTTACATCTTTTATGTGGGTCTGACACTGGTCTGGGAGCTTTGGAAGGGCAGTAATCTTGTTGATCTTGCTCATTGCTATAATCCTCAGTGTATTATTGTGGAGTGATGGATTGATTGGTTGATTGAATAAATGAATGAAAAACTGAAAGAACTAATTTGCTTCTAGACAGAAGCAAGAGAGCTTAGTGGATGAGCTGGCAAACAAGATTTGTACTCAAATTTTGACTCCACCACATACTAGTTATGTGTGGTCAAATAACTTCTCTATTGCTCCATTGCCTCATCTATAAGTTGGGTAGTATTTCCTACCCTTTTCAGTGGCTGTGAAGATAGGTATTTTATGTAAACTCATTAGCATAACACTTGTATTAGTTATCTATTGCTGTGTAACAAATTATCCCAAAACATAACTAGAAACAAGGAGCATCTATTATTTCACCAGTTCTGTGGGTCAGGGATCTGGGAGCGGCTAAACTGGGTCATCACAAGGCTGCACTCAAGGTGTCAGTCAAGGCTGTAGTCATCTCCAGGCTCATCTAGGGGAGGATCCACTTCCAAGCCCACACATGTGGCTGCTGGCAGGCCTCAGAAGGTCCACTCCTAAGCTTTCACATGAGCCTCTCTGAAGGCAGTCTCAAAAGATGACAACTGGCTTCCCCAGGAGGAAGCAATCCAAGCAACAGCTAGAGAGAAAGCTCAGGACAAGTCACAGTTTTTTATAACCTCAGAAGTGACATCTCACCCCTTTAGCCATGTTCTGTCGGTTAGAAGTGAGTTACTGGGCGCTGTCATGCTCAAGAAGAGGTTACATAGGCCATAAATGTGAGAAGGCAGGGATCAGTGGGGCCATTTTACAGGCTGCCTATCACAATAATTGAATATGGCATTAATGACATAGCTAACGTTTAATGTGGCTCACTACCTGCCAGGGGAAAGTACTTTGTATATATTATCTATTTCATTCTCACACAGCACTGTGAGGGAGATACAATTAGTCACATGTAGTGGTTGAGGAAACTGAGGCAAAAGAGTTAAGAAACCCTATGAAAGTCCCACAGTTAGCGTGTAGGATCCTCATGCTTCAAAATGTGATAATCTGACCCCAGGGCCATTGTTTTAACCTTAGGCTAAACTTCCTCTCAGTGAAGAGTTCAATAAATGGTAACTGTTGTCATTAAATGCCAGGACAACAAGTGTTGCACAATATTCAAAGGGCAGAGTAGGGAAAGAGAACCCAGGAGATGGGTAGCTTGACTGAAGAAACTGAGAAAGAAGCTGAAATTTCACATCCAGGAGAAAACACAGCAATGTACTGTAGATTAAGCCCAGGGATTAGGGCCATAGGGGGAGTATCTTGGAGGTTACAAAGTATGGGCCTGACTCAGAAAGGAAAGAGCCTTGCTAAAGATAGCATCACGGTGTTACAGTATGGATCAGCTTCCTAGGCATGGATTTGTAGAGCCTTAAACATTTGCCCCAATATCATGATTTTTTTTTTCAGGGTACATATTTTGGCCTGGGAGTTCCCAGACTGTTATAATTTTGGGCTAGAGAAAATTAAAAAGAGCATTTACCAAAATGACATTACTTTTTTATCTGTTTCTCTATATTTTAAGATACTACTTCCAGAAACGATCCGTGACTTAAGAAACAGGCTTGTATTACATCCCTGGAAAGGAAGCGATGGCTCTGCATGTGACACTTGGCAAACTTTCCAGCCACGCGGGGCCTTGGGAGCACTAGTTACGGGTCTAGCAAAAACGAGTTATTAAGAAGTGAAATGGCAGCCTATCTCTTCTAAGCTAAACATATGGTCAGGACATTTGGTTAAAGGACAGGAAACAGTGGATAAAGGTAATTTATTTGGATTCATGCTTGCTAATTACATCCAAAAGGAGAGTTTCAAAGGAAGCCACAGCTGGTGTTCAGATAATCATCCAAGAGTGCTAACAAAGCCAAAACAGAAAGTGATGTTGACGAGTCAGCGAACTTTTCAAGGAAAGAGAAAAAAATGATTCCTTGACCACTCTCTAACACTGGGTCAGAATAATAACATGTAACAAGCTCTTTTCCTTAAAGAGTATGACTCACTTTAAGAAATGCAGTGTGAGTATTTAAATTGAAGGATGAATTCTTTGGAGGGTGACTGTATTGCACTGGTGAGAGATGTTTAATTTTGGAAAAGATTCTGTTGAAACTTCAGAGTTTCCGTTCTTCAGAAGTTTGCTTGGAATCATAGTGTTGCACATTTTTGGAATTGAAGCGGACGTAGCAGGTCAGAATCAATCTAAGAAGTGGTGTTTGGGGACTAGGGACCAGGGAAGGAGGTCACCTCACTGTTAGTACAATAAAGTTTTACTTGTCAGGTTTCTGACTGGGCAAAAACAAAGGTGGAACAAGGAGTACGCTAGATGTATCATGGAATTTGCTTCTTTCCCTAACCAATGGTTCTGGCTTGGAAGAAAGATGTACAAGAAAACCATCTTGCAGGAGTCCTCAGGTTGTATTTATTGAATTTCCCTCATCCCAAAGCAGTTCCGGATGAAGTTCTTAATACCCGAAGACAGACTGAGTCAAAGTCCTTGTAATAAAGTGCGATCTCAGAGGTGTTGAAAACTGTGCAGCTCTATGATTTTCTTCGAGTACTGTGATATCACTAGTCCACACTTCACCACGTGAGTCAGTATAAAACATCTAAATATAAAGTCTTGGAGGGCAGAGTTCAGTCTTTGGCATCTTTGTATTCCTCACTCTGCCCAAGGTGCCCAACGAGTTGCCATTAATATCTTTCTGGAGAATTTTTATGAGTTTTTATAAGCCAAACTGATGACATATGCCAGGGAGCAAAATCTGAAATGCTCCCACCAGGGATATTGAAGGGTAATTAATAACACTTCCTAGTATGCTGGCTGTGAAGGCTCAGGTCAGCATGTCCACAGCCTGATACCCTCCACTTCTCACAACCTGAGCAAATCATACCCTAATACAGGGGTCAGAAGCATCCAAGGCAGGTTCTTCTGGAGTCCTGGTTGGTTCATGACAGCATGTATCTATCAATTAATTCATTTATTTATTGAGCACCTTCATGTCAGGCACTGTCCCACGTGCTTAGGGTCAAAAGATAAACAAAACACAATACCTTCCCAAAAAAGCATCTTTTTTTTTCTTTTACAAGAAAAGCATGATTCAATTTATAAAATTTCTGGGTACATTTCACTTACCAGAAATACATCTGTTGCCTACAGCTATGTACATCTATAGTCAAACAAACAAAAAACACTCAAAGTCTAACACTTATGTGGAGAGTATGTCTCATCTTTGCAAATGAAGTATGTACAACACACATAGTCAGCCATAGCACCACTGAAACAATAAATACAGACACTTTTCAAAA
Organism: Miniopterus natalensis; assembly: GCF_054644295.1. Taxonomy (NCBI): domain Eukaryota; kingdom Metazoa; phylum Chordata; class Mammalia; order Chiroptera; family Miniopteridae; genus Miniopterus; species Miniopterus natalensis. The sequence continues at coordinate 35,635,757 of NC_142094.1, forward strand.
AAAGGCTCTAAGACTGCCCTGCTGGTGTGGCTCAGTTGGTTGGGTGTCATGCCATGCAAGTTGCCGATTCCAGATCAGGGCACATTTCCCGGGTACGGACTCAGTCTCCAGTGGGGGGGGGGGGTGCAGGAGGCAGCCACATCGATGTTTCTCTCTCCTTCTCGTTTTCTCTCTCTAAAAAATCAATTAAAAAAATATATTTTTTAAAAAGTCTCTAAAACTAAAGACTGGGGTTCCAGATCTATTTTCTCACTTGCTAGAAACATCAACTTGGACAAGTCATCTGTCAAATGGGTGAATGAAAATTGCCCCACATTACTGTAGTCTCAGCACACAGCCTATAATGAATGAACAATAAATACTTCTTAAATAAATCACTGAATAAATGCTTATCTCATCTGTGCTACAAAATTTCTCATCCTCTTAGAATATGAAGAGCCCTGAACGATCGTCCTTTGGAATAACACATGTGAAAACAGTCATTCATTCAACAGATACTTTTTAAGCATCTATATTATATGACAGACCCTGTGCTGGGCACTGTGCAAGTGGTAAGCAAACACAGAGTCACTCTGGAGAGAGTCAAATTATGAGATAATTTCAGAAATCTAGGTAATATGTGGAGAATTGTCATTTATTTAAAAAACCACTCCAATTAATATGCAGTCTGACCCTGGAGTTGCTTCACCCTTTTCCCTCATGAGTGGGAAGTTGTGAGGACTACAATTTTGGGAAATGATTCTATTTTCGTCTATAATAATTTTACTTCTCTTTTTTTTCCAATTATCTTTGTTTCTTCCGTACGTTTTTTGTTGTTGTTGTTAAGACATCTGCATTGGAATAATTGTTTTAGAGGATAGCATTCAAATATATTTTACATTCAGGGTAGATCAGGCAACAAACTTACTGACACAGCAGTGGGGCCGAAGCCCAGTCCTGGATGTCCCTTATACGATGGGTCATGAGGTATAAGGTTCTGAAAAAGGTCCTGGGGAGGGGGCTGCAATAGTGGGGTGGCGGGAAGATTCAGGCTCAAGACGGCAGCATCTAACAACCCAAGCTACATTTCTACAAACGGCACAGCCATGCAGATGCCAAATAAAGCATCTGCGTAGCTAGTCTGGATACTGCGGAGCTCCAGGCAGTGCTAAGCATTAGGAATTTTTACTCTGCTTCTGTGTAATCTGCAAAATGAAACTGGCCACCATTATAACCCCCATTTCAAAGCAGCATGTGTGGACTTGTATACAAGCTCTTAACTTTTTGTTAAAATGGCAGCTTCTAGTTTGTGTTATACTTAAAATTAGGTAGAAAGACAGACTCTTTGCTATTTCCCTGGAAATGGTGGTTTAAACATTTTATACCCACTCTTGTATTGGTTTCACTCCTGGACACAGTCACCTGGATTTTCCAAAATGGTAAGTCATGAACTGCAAGTTCTAAGAAGCTGACGTTTTAGTTACTGTTATATCTTGTTTATGTAGATTGTTATTTATTTTTTTAAATAGTATGGGCTGCCTCTGTTTGTTCGGAGTAGCAGGAAGAATTAAGGAGAGCAGGAAGTAACTCTGTCTTTAGCTCAAAACAAGGAGAGGAGGCTCAATTTGTTCTAAGGGTTTGGGGGATACCTGGAGAGGCCTGAGGTTTCAAGGGGAGGTGCCCCTGGAAAGTGGCTGCTCCTGAGGCTTAGAGAAAAGACAAGGGCCAAGGGCAAAGATGCCTCTTCATGAGGACATGCAGGCTGGCAGGTGGACTGTTCAGGAGTTTGGGGAAAAGTCCACTCAGCGCTCAACTGAGAAAAACCAGGAGGGCAAGGAATTCTGAGAAAAAGTAATGCAGAAAGCGATCTTGTTTCACTTGGACTTCTGGTTTTGCACTGGATTAATGGTCAATTGTAATACTTATTCATTAAGCATAATGAAAAAGTTTTGATAATGGTGCCAGAATGAAGAGACTGGGAATTTTGACTTCTCGGAATAAATTAGTTGTCCCTTTCTGTCTCCCTTCTCCCATCTCCATTGTTTTCTTCCCTCTTCTCTTTCTTGTCCCCACCTCCTCCCATGCTCCTTCCTTTCCTCTTCTCTTCTTTTTCTGCCTCCCATCTCCTTTTTCTGAAGGAAGGAAGGAGCTGTTCCACTGACTCCCACAGGCTTATCTTACAAGTGCAATACCCATCAGTGTCCTCTAGGAATTAAATCTCGTTGGCAACCAGCGTGTATCTGGCATCTAATGGCCCTGAACAGATAATTGCAATATTTGGCTAGACTTTCCCATTTGCTAGTTCTAACCATGCCCCATTCCCAACCTCCACCCCAACAAACACACAAATACAACCTTTGGGCATAAACTTAAGCTAAGAAGAAAGCCATGACTTGCTGATTTTTAGAATATAACAGATCATCAGTGCTCCCATCATTGTTTCCCCATTTCCTAGCATAATGCCTGTCGTAGAGGAGGCATCCAGAGAAAAACATTCTTGAAAAAATTATGACAAATTAATAAAAATAGTCTCAATAGAACCTAAATGTAGATTTTCTACAGTGTTACATTTCCATGGAGAAACTTCAGTTTCCTGAGCAGTTGTACAACAGAAGTTAATTGCTTTCATCAAGTTTCATTTCTCACCCCATGGCCATTTCCATAATAAATTAGTAGTTGATAAGGATTACATAGTGATAAGCAGTGAGTGGAAAAGTCAGATTTATTCTCTTTTTTTTTCAGTTTCCAGCAAACATTTATCACGTGAAACACTGTGTTGGGTTCCAGGGGTACAACTATGAACAAGATGGAATCGGTTTGTGCCTTGACAGAACTTAGCTTCTACCGGCTACATAAGCTGCTCGGATTGTCAAATGGGTCAGACTCTCTAGAGCTGAGTGATTCTCTTTAGGATATTATTTAAAGACTTAATTACTACATGCCAAGACAGTCATTGTCTCTGGCTGAAAATTACAGAAGTTAAGGTCATGAATGCTGAAGTTACACTGCATTTACTTCTAAGCAGTTGGTACATTGAAAGCATCTAGGTAGATGGCCGTCTGTTCTTCCTAGATTCAAGGTTACTACTCCCTTATATTGGGGAGATGCTTCTATATGCATCTTAAGTTTTTAGCCCATAAAAATAATTTAGAACTTATAGAATTCTCTAATTTTTCTATAACAACAATTTTAAAGAACTCCAAAGCTCAGAAACTGACCTACATTCAGTAGTGTGTGTGGTAGGACTTATTTTTCCCAAGAGAGCATAAATTTGCATTGTTTGTACCACATAGAGATCCAGTTTCCTCTGTAGACAATAGCTACCATGTGAAAGTCAGCTCATGGGTGTGGTTCATGGCCTGACACATGATCAAACAGCTTCCCACACAGGGTTGGAAATGCCTTGTGGTGGTCTGAAACCACTGTGGGATTGTTCCTGAGCCCACTTCAGGACAGGCCTTGTCCATGGAATGTCCTGTGTGCACAACACACAAAGGAGAATGGCTTTGGGCCTGACCAAAAGAAACAAATAAAAATCATTTATTATAACATAAAATTGTTCATGATATTATTGAACCAAAAGAGGGCATACAACTTCAAGAAGCTAGGAATATTGAGACCAAAAAGAAAAAAGAGTGAGAGAGGTGAGAGGGATGACAGAAGTCAACAATTCAATGTCAGAACCAGGAACCCATCCAGAAAGGGAGGCAGAGGGTTTCGATGCAGAGTCAGAAGTACAATGGTCCAAGAATGAGTTTGTGAACATCAAGCATTTTTAAAAATTGTTTTGTCCAGACACAAAATGGCAGGCTTCGGCAATGTATGGAAACAAGCTAGAAAACAACTGAGCTCATTCATATGGACAACATGACCTGCTCTGGGAAAAATTCTGCATTCAGTGTCCTATCCTTGATTACCAAACCTCCAAGTTCATGTCTTATCCCCTTCCTAAGACACGTTACACCCACTGTAATCCTGAAGAGAAAGTTCTTAACCAATTTTAGTCCCTTTATTTGAGCTCCTGAATGCAATTTGAAATAGTAGTAAAAGGACAGAATAACCTGAATAATTTTAATGATCCATGGGATGGAGATCAATAGTCTCTCAATTATTCAGGTACTAAAACAATAGATCATAGAATTTTGTCTCTATGCCAACAAAATATTAAGACGATTGAGTGCATTTTCCATTTTTCCTCTGCATGTGTGGAATCTTATAAACATTTGAGCACATTAACCAAATTCTTTTTTTAAGAAATGAAAAAAATCCATCCCCCCCTAAAAATAATCAAGATTCCCTAGATGTCTAACCCCTAAACCTAACTTTAACTTCAATTTCCAAGTTTCTAAGAAGAATTCTCCTCCAAATAAATTTTTTCCCCAAAAAAGGTATTTTAACATTTCATTTATTTAGAGGAGCTTGTGAGGAAGTTTAATGAACAAGTTTTAAGTAGACCAGGCATCTTCATTCTCTGACAAAGACCCAAAGCAAGCAAGCAAGCAACCGATAAATAAATAAATAAATAAATAAATAAATAAATAAATAAATAAATAAATAAATAAGGTAAAGCTGCATTAGGTGAATTAGTGGCCCCTAGTCTTACCCTTGAATATGCCTGTTAATGTCAAAGCTTAACCTAATGTGTAGCATAAGACAGTCATTGGGAGACTTAAACACCAAGGCTGTGTTTCCTGGCTCCTCGGTAATATTACAATTGAGTCTCTCTCATGCCTCTGTTATAGCGCATGTCACTTTGTCTCATGGTTATTTTTTTACACATGAGACAGGAATATTCCCAAAGTCTAATGTATGTATTTCCCATTTCCTTACATGTCCTCTCCCTCAGAAGCCTGAGGTTGTCCCAGCCCTGTATTTGTCCAGGAAACCACTTCTGTGTCGCCCACTGTCTTAGGACAACATCTCACAGCAAAACCACAGAAGCATCTCTGGGATGAGAAATTAAAAGTTGGAGGAAGGGATAAAGTGAAGAGATTTGGAAGATAGAGGAACTGTTTTGTCCTTCATCTAACATCTCCAAGACCAAGAAAATATTCCTTGGATCGGGGGGGGGGGGGGGGGATGGATTTCAGGAAATAGGGAAGGAATAAATTGAGAAATTGAAGTCAACATAAAGAGAATCCACCTTCATGAGACTAAGTATCACTTGTTGGCAGTACCAGGGGCAACCTGTATGGCGGCTGAGTTGAAAGCTACCCAACTTAGGATCTCCGTTTGAGGACACTGCATGTGTGGTGTTGGAAGCTACTTGAGTTTTCCTTTTCATTGTACCCCTCTGAGAAGAATTCATGGATAGCAGCCAGAACCTCATCCGATTATCACCCAAAAGGGTAGATGCCCATCAGTGTTCCAAAACTTTGCTTAGGACCTACCTGTCGACCCACCCACCTCATGGGGACAGCTCCTTCTTTAGTAGCCCAAGTCATTCACAAGCTGTCTATCCTAGACTCTTAGGTTGGAGCTGATCTTGTGGGAAGGAAACCTTCTCACATCTGAACAATGTGAGAATAGATGGACATTGTGTTTTATCATGAGTTATTTCTGGTATATTATAATTTTCTAGTGGTTTCTTTATTTTATTTAAGTTTTCAAATGTATTTACTTATAATTATTAATATTACCTTATTATCTTCTTAAATCTCTGCTTCATTTGTTAGTTATATACTCCTTTTTTCATAATATACTAATGTGTGGTTCTCCAGATTTGGTCTATTTTGTTACCTTAAAAAAAAACAAGATAAGCTTCCGCTGTGATAGTCTTTTCTATTGTATCTTTATTTACTATTTCATTGATTTCTAATCCTATTTTATTATATCTTTCTTTCTAGTTTGGGGGTTTATTTTGTTTTGTTTTCTTCCTTCATAGTGTATACATTTAACTCATTATTTTTCAGTCTTTGTTTGGTTTTCTAATACAATTATTTATGACTACATATTTGTCTCAAAGCACCACTTTTCTACACCCCACAAATTTTGTCATCTCTTAAAATTATCACTCAGTACTAAGTCTTTTAACATTTTTATGATTTCTTTTTATCTTATAGATTACATAGTTTATTTTATTTTCTAAATATGTAGGGGGTTATATTAATTTATTTTAAAAGAATTTGTAACATACTTATCATAGTCAAAGATCATGTTCTGTATGATATCTATTTTTAGAAATCTGTTGAGGCTTTTTTTGTAAACTGATATATGATGAAATTTTTTCATGTGTGCTTGAGAATTTTTAAATGTGTCCTATGTGTGCTTGAGGAAAAAAAAAATTTATAACTGTCAAATACAGAAATCTGCATGTGCCCATTAGGTTACAAATATTTTCAGTATTATTTAGATCTTCTATATCTTTGTTGATTAATGTGTATAACACTAATAATCAAGAGAGATGTGTTGCCCTGGCTAGTGTGGCTCAGTTGATTGGACTTCGTCTTATGCATCGAAAAGTGACCAGTTAGATTCCTGGTCCGGGCACATGTCCCAGTTGAGGGCTCAATCCCCAGGAGGGGGCGTGCAGGAGGCAGTTGATCCATGTTTCGCTCTCCCATCAATGTTTCTCTCTCTCTCCCTCTCCCTTCCTCTCTCTCTAAAAACCAATAAAACAAATTTTAAAATAAAGAGAGAGATGTGTTGAAGTTGCCTACTATAATAGTGGGTTGATAATGTTATTCCTGTAATTTTATCTATTTTGCTTTATATATTCCAAGATTATTTTATAAGAGGCTTTTATGTTTAAGATTGCTTTATATTCTTAGTGATTTAAAACTTTTATTTTTATATAGTGATGGTTTTCTTCACTAATAATATTTTAGTTTTAAAGTCTATTTCATCTGATACAAATAGAGCCATAACAGCTTTTGGGGGCAGCTGTACCGCCTTGAGATTGTTCCACTACCTTCGCCCTCGAAAGGAACTGTTTCAGAAATAACCCTGAGCAAGCGCACGTGCATGTACACACACACACACTCATGCACAGACAGACACAAACCTCCCCGGCGAATTCACTGGGCTAATGAATTTTAATTTTGGAAAATTAAAAGAACATCTGGGGTGGTTGGCACCAAGCAGGTTTATGTGGTGCTATCAGTGTGCTCCCTTGTCCCACTTACTCTTCCTGCATGTCCAGAAGGAAATGCTGTTAGTACTATTGTATGCAGTTATCTAATTGCTGTTTAACTGTTACATGAACATGTTCCAATTCTCCAACTAGGCTTCTTGTTAGGAATTCTAGAAAGAACTTCTATGACCCTATATATCCTATACATCCTGGTATAGTCATATAAGCATGTGCCCCCTCTCTGACCGTGCTCAAGCCTGCCCGCACCCAGCCCTCAACTCAGAACTCCTCTGAGCTCTGCCTCTTTGAACTGCTCTCTTTTTCAAAGGTCTGCCGTCTCTCCATCCTATTGGCCTTTTTGGCCAAGAAATTCACCTTCTGGAATTTTTTCCCTTTACATTTTTAGAGAAATCTTTTCATTATAACATTACATAAAAAATAAATAAGATAAATAAAATGAGTTAAAATATTTTTAAGTACAGAAAAAAGAATGTCACCAGCAATCATGCCTCTAGAGATCACCATTACTAATATTTTTCAATATTCCTCCTAGAGATCAATGTATATATGTATATATATATGTACGTATGTGTGTGTATATATGTATATATGTATACATGTATGAATATGCATTTAAATATATATGTTTCTATTTACAAAACTGCCATTACCTTCTATATTTTGTCTTATGATTTCCTTCTAACAATTATATCTTTTTTTCTCTCATGGCAATAATACTCTTAAGGACATGTTTTTTACGTTAGCATTTGGTAGTGATTTCTGTTCAATCATATGACTGTACCAGAAGTTACTGAGTCTATGTCCTAATATATTTGGGTTGTTGCCATTGTGAAAGAATGTTAATATGAACATTCTTGCTCCTAAATTCTTGTGTGCATCTCTGATTGGTTTCTTATAATAAACTCTCCAAAGTGGATTTCTGTCTGACACTTTGTTTTGTTTTGTTTTTCATCTCACTGATTTTAATTACTCCTTTTGAGAAATGATCACCAACTCAGGGTCCTGCCATGCCGCATTCCAGCCGGAATCCATGGCTCCATCAGGCCTCTGTCTGGGAAGGAAAAGAGAGTCATAGCAGACGCTTCCTTGGATTTTATTCATGTGTAAGTCTTTGTTTGGTCATAGATATAGCCTATCCATTTGTAACAGTAAATTCCTACTGAGAAACAGTAAAAAAAATGTCCTCTATAAATCTCTTTGCCTAACACCCAGAAAGGTGTGAGCATTGCCCACCTTAGCTTCAGCGATGCTATGCCTGGTTATGAAAACCATGACTAAACATGAGTTCACAATCATTTTGATGCTCTTGTAATAACCTGGCTATTATTTAACAATAAAAGAGGAAAGGGAACGCCAGGTAATATAGGCCTGCCATTTATACAGTTTTGCCAAAGCACTGCATTTAACATTCTCCAAGTCTGTTCCCTGCTGATTGATGGGGGAAGGGACTAGACAAAGGCAGTTTGGATGCCTGCCCAGTAAGGTCTGAGTGATATGGGAAGGTGCCTACCTATCTGCCAGTCATACCTGGGAACAAATTAGTGGCCAGGATGGGAGTGGCCACTGCAAGAACAAAACCTGAGTATTTAGACTTCCAAACAACAGAAGCTCTCTCTCTTCTCTCTTTTCTCTCTGGCAGGTTGGGTTCCTAGCTCTCCTGTGGCAAGGGGAAGTGTTCCTCTGCACCCACATGTGGACAGCACATATGCACTAATGGGCCTTACTCAGCTTGGGTGCTGAGCCACACCAGGCTGCAACATGGAACAGAAACTCTGGACACTGGCCCATCTTCTGGCTCTGCTAAACTCTCAGCTGCCCCTCTTTCAGGACTGGCTTGGGGAAAATGGGACATTGGAAACTGAGGAATGTAACTCCCTGCCAATGAAATCTTCTATATCCCATCCTCCAGGGGAGGGGAGGGCGCCTTCTGAAAATATTTATTCCAGTGGGGCCCCAAGAACCTCCACCTCACTCCCAGGAGCAACAAGGAAGTTTAATTCACTTATAACAATTTGAAACATTTAGATCCTGCACTTTTTCATCTAAGTAAAACTGCCAGCATTTCCTAATGACTATCCATAGTTCAGATTTGGGCTGAGCCTTATCTAGAAATTAAGGACTCGACTCACCTTTTGAATCTTCTACTGGTCTGAAATTCAGGTCTGAATAGTTTGCATACCAAACAGTGTGCTTCATATTTTCCCATTTGGGGTTGGAATTGGGGCCTATTAAGAACCTACTGAGACCAAGTAATGTCTAAGGCAGAGGTCTCTGACCATCCACTTCTACTGTTCTTCTGCACTGTACCCTGAAGGTTCTATTGTCTGTGTTAAGGAAAATCTGGGGACTTAACATATGTGTTAAATTATAGAACAATAGCAATAATAATAGCTTCCATTTATCGCATCCATGGGTAATATTTATAATGCAGGCGGAGAAAGACAAGTCAGCACAAGTGACTGCAAAGAAATGGGTAGATTAGTGAAGAACCTGGAAAAAAAAATGGCAAAGGAGAAATGATTTTCAAACAAATATTATCAAATGCCATGGTAATAATATGTGGCCTAAAATATAGCTATTGCTCAAAGTATTGTCAAGTCGTGGTGAATATCTAGCTCAAATCGAATGCAAACAATTTTAACAGCATCAATTTGCATAGTGTGGTGTGCCTATGTGTGTGCGTGCGTGTGTGTGTTGCAGTAAGTGGTCGCAGGAGTAGAGAAAGCGGAGAGTTAGATGATGCCACAGTGCTATTTGCAGGTGCACAGGCGGGGACAGAGCCCCGGAGTGTTGGAGCCCCTGGCGTGAGAATGAAGTAGGTGAAACGATGCGGCCCGGGGAAGGCCTGCGCAGAGGAACAAGGAGGAAAGCCGCGGGCTGGGCAGTGCGTGGGGAGAAAAGGCAACTGCAGAGGAGCTAGAGATCTTGATTAGATTAAAGTGATGGCTTGTGACTCGGGGAAGCGAAAGAAGGCTATGATTAGAGCCTGGCGTACTCGTTTCTGCCATAGAACATTTCCAGTTAAGAACAGATATGGCCACAGATAAATAGGACAAAATGGAAACGAAGGCCATTGCCGTGGAGAATACCAAGGAATTCTGAAGTGAGGGAGCCGCTTGAGTAATTCCGCGGCCATCGTATCTACACACAACGAAGGGCTCTCCACCCGGCCTCCCAGCAGGGCAGGGACCTGCCGGTGGCAGCAGGGTGGCAGAGTGGACTTGCCCGGTGACAGACACTGCCTTCCCCATAGCCAGCGAGGCGATGCAACCCGAAGGAAGCGGCGTAGGAGCTGAAAGTCTGGGGAATCTTCAAAGCAGTGAGTGAGGAAAGCTAACGGTGCAAATCGAGGATGGGGGTGGAGTAACTAGAGGTCAGCTAAGGTCATGACAGTGAGTCACGCAGCTCTTCATAACAGGCCACCAAGATCTCACCTCCCCCGTTCAGCCATGCCCCTTGGAAGTGCTAAAAATATCCAAGAAGGACACACGGTCCCAAAGGCAGCACTACTTGCGGCCGACTGCATCCACTCTTCCAAGTGTTTCTGGAAATGTGGGAACGAGTGTTCTCTAGCCTCTGGAAGACGTTCTAAGTCTAAACTGCTCTCAGGCTTGGGAGGTGCTGATGTCAGAGACTAATTCTCTCCAGGCTAGAATTTATTCAAATCGGTACAAGCTTTTTGTTAAGCTTTTCCAGTTTCCTCAAACGTAAGAGCTCAAATCTCTCCCACATGACTGTTTCCACCCAACTACACTAGGCAGCCCACAGGGGCAGCTGATGTCAGCTCCTGTTAGCAGCAGAAATCAGTAACCATTCTCTTTAAAGACACTGCCTGTTACTTCAGAGCACACAGATTGCACGCAGATGACATGCAGGAGTGCGGGTGGAGGGGAAGCACCATGTATGTGCAATGGAATGGATATAAATCTTGGAACAGATCAATCTGATTTTGAATTCTAGCTTTGCTACTGAGAGCTTTGTCACGTTAGGAAAGTAACCTTTTTTTTTTCCAATATGAAACAATATTAAATTATTTATTTACCAAAAGTGACCAAAAAAAGGTGTCAAAGATAAATACAGGCTAACAACACTTTAGTCCTTAGGATGGAGAAAGATGGCTTTCTTAAGTTAATCAAGTACCTGATTAACACAATATGACACATAACAATTTTAATGAAACATATAATCATTGCTCTCTAAGTAGTAAAACTTCTCTAAGTAAAACTTTTCTTAATATCACATCTGGTGTAGAACAATAAATACAGAAAAAATCTTGTCCTGTGACACAGTGAAAAAAAACAGAACTGTAATTCACTATTAGCTTAGTTTTGCAATTTAAATTCATTTACTTAATTAAATTTATTCCAATTAACCTTTTTGAGCCTATTTCTTCATCTGGAAAAAGGAGAGAGAAATATTCACTTTACAGAGTCCATGGCCAGATTAGTCATGACAGCGTATAAAATCCCGGTGAACAACAGTAGATGACCAAGTAATAAGTCCCCATTCTGTCATTCTTTTTGCCTATGTAAGTGCCATGTCCTGGGGTTTATAACAGTGCAGAACATGATGTGTCATCTCACATTCCATTATTAAATTCCTAAAAATAAAATAAACTCATAATTTTTTCCTGAGTTGATTTTTATATTCTTTCAACTGTGATTTTTCCCCCAAGTTGACATCTTACCTCCTTACATCACTCCGGATTCCATCTCCTATCATTAGATGGTATTTACCACGAAAAGACAAATTCGTTGGAATACTAGCTTCTGGAATAAGAATGCTGGATATTATGTCATAGTCCAGCTCATACACTGCACACCCATGGGCTTTCAAACCACTCACTCTTTTGGAATTACCCTTCACACGCATAAATGAATGCAGCACAAATGCAAATAGATGTAAGACTGGTTCCTTAAAATACGTACATCATCTTGTTCCTTTAGAAATCCAAGCATGATGGACCCAAAGATCTTTACTTATTATGAATAATTCTCCTCCAGATATCTTTCAATCATGCATCAAAAATCTACTAGGAGAGTAGTTCTCAAATTTTGCTTCACATCGGAATTACTTGGGAATCTTTCAAAATCCAGGTTTTTCTTTGCCACTCCCAGACCCTGGGGCTTAATTGCTGAAGGGTTTGGCCTGGGCTGCGGGATTTTCCCCGATGATTCTAATACAGCAAAGTTTGAGAACCGCCATTTGAGGTTAGTCTCTACCCAAGAGCCATCATGAAAAAGCTGCTTCCACCGTACATGTGTGTTTATATTAACGTCCCTCAGCTTGAGTTCACTGATTCATTCAATAAATGTTTGTATAAGACTTTGAAAAATAACAACATTGTAAAAATATGTTGTTTTTAGTAGTTCTGTTCAAGATGAAGCATAGAGATTGTTAGTCAAAAGGAACTGGGTTTTGCCGTCGTCGTCATTGTTTTTTGTTTTGTTTTTTAGCAAAAGGCACTTCTACAAACTATAAACAGAATAGCCTGTATCACTTTCCCTTCTACTTTGTTTTTCCTCCCTCGGGATACTCTGCCTCTAGCCACATACAAAAGTACAAAGCAAGCCAAGCAGAGAGGTGCGTGTGGGTGTGTGTTTGTGTGGGGCGGTGTATACACATTTCTGTCCAGGGACACCAGGCTTGCTCATGGCTCACAGAAATCACAGTGACACAATTCTCAGTGTCCTCATATTCCACCCTTCTCTACATTCTTCTCATGTGCTGTTCATCCCAGTCCCCTCTCACCCTCCGTTTCTCTCTTCCTAATTCCCATTCTTTGCAGAAGTGGCAGATCACTCAGCATGCAGGGGTTGTGGAATGGGCCCACATCTTTCACACTTATTTATTTGACTGGGTGTGCTGGTAGATTAAAGTGTTGGAATAAATTTAATATGGGCTTTGGAGCCAAAAGGACTTTTAGCATTAACTGGCTACCTGGCTACTTGGGGAAATCATTTGAAACACCTTTAAAAAAACAAAATACCACAATACCCAATACCAGGGCCCCACCTCTATAGATGCTGACTTATTTGGTTTGGGTGGAGTCCAAACAGGGCGTTCGCATTTTGCCTTTCTTTTTAAGCTCTTTAGGTAATTCTAACATGGAACTTGAGATAAATGTTGAAAGAAAAGGTAACGTATTGCCTGTAGTGATGGGTTAAGGAAGGAAACCACATGGGTAAATATACACGAATGCAAGAACCTGCACAGATTTAGCTAAATATGTAAGAAAGTACATTCATTTGATGAAATTATATGAAAACACGGTTTTGTGTGTAATCAATTTAAATCAGTGCTTATTGGGTCAGCCTCTTACTGTGCACCCTGGTGATGTTACATGGCCCTTTGTTCATATCTACATTATGGCTGTCCACTCAGTCGGTGTCACTCTTCCCATCACTTCTGCTCCTGGCAGGACTGTGAATACTTGCAGCAGCCACCCGGGCTTCTTTGTGCCCTCGGGGTCGGGCCAGTACGGTCTCATACAAACCAGGTGGCTGTCACCCACTGTTTACGGGTTGGATAGGGAAGGGAGCAAGTGAACGGGGTGCTGAGAACTGGGGGCCTGCAGAAGGGACACAGGGTGGCTCCTGCTTTCACAGGATGTATAACTGCGTGTGGGAGAAGTGTGAAACATCCGTGGCACAATTAGAACACACGGGACATCCTTCCTAGGAAAGAACAGTTAATGACGCCGTTGCTGAAGCGATTGAGGGGAGCCATCTTTCAGTGGTCAAGAAGGGAGGGGGTAATAGTCTCCAGGTCCGATGATGAAGGTCAGAGGGAAGGAGAAGGGCGGGGGTGGAGGGGGGAGAGTAACCAGAGAGCTCGCACAGCCCAAGGGGGGGGGACTGGGGAGGGGGTGAGGTGGGGGAGGGACTGGGAAGAAAAAGGGACATCTGTAAGATTTTAAACAAAAGTTAACAAAAGTAAACAGAAAAAGAAAAGAAGAAGGAAAGGGAAACGTGAACATGAGACTAAGGAGTTAAGGAAGAAGGCTTTGTGGAGGAATTGAAACTTAAGCTGGATCTGGAAGGCGGGGCAGAATGTGAGGGGTGAGGCTAGGCCTTATGTAAAGTGAGAATTAAATAGATGCAGGCAATGCTGAGTAGTAAGTGGTAACATCTGAATGAAGAGCTCAAAGTCTATACAGTTGGCAGTAGTAATAGAATTTTGAAGAAATCATGTGACAATAGACTCTGGATAAGCAGAACTTGTTTACCATTATAGTCCTAGTTTCCAGAAGAATATGTGGCTTATAGTAGGTTCTTAATAAATGACTAAATGGAAATGATAAGGAAGAAATGAAGAATGCAGTATCCATTAGGCATTTATTTATCGTTCAATATTTATTAAGCACCAACTAAATACCTGCTTACCTGCTAGTTAACTAGGGACACAAAGATGAATAAAAATGTAGTCCTTACAGTATATCACAGTGGTCCTCAAACTTTCATTTGCCTAAGACTCTCATAAAGAGCTCAGTGAAAATGCAGATTCTTGGGATTCATTCCACAGAGACCCCAGAGACTCTGGCTGAGAACGTGAGGAGTGGGGCTCAGGAATGTGCATTTTAATCATTCCTTCTACCTGCCCTCAGGTGTTCTGATGCCACTGACCCAAGCATTATACTTTGAGAAACCCTTGCCTAGAAGAAAAGATCCAACAACCACCACACCGTAGAAATCCCTCAATAATTGTGAATATTAGGGAGTAGATACTCTCATAGAGGCTCCTTCAGGGAATATCAGAAGTGGTGGCACTTGAACTGAGACCTGAGGAGTGAACTGAGCTTCCTAGAGTCAGGAGGATTCCTGGAGAGAAGAGATTCCTGGTAGAAGGAACAGCAGGGAGGTGTGAAAAAACAGAAGAGTCAGGAAATTGCAATTGGTTGGTACAAGGATTTGATGTATTTTTGGATACATAATTTCTGTTAACACCATAAAGTATTTCGGCTGCTTGGTCTGCTGTTGTTAGGAAAGGAAGGACAGTCAATGTTTAAATTTTGTCAGATCAGATGAACCAATTAAGAACTTAAGAATGTTATGAAACAGAGACCACCCACCAACTATGATTATGTTTCTAAGAACCTAACTTTATTCCACCACCCCGGTCTGGGTTCACATATTAGTACAATTAGTTTGATATTTGATTCCTTGATTACAGGACCTTCAGTTCTCCAGTTCTGGTAAAACTGGGCTAGAAAAAGCAGAACAAAACGCTCTCCTAGCACTGACTTCCTTTGTACCAAGAATGTTTTTTTGGTTAATCAAAACAATGTGACCTCTCATTTCAATTATCAGGAAAGGAGCAAATGATTTTCCAACTAAACACAGATTACTTAGATATAGTTCTTAAAGGAGGAATTCAATTTGGGCTATTTATAAAAGCAGTTGAACACATCTGGAGATAGCTTTTGTCATCCACACAAATCCGTAGGCTAATCTGGTAACTTTACTGTCTGAAAAGAACTCACAGAAAATGATCCCAACAACAATACTGTGTGTGTGTGTGTGTGTGTGTGTGTGTGTGTGTGTGTGTGTGTGTGTGCTGATGTTCCCGATTCTCCTTTTTACATGAAACCTCTGGAGGGGGTCCTAAGGACAAAGAGCTCCTAGGGTACCCATCTCTGAAAGCAATTATTAATTTAAAACTCAGATGTATTCTGGGGCTTCTATACCTGCAGAACTTTTGGAGGAGCTGTTTTCTTAGGCTGGCGGCTTGGATACGGGGACAAGGCCTCCTCAGCTCCCTGGAATAGATCTCCACCATTCTTACCTCGCCATGCCTGTTAGGAGGGCTGCGGGAAGCTGGGGAATGGGGAATGTTTATTACCTCAATTGTGGCAGAATAGGTTCCCAGGTGACCTACGGGTCACATCTGTACCCTCAAAGCCAAAGCCCTGCCCTGGAAGAAGCAATGCCAGCGGTGGTCCTCGCCCCTCGGCTCCCCCTCCAAGCTCTCTCTCCCGTGGGACTGCAGCAGCCTCTTGCAGCATTTCATCCCTTTTAAGGGACAAAATAGTTTCCTTTGCACGTACCATCTGCCACAGGATGTTAGTCTTTTTAACAACCAAAACAGCTGGCTAAGTATTTCTAACTCAGAGAGTGCTTTTTTCACTTAAAAAACACACCAAGAAACAAAAACTGTCTGCTGTTTCCACACCAAAGCATACTGGGTTATACTCTGAGCAGGAGATTGCACTGTTCCTTTTTGTTCCTTTAAATTTGAAAGCACGTTAGAAGGCAACTTATTTGGGGGAGCCTGTAATCAAAAGTGGGATCTTCACCCCCCCTGCCTGGGACCCTGTTTGCAGGGCCCTGCCTCGAGCAGCTTAGTCACACGGACATGAAGTGGGCATCTCTGAGCCTGACTTCCCGTTTCAGCCTTGTTGCCTATCATTGCTTCATCTTTCCTCTCCTGCTGCTTGAATTATCTTTATTCTCATTGCTTCATCTTTCCTCTCCTGCTGCTTGAATTATCTTTATTCTCATTGCTTCATCTTTCCTCTTCTTCTGCTTAAGTTAGCTTTATTCGAGGTGAAATCATTGGGAATATGGAGTGTGGAGTAGTCATTTGATTTTTTCAAGTCCCAGTTGGGTCTAATTTCCCAAACTGCACTTCACAACATTTTGCGGTATGTTCTTTTTTCTTTTTTTCAGAAGTCTTAAAATTATGTAAAAGTCTTTTCCCTTCCTGTGGATGTCTGGTCGGCAGCCTGGCCTACAAACTCCAGGAACTGTATATAACGACGACAACCAGATTTTCTCTCCAAAAAGGCTCACCCATTTCTATTTTCATGATGACTCATAGTTCTTAAGGCTGGACCCTAAAAGCCTAGGCTAATGGACAGCCTTTATTTCTTGATCTCCAAGGCCAGAGACCTTCTAGAAGATGCTATTTGTATACTGCTCACCATGAAGGACACCCGCAGACAGTTTTATTCAGAGCCGTGGCTTCCTGCAGCTCTCTCCCTAGGAGCATTCTCTACCTTATATTCAGCCTGGCATAGGACAGGCAGAAAGTGCCAGGAAGTAAGGTCCCAGGAATGAACCTCAACTGTTGAAAGAGAAGAGTCAGCGGTTAGGGTGTGAGCAAACAATAGAAGGTAAAAATCTCATTAATTTAAGAACCTTTCTTCTGTAGGTGACTCACTTTTATTGAGCTCTGTTTTCAAATGTGGTTTTTGTGGCTGAACCCAAGTATAATACAATTATAGTAGAGAGTGATCGCATGAAATGGGACCCAGCTTGCTATCTGATACTGTGACTAGGGAAGGCCATTTGTTGCCACTGAATCGTAAGATATATTGTCCTCTTGAGTAGGGTCTAATTGTTTTGTTATCAGTTGCTACAACCTGAGCAAAATGAATGGAGAATTCAAATTGCAAACTACTTTTGCTATAATTTCCCATACATTTGGTCAGAACTATAACTTTCTTAGCATTACTAAATTATTGCCTCAATTCATTCATATCAATAGATGCAGAAAAAGCATTTGATAAAATCCAGCACCCATTTATGATAAAAACTCTCAGCAAAGTGGGAATAGAGGGAACATACCTCAACATAATAAAGGTCATATATGACAAACCCACAACCAACATATTCTCAATGGGCAAAAACTAAAAGTGTTCCCCTTAAGATAGGAAACAAGACAGAGATGTCTGCTTTTACCACTTTTATTCTGGACTTGGGAATAAAAAGTCATGTCAAGTCTGGAGGGAAATCATTTTCAATGTCCCTCGTGCCAAAATCTATTAATCCTCAAGGTTTAAAAACAATTTTTTTTTTTTTGGTCTAGAAGAGAGAACAATGGGAGTAAAGGGTAAAGGAACTCAAATGTCTGGAGTCAGAGGAAAAGGGAAATGAGTCAGAGAAAAAGATTAAAGAAATTGAGGTGAGTTTTGATTTGAGAAGAGTAACACCAGAAAAAAAGAGAATTCCTGGGATCCAGACAAAGGTTATATTCAAAGAAAAGACCATAGAGCCAAGAAAGCTGGAAAGAGTCAAATTATAAATAAATAAATAAATAAATAAATAAATAAATAAATAAATAAATAAATAACAAGACCAGTATTCCAGGAGCTGGTATGCATACATCACCTTATAACGTAATTTGAGGAGATGGAAAATTAAACCTAAGTATTTAATATGGACTCTATATAATGTGATTACTGTTACATATTCAGATCAATATTTCTGATGAAATAAATGCATAAATGATATGATTTGTCATCTTAGAAAATTTATTCTGACTGTAGAAAATAAAATATATGGATTGAAAACAGGTAAAGAAGCTTGAAAATTTAGAATAATCCAGGTAAGAATTGAACTGATGGTAGAAGCTGTGAATGTTATTGAAATCACCCAGACACAAATGTAGACTGGGGTTTTTTTTCTTTCTTTAAAAAAACAAACAAAAATCCAGGACAAAGCTCTGTGAAAGGAAACTTTAGAAAGGAACAGTTAAAGGTAGAAGACCTTATTTAAAACATTTTTTAACGCAGAAAAGGTTTTCAATCATAGACAAGTTAGATATTCCCAAGAGTAAAGAGAATAGTAAAATGAACTCTCATATATCTATCACCAAGATCCAAAATTTATTAACTTTCTGGTGCTTTATTTTATCTATTCCTCCATCAAACTTTTTTCTTTTGCTCAAATATTTAAAATCAAACCCACTGAAAACTACAAGACATTGATGAAAGATATTAAAGAAGACACAAATAAATGGAAAAATATTCCATGCTCATGTATTGAAAAAATTAATATTGTTAAAATATCCGTACCAAAGAAATCTAGACTCAGTGCAATCCCTATCAAAATTCCAATGGTGTTTTCCACAGAAATAGAACAAACAATCCTAAAACATGTATGGAACTACAAAAGACTGAATAGTCACGGCAATCTTGAGAAAGAAGAACAAAGCTGGAAACATCATGCGTTCTGATTTTAAACTATATTACAAAGCTATAGTAATTAAAACAGTATGGTATTGGAAAGAAATAGATCAATGGGAAGATATAGAAAGCCCAGAAATAAACCCAGGCACATATGGTCAGTTAACTTATGACAGAAGAGCCAAGAATAGATAATGGGGAATGGAAAACCCCTTCAATAAATGGTGCTGGGAAAACTGATCAGTCACATAGTAAAACATGAAACTGGATCACTAATTTAAACCATATACAAAAACTTAAGATAGATTAAATATTAGAAAATAAAAAATGAAATCATAAAACTCCTAAAATAAAACATAGGTGTCAGTCTTGGTGATGATTTTTTGGATTTGACACAAAAAGCAAAGGTAACAAAAGCAAAATTAAATAATTGTGACTACGTCAAACTAAAAACTTCTGCACAGCAAAGGAAATAATCAACAAAATCAAAGGGCAACCTACAGAATGAAAGAAAATAATTGCAAATCATATATCCAATAAGCAGTTAATACCTACAGCAAAAACAAAAATAAAAACAAACAAACCCACAAGCAACCTGATTTAAAAATGAGCTTAGGATCTGAATAGACATTTTTCCAAAGAAGACATACAGATGGCCAAAAGGTACATGAAAAGCATCAGTAATTGTCAGGGAAATGCAAATCAAAACCACAGTGAGATATCACCTCATACCTGTTAGAATAGCTACTAGCAAAAAGGCAAGACATAACAAGTGTTGGCAAGGATGTGGAGAAAAGGGAACCCCTGTGCACTGTTGGGAATGTAAATTGGTGCAGCCACCATGGCAAACAGTATGGAGGTTCCTCAAAAAAGTTAAAAAATGAACTACCATATGACCCAACAATTCCACTTCTGGGTATTCATTTAAAAAGCCCCACAAGAAAACTAACTGGAAAGGTACATATGCCTCATGTTCATTGCAGCAGAATTTGCAACAGCCAAGACATAGAAGCAGTCTAAGTGTCCAAAAGTAGATAAATGGATAAAGAAAATGTCAGATAGATAGATGGAGAGATAAATAAAAATATGCAAATCAGGTATAAAAAAAGAAAATCTTGCCATTTGCAACAACATAGGTGAACCTTGAGAGCATTATGCTAAGAGAACTAAATTAGAGACAGACAAATACCATATGATCTCACTTAATGCTGAATCTAAACAAACAAAACCCCTCAAGCTCATAGATACAGAGAACAAATTGGTGGTTACAAGAGGTGGGTGGTAGAGGGCAAAGGTACAAACTTTCAGTTATAAAATGCTAAGTCCTGGGGCTGTGAATCATAGCACGAGATAAAAAATTTGGGTGAACTTTTCTGCAATATTTATGTTTTATGATATGCCTACTTAAATAATTTCCCTAAATCTTTTGGTAACTTGAGACCTTAGAGCTTTGCCAAGTTAAGATAAATGATGAGTCAAGTTAAATTCATTGAATATCTAGATCATTTCCAAATAAGATAAAATACTGAAACATTATTTGTTAAATAAGTCTAAGGTTATCCACTTTTGGCTTTTTATTACAGAAAAACTAAAAGATAAATTCAAATCTGTTAAGGAATATGTTTTATGTTTTATTGAAGCATATACTTCTAAAAATTATGAAATATATTTGCCAGTAAAATAAGTTATATTTGTAGAGGTTATGAAATGTGTTTAAAAATTTGCCAACTTAAAGAATGCTAATTATTTACTTGTTGTCATTAGAAACTAAGGTTTCTAAGGGTTAAGAATTCTAGCTAATATGGAAGGAAATAATATGTTTTCAGTAAAAGAAGGTATAAGGTATGGAAATGCATTTTTAAGAAAACTGAAAGAAAATGTTTTCTTCTAAAATAAGTTGGTGATTTCTGAATGAAGAAGAAGAGACTAACTAAGAAGGACAAAGAAAGTTGTAGAAGGTTTGTGGAAGAGAAATCTTGACAATTTTATCTGTGGTCAACTAAATAAGATTAAAATGAATTTAATTAAGTAAATGAATTTAAATATCAAAAGGAAGGTTATTGTTTGGTTCTTTCTCTCGGTTAAAAGGGACAAAGTTATTCTGTACTATTGATGTGCTCTTAATAAGAGATCATAAAGAAAAAGCAAAGGTTTTGTGTTGTATTAAAGTTATTTCTTATGCTCTGTATCTTTAGATCTTTGATTGCTTAGGTAAACCAAGTCTTAATATTAAAAGTGCTAAATTTTGCTTATAACCATTTAACTTTCTATTTTTGCCTGAGAAGTCTTTGTCAGCATGATTAAGGGGACAACTAAGTATTGTTTCTCAGTGACCTATGATTCTATTTGACCAAGTGTTTTAAAACCTTTGATCTCTGAAACATTTCAAAGGACATCTTTGAAAAAGGGTCTCTTTATAAAAGGGGAAAACTAAACTAATTAGGCCTATTTGATATGCTAAAATTACTTAGCAGTGGATGGACCATAAATCCAGCTGGCATTCCAGAATAGAGAATGTCCTTCTGTAGCAGATTTAAACACTGAACACTGTATTATAAAAAACACACACACAAAAAAACAGTATCAGAAGACTCAAGAGTAAAAGCTCTTACACTCAACCAAAGGAGGGAGGTTCAGAACTGCAAGAACCCACCGTTGGAATCCAGGAGCCATCAGGGAGACAACAGAGCACAAAAGGCTCAAGCAGGTACCTTGCTGGAATCCAATGGCAGCCCCAGAACTGAAGCAGAGTGTTCTTAGATTCCCATGATAATGACATTATAAATGTTTACTTAGCATAAAGTAAATCAGAAGGCTTTGGCTAGAAATAAATAATAAAGATTTATTCAAGGGTCTTAGGGTTTGCAAACTGTAAACACAAGTAGGCAATACTTGGAGTATTCCAAAGAAGAAAGAAAAGCTTGAGGATTCTTATAGCAAAAAGCACATTCTTGAGAAGAATCAGTCCTGCACTCTTAGCCTCTGGACTGGTCTGAGATGGCAATCCTCTAGATGAGCTCTGGTTTGGATAGTGAATGTCAGTCGGTCTGGATAATGGATGGCAGGTGGTCTGGATAATAGATGGCAGGTAGCCAGGTGGCCTGATGGCCTGGATACGTGAACATTCTTCCCTTAGTCATTCAGCAGTTAATCAGGCATTGCCCAAGGACTGGAAAGTTCAAACACTTAAGTTTCCTAGATAGTTAAAACAAGAATAGACTTGTTGCCCGGCCAGGCGTGGCTCAGCGGTTGAGCGTTGACCTAGGATCCAGGCGATCGGGGTTCGATTCCCGGTCAGGGCACATGCTCATGTTGTGGGCTGCAGCAGATCAATGACTCTCTCATCATTGATGTTTCTATCTGCCTCTCTCCCTCTCCTTTCCTCTCTCTGAAATCAATAAAGATATATTTTTTTTTAAAAAAAAAGAATAGACTTGTTTCCTCATACTTTAACTTACTGGATTTAGCAGCCTGACAATGGTAACTCCGCTTTATTTCTCCATTCTATTCCTCACTTCCATCATCAATGCAATGATTCCAACTTGCTCTCTCTGCTCTCGGTAACAGTAGTCCCTTTGTTGGTGAGTAACTTGGCCCTGTGAAATTAGGCAGCCTTTCACTCATCCCATCTCTGTATGGCTTAACTGCCCATTTTCTCACTTGATTTTTTTTCCCTTTTTCTTAAACACAGGGGTTGTTTTGAATCAAATCCAACATTGCTGCCTTCCAAAGAGGTCAGAATTATTTTTATTAAGATCTGTCTTCCCTTGTATATGGTTTTTGAAGATGAGTGATATAATCATGCAAGAGCTGGAGATTTTGTCCCATTATAAGAGGCAAATTTCTGCAATCATTTCCCCTTTTGGAAGAAGTAGGATCCCAAATAGTAATAGCTGAAGTTGAGCAAAAGGGTTCTGTGAAGTCAGACTGAGGAAGTGGTTCAAATAATTTTGGGGTAGTCAGCAGGGCGTGTTGCCATTGCCTTCACTTCATTTATTTTTCCTCTGTTGAAAATAATGCTAGTATAGAGATTCATCTATCAACAGTAAAATATTAGGTTCATGCCTCACATCTGTAAATGTTGGATTTCAAAGAGAGGTAAAGAATATAAAACATGGCATTTGACGAGGGGGCGGGCAGAGAGAGAGAGAATGTGTGAGCACACCAGCTATGCAAGTGTATTCAAAGTGTCGTTCCTAATAAGGAAGGTTCTACTTACAGAAGCAAAATTAGTTGGTGCTATCTTGCAAGTCAACACTAAACCAGACTAGGATTACCGGTTAATTTTAGAGAGATAACAAGGCTATCAATGCAATCAGTTCAGGGAAAAGCAAAGGGCCAATATTTTTAATGACACAGTCTGTACAGAATTTGTGCATGACTTTGGACTTCTCATGTTTTCAAGCAACTCCACAGCCACGTGGAGTATGGGTCTTTCACTAGCCAGAAACTCACAGCCTGGGCAACCACTCAGAATTATATACAAGAATCAAAACTCTTTAGAAACCATATACTTAGTTTTGTGGCCTAATATATCTAGAAACAACAATACTTAGTTGTATGACATTTGGAAGTTGTAACAGTTTCGTAGGATCTGGGGTTCAAAAAGGAACCCCAAATCAAAGTTTAACAGCTCAGCACATTCAGAAAAAGGTTAAGGCAACAAAGTTGTTTTGCTTGTGTGTGTGTGTGTGTGTGTGTGTGTGTGTGGTTTTTTAGTTCTATTGTTTATCTAGCTCTGCAGCAAAGGAGTTGTAAGAGAAAAATAAGGCATGTCCTATCCCTCTCACATACATTTAGTTATCAAATACGAAACTGATAATAAATGTTCAGTAAGAGGAGAGATCAAGGAGGGTAAAATGGTCAGATAGGGAGGTCTTTTGGGAACAGATGTAAGGCTGGAAGAACTGGTAGAATTTGGTTATTTGGATATGTGGAGATAAGGAAACTGACTCTTCTGGAATGGTTTCTGTGTATGTGCATATGGGTGTGTTCATGTATTGTATCTTGGGGGTTTTAGAGGGATAGCAATGGCACCAATTTGACAAAAAGAAATAGATAGTGCTCAGGCTCTTAAGAGAGGTGGGTTCAGATGACAGGGGCCCTAATAGTCAAGGCAGAAAGGTGGGGACTTTGCAGGTCAGGCAGCGATGGGTCATTGTAATTCACTGCATATGGAAAGATAAAATGCATTACTTTCCTAAGGCTGCTGTAACAAATTACCACAGACTTAGTGGCTTAAAAACAACACAAATTTATTATCCTACAATTCTGAGAATTAGTAATCCAAAATGAGTCATACTGGGCTAAAATCAAGGTATAGACCCAGCTGTGTTCTTTCTCAAGGCTCTAGGAAACAATGTTTCTTTGCCTTTTTCAGTTTCTAGAGACTACCTGCATTTCTTGGCTTGCTGTCCCTTCTCTCACCTTCAGAACTAGCAATCACATCACTCCAACCTCTGTCTCCACCCTCGCCTCTCCTTTGGTTCTCCTGCCTTTCTCTTCCATCTTCTAAGGACCTTTGTGATTATACAGAGCTCACCTGGAGAATCCAGGATACTCTCTCTATGTTAAGATCCTAAACTTTATCACATCTGCAAAGTCCCTTTTGCCATTAAAAGTAACATATTTGTATGTTTTGGGATACAATGTGGTCACTTTTGGGGGACCATTATTCTGCTTACCACCTATGGTACAGTGGTTCAACCCTAGCCCTGAATCAGTAAATCGCTGTCGGCTTTTAAAAGTTGATGCCAATGTAAACTGTGTAACAAGCTTTGTTCCTTATAATGACTGCTCTTGGCACATGGCTATATTTCTGATGCACACATCAGTTCTAGAAAGCACCAGCACAGAAGAGAATCCTGGAGGCCTACAAGATACACCCTTTTCCCTATCACCACAGGCAATTCAGATTGGCCTGGGACTTGGGAATTCTGCCGGCATAAAGAACTTGGGAAGGACAGGATTCCCAGTGAATGGAAAACTGAAGGACACTAAGACTTGAGGAACCAGTACAGACGTAGCTAAACTTAGTGACCATAGGAAGGAACCCGGTCATGTTAACCAATCCACTGAGTGCTTAATTTCACTTCTCCTTTTATGTTAGTTTTGTTTTTTGGGGTTTTTGCCTTCATTAAGTATCAGTGTAAGTTGTTATTTTGGTCACATGGATGGAGAAAATGTCCATAGATCTATTTCAACAGAGTAAGAAGTAGTGATATTTCTAAATGATTTCATAGTAGTAACAGAGCTGACTCACTCTTTTAATGAATATATATTGCAAGCCAACTTAATTCCAGGCTCTATGGGCAGAAAAAATGGCATGCAGTCCATAACCTCAAAGATTTTATGGTCTAGTAATCCTCACAACAGTCATGTGAGATAGTTGGATCATTTGTCATTTCCCTGTAAAAGAAAAAAGTCTCAAAAGGTTAAATAACTCATCCAAGGACATACAGCTGGCAAATGACAGGGCAGGAATTCAAATGCACGTCTGCTTGAGGCTAAGGCCCACCATACTATGTCGCCTTCTTCTGGACTCAAACCCTTTTATAAAAAAAATACTTTATATCTTGACATTTTTGGTTCATGTTCTATCAAATGCTTACATTCACTAAAACAAAGAGAGTGCATTATTTTGCAAAAATGTATAAGAATCTTTATTCAGTTTTATGTAATATGGCCCTATAATTCTGAAATTAACTAACTCACCTATCAGTTGTGTGTGGTATGTTCACTCCACCTTATGCCGATGCACATCATTATCAATTAAAAAATACACTCAAGAGAATTTTATAGTCGGTAAATGCTACAGGAGCTCAGAGGGGGCAGATAGAACCATGGTCTGGAAGAGGTCAGTGAAAGCTCCTAAAGGGGTAGGACTTGAACTGAGTCTGAAGAGATGGTTAGAACTTGGATAAGCAGATGGGGTAAGAGAAGTCAGGTCAAATAAATAGCAAAAGACATGAAAGATAAAAAGCCCATAGAATTTTTAGAGGCAGTGACACAACTAGTTTGGAAACAAAGAGTGTTAATTCAAATGTGGAATGTGCCCTAAAGAGTTCTATGAAAGCTCTTTCCACTCCTTCCAGACAGGATTAATTCCTTCCTTCTCTATGTTCTCATAACCTTTATTTTACATATTGCTGTTGTGACATTTAACACTTTGCATCATAATTATTTGTTTGTGATAACTTATTGACTATTAAATTCATGCCATGGGGCTCAAAGTAGAGGAGCAAGAAATTATTGCTTGACTACTGACTAAACAAACACTTCTTCCATTCCTTGTGAACTCTATGGACAAGGCTTGTGTCTTACTCTTCTCTGTATCTCCAGCTCTGAGCCAGCACCATAGGTCCTCAGTAAATGTTTATAAAAATGATTTATTCAGTCAAATTCCAAATTATTCTTCAAGGATCCCCCACCCTACACTCCACCTTCCCCCTTATGAAGTCATTCCTAATCGCCAGGCAAGAAAATGTAGAACATACTGGTAAAACTAGGCACCTCTCCCCTCAGCACCAGTGCTTCCTCATGCACCAGGGTGCTATGGACAATGGGGTGCTGGAGCCATCTCATCCCAGATCCTGACATCCAATTATAAAATGTTCAGGAATTTTGTGAGTCATCTGTTAAACCTGAGTAAATGATATGAAATTAAAATTGAATAAGTTATATTAAAAACAAAGGACAATGAACACCCAGAACTCATTACTTCTTAATTATTTTACAATATTTTACTATTACTCATGCCCTTTAGATTCTTTATGTCAACTACAAATGCATAATATAGATATTATACAATCACGTGTTACTGTGCATCTCTTCCCAACTTCAATTCATGATGTTATCTTGGTAGCTTGAAATGAGCCAGGGAGTTTTCGTAATACAGAAATTGGCAACTACTATAGAATAGAGTGTGATTTATTGTTTTGTTGACTGTCTAGAAAAAAGGTCAGTAGACTTCTTTTGCAAAGATTCAGATGATAAATATTTTACTCTATAGGCCATGCCTGTCACAACTGCTCAACTCTAGGTATAACCTGAATGCACTCATACACAATGAGAAACAATGGGTATGGTGTGTTCCAATAAAATGGTTTTTTTAATAAAATCAAGGTGGGTTGGGGTGATGAGGTAAATTCGGTTGTAATTTGACAGTCCCTGCTCTAGACTTAAGAAAGCAATGGAGAAATTTTAGCAATGTAGGTTAAACTTAAGAGTGTGTCATAACTGCTATATTGTGACGGGTATCAAAGTTTGAGGATTATTTTTCTGGTGTTCTTAAACTATTTTCCAATTCAGCAAGAAAATTGCTCATATAATTCATGAACAAGTGACTTTCCAATGTCTTTGTTGCTTCACATTCCTCTCATTCATTAATGTATGTGAACATATCAGTAAGCATTCCTATCAGAACTATGTTCCTTTGTCAATTGTAACTGCAGGTTGACTGCTGATACAAGAATTCAGCCAAACACAGGGAAAGCACTCTTTGAGAATCAATTAGTTAGATGGAATTTACTATACAGAGGATTGTATAATTTATTATTTGTAAATTGTGTGCTACGCATACTTTATATTATTAGTAAGATTTATAATAAATGCACATACATATGTGTTATTTTGCCTTTTATTGTCCTTGATCCTTAGCTGTAATTCAATCTCTTACTTAGAAGATAGTACTTAGTTATATCTGAGTTTTCTGGTCAAATAACACTGCAGGGACCCAATCTCAAGTCAACTGGTGAAAGACAAGTTTTCAGAAATCTGCCTCCTGCCTAATGCAAATGCTCTGAGGAAAACTAAATTACATTCTGTAGAGAAATAAAAATTGGTTATGCAATAGCTTAAGACACTAAAAGTCCTGTCTAGATGGGTTTTATTACTATTTGGTCTGCCATACTTAACCCAGTCATCTTTTATTACATGGAAGCACAGCTGTCTTGATTAAACTCCATTCCTACAGTGGGTTAAAAATCAGAAGACAACATCCTGAAATAAGATGGCCTTAAAAGGGGCAGATGGCGTTTGAGCACTCACCCTCCCCTAGTTTACGAAATCATCATCTCTGCCAGAATGACATTTCTAGTCAATTTAACGTATCTAAAATGGACAGATTAGATGATGGTTTGAAACTGAAATGCGGTTCTGATGAAAACACGTGGTTGAAGAAAAACCCTCACCCGATATAGAGAATAGGAGAAAAGATAACAGGAAAAAGGAAAAATCCACTGACTGCAGCTCGGCTTCGGCAGTCAGGTCAGCACGTGCGGTCCGAGGGGTCCGGCCAGGCTTCACTGCCTCGCACAGCCTGCCCTGGTGAACTTGTGATGCTGCCAAGGGGGCTGGGGGCACATTCCCTCAGCTCCATTGCCTCAGAAACAAGACTCCAGTCTAGCAGTTACTATCTTGAATTGCCATTGTTTTCCTATCTATTGCTCTACCTGTGGGCAGCTTGGCAGTGAGGCTGGAGACCTATTTACCCTTGTAGGCTAGTTCCTAAAATAGTGGCTGGGACAGAGTCAATGTTCCTTAAAGACGCACTGCCTAGATGTGTGAAATTAACTAGAAAGCGTCCTGTTACCAATTTTATGTCTTGTCATAATTCAAAAGTCTTATCCACAACAAAACTGTGAGAGCAATGAGGCAGAAATGATTAAAATAATTTTTATGATGAAAAAACTGACACACTGGGAGGCTGTTTGCCCAAAGGCACAAAAATGGTAACTAGAAGATTCAAGAGTAAATTCCAAATATTGAAGCAAGTTTGAGAATCCTAATCATGGCATAGACTCAGGAAACTTAGGAAAGCAAATAAAGCATACTTTCAGTAATCATGGATCACAGAAGTTGAAGGTGCTAGGAGGCTGGCTTAAAAAGGGTGATCAATTTTTCAATTTTGAAGAAAATAATAGATTGTTTTATTTTGGCTTCCTCAGGCAGTTAGATGCCAACATTTCCAATAACTAGTCTTATTCCATACAGATGATATTAAGGAACAGATTTCCTTTGCCCTGCTTAAGACAAAATGATTATTTCATATTTTCGGTGAGGATGTATTTAGCTGATGACCACAGTCCATTCATCGATAGTACTCTGGTTAGCATTAAACACAGGCTGGGCATACAGAGAAAAGGGCTGGAAAGCTGTGGCTTTATCTAGGGAAATAGTTCTCAACATCAAAACACCTGAAAGAATTTTTTAATAATGCAGACGCCCGGGCCCTAGCCATAGCATTTATATCAGAATCCTTGGGAGTGCCACCCAGGAATCAGTATTTCTGAAAGCTCTTTGGGTGACTATAATGTGCAGCCAAAATTAAAAATCACGTCATTAGTGGGTCTTAACACTAACTTGGTGAATCACAACGAGCATTTTATAAAAGGAGTGGAATGGAAAATAAAATACAGGAGGGTATTCATAATAAAGGTAGGATCTGTTTTAGGAAAACTTTTGTTTTAGCTCTGTGTGTGAGTGTCTGTGTGCTTGCTCTGTGTTGCAATGTAAAAGACACTTGCTGTGTGTTGTGGTCCAAAATGTTTGATAAATAGTGATTTGTGTGGATGAGACTTTGTGGTCAAGAGTCCTAGTGGGAGCCTGGCCGGTGTGGCTCAGCGGTTGAGCACTGACCTAGGGTCCAGGAGATCGGGGTTCGATTCCCAGTCAGGACACATGCCCAGGTTGTGGGCTCGATCCCCAGCAGGGGGAGTGCAGGAGGCAGCTGATCAATGACTCGCTCATCATTGATGTTTTTATCTCTCCCTCTCCCTCCCCCTTCCTCTCTCTGAAATCAATAAAGACATATTTTTAAAAAAAAAGAAAGAAAGACTCCTAGCAGGAGAAGCATGTAGATGTATCAGTGTTCTCATTTCCTTCTCCATTTCACTTAGAATCAGGCTTGTGGATCAGTCAAACTTCATACAATAAGACACATGTCATGGCCTGACAAACTGTCCCAAGACCAAAGGGTCTGTCTCAGACTAGGGAAAGTTTCATGCTTCAACAGAAATTGTACATTGTCTGTAGCACATCCTTCCAGGATATCCTATTGTAATTCTATGGAAACTATTTACAACTCTGAAAATTATATATACCTGATAGAAATGAATGCTTATCTATAAGCACGTAAATTATGTCCTGTCCAAGGGAGGTTCAGTTGGCTTCCCTCCCTGATATGGATGGGCTAGCGTTGTCTCACCATGCACGTCCATTTCAACATTCCTTTACTTCATATACATTTGTGCTTTCGTGATTTCTCCTTTGAACCAATTATAACATCAGTATGATTCCCTTATCATGAATTAAGTAAAATATTTAATACATGTTCCCTTTTCCATCTCTATAAGAATCGTGATTTTATGCTTTTTTTAAAAAAAACCACACACACAAAAGAACTAATCTGTATCTGTAATAAATCTCTCTTTGGAACAATATAGCAGGTATTTTTATTTTGTGGTCTCCTTTTTGTGGGCCAAATGGCCTCTACTTCCTGACCTCACACCACTCTTGCAACCTACCTCAGTCCAGCCACAAACAGGATCGGAACTTACCACAGATGTCGGGCTTGGATATCACCCAAGAAAATCAAGCCTATGACTAAGTTAAGTAACACCATGGCATGTCTGTGGTTTCATGTAAAACAGAATGTACGCTGATGAAATCTTGGAAATCAAATGATACAGAACACTAGCAAACTGCTGAATTTACTAATTCACCTCTCTCTTTTCCTAGCAGACACAGCTTTCAGAGTACTTTTCCAGCCATGTGATTTACCCATTTCAACAAACACTTATAGGAAACTTCCTTCTCTGACATCATGATAAAAAAGATACACTGAAAACCCTCTCACTATAAAATACCTAGAAATCACAGGAAAATTAAATAAACATTCATTTAAATATAAGAAAATAGAGCAGATGGTGTTATATAGCTAGATATCCATGTTTAAAAAAATGAATTGAGTCTAGACATAGGCCTTATTCCCTTCACATAAAGTAACTCAAAATGGTTGATAAACGTAAGTGTAAAATGCAAAACTGTAAAACTCCTAGAAGATATCATAGGAGAAAACCAAGATGAGTTTGGGTGTGGTGTGACTTTTGAGATGCAACACCAAAGGCATGATTCATGAAAGACATCATTGATAAACTGGACTTCATTAAAATTAAAAACTTCTGCTTTGCAAAAGGCACTTCCCAGAGAACAAGAACACAAGCCACAGACTGGGAGAAAATATTTGCAAAAGACTTATCTGACAAAGGACTAATATACAAAATGTACAGAAAACTTAAAATTCAACAATAAGAAAATAACCCAATTAAGAAATGGGCACCCGGCCAGGCGTGGCTCAGCGGTTGAGCGTCAACCTAGGATCCAGGCGATCGGGGTTCGATTTCCCGTCAGGACACATGCCCAGGTTGTGGGCTGAAGCCGATCAATGACTCTCTCATCATTGATGTTTCTATCTCTCTCTCCCTCTCCCTTCCTCTCTCTGAAATCAATAAAGATATATTTTTAAAAAACGAAAGAAATGGGCAAAAGACCTCGCCAAAGATGATATAACAAGAAGATGACAAGCAAGCATATGAGAAGATGCTCAACGTCATATGTCATTAGGAAAATGAAAACCTTATTGAAATATCACTACACACCTATTAGAATTGTCAAAATCCAAAATACTGACAATAACAAATGCTGGTGGGATGTGGAACAACAGAAACTCATTACTGTTGAGAACACGGAATGATACAAACACCTTGGAAGGCAGTTTGGCAGTTTCTTACAAAACTAAACATGTTCTTAACATACAACCCAGCAATTGTGCTCCTTGATATTTACCAAAAAGAGTTGAAAACTCATGTTCATAACTGAGCCTTATTTATAACTGCCAACATGTCCTTTAGTAGGTAAGTGGATAAACTGTAGTGCACCCAGACAATGAAATATTGTTCATCCCCAAAAAGAAATGAGCTATGAAGACATGGAAAAACATGGCGGAACCTTAATTTTCTATTTCAAAGTGAAAGAAGTCAATCTGAAAAGGCTACAGATACATGTTTCCAACTCTATGACATTCTGGAAAAGCCAAAACTATGGTGACAGTAAAAGGACCAGTGGCTACCAAGGGTTAAGGGGAAGGGAGGGATAAATTGTTGAAACACAGGATTTTTAGAGCAATGAAACTACTCTGTATGACACTACAATAGTGGATATATGTCATTATATGCTTGTCAAAGCCCATAGAATGTACGACACCAAGAGTAACCTCTAGCACAAACTCTGGACCTTGGGTGATAATGATGTGTCAATGTAGGTTCATTGATTGTAACAAATGTACCACTCCGGTATGGGATGTCGATAGTGGGGAGGCCATTTAGGGTGGCAGGGTCAAGGGGTCCATGGGAACTTTCTGTGCTTTTCTATCAGTTTTACTGTGAACCTAAAATTGCTCTAAAAAAATTAAGTCTATCATTAAAAAAGAAGAAAAAAATAGGGAAATAAATCAATGCTAAAATCATGTTCCCACAAAGAAAACACCAACCTTAGTTTCAGAAGGAAAGTACATCCAAATACTCAAATAACAAACAATTCTAATCTTATACAAAATGTGCCACAACATGGAAAACGAAGAAAGACTCCACAGCTCATTTTTGGAATCTAACTCAATCTTGGCTCCAAGCTTCTGAGGACAGAGACCATTTACCCCATACTCAGCCTGGACACTGAACCAAACCCCATCTTACTGTCTGTGTTAGCAGGACTCATGCTATTTATTCCTTTGTATTCATTAGCATGACTTTATTCTTCCAGGAGTTTCCTACTCAGGCAAATGGTTGTTTGATTTTCATTATAGGAATTTCCTGGAAGACTCATCAACTCCTCAGTGGTAGACATCAACACAGAGTTTACACCTTCAGGTTTTTTTAATCCCTCACTGTCTTTCCATCAATCCTGAAGTGTTGTATCTTGAATATTTACTCAGCCCTAATCAGCCTTGCCTCCTTTTAAAGTGCTACCTTTAAATCAAACTGTTAATTCAATAAATGTTGACCTTACCTTCCCCTTCTCATAGACATGGCCAAAGCTTTGCTGAGCTGATGTTCTGTTTGGCATAAGCCACTGACTCATCATATTATCAGCTCTGTCTGGTCAACAGGCTGTGTTGGCAATGTCTCTGCTCTCCACCATGTGAGGATACAATGTGAGGAGAGACATCTATAAGCAGTGTCTGGAGAGGAAGCAGGCCCTCTCCAGACACTGGATCTGCAAGCACCTTGATCTTGGATTTCCTGGCCTCTTATACTGTGAGAGAAATTTTTGTTATTTAAGCCACCCCATCTACAGCAATTATAATTACCAACAAAGCAGCCAGAACCAACTAAGACAGTGGGTGGCTATTGGCTGCAAATGAAGGAAACTGTGTGGAGTGATGGATGCATTCTGTTATGTCTGTGATCATGGTTACAGGACTCATGTGTTTGTGAAGAGTCATCAGATTTTATATTTAAAATAGGTGAATTTAATTGTAAGTAAATTGTACCTCGATTGGTGAATAGGACAGAAGAGAAAATTCAGAATTAGACCTAATAATATATGGTTAATTGCTCTTCAACAAAAGTAAATTTGATTTAAAATAAACATAATAAAATAAAGATGAACTAAAATATTGGACAGTGATATGCAAAATTAGAGTGACAAGATTTAAAGCATTCTAAGGTCATTGTACTGTTTAGGCAGTAATTTACTGGTGCTAATTTACTTGACTTTCTAAAGTGAAGTATACATTTTTAAATATTAAAATTAACTACCAAAATAAAATACTGTAAAATAAAATGTATAATTTCTAGGGGAGGAAATGATTTTTTTTTAAAATCTATCCAAGAGAATGCAAAAAAGATTTTTAAAAATAAGGCACATATAACAGTTTAAGTAGCATAAAATGAGACAGTAGGAATAAATCCTAATATATCAATAAATTACAAAACATGTAAATGGGCTATATTTGCCCAGTAAAAGACAGATAGTGTCAGATTGGAAGGCCTACTATGTGCTTAGGATATGCCTGGCAGGAGGGACAGAAAAGTAAGGAGCTTATGGAGAAGTGATGAAATATGTCTGAGCGCAGAGATAATCACGAGGTGTCACAGGAGCCGGCGCAAGAGGGGCGTGATCCTCTCTGTGGAGTCAAATGTCTTGGTGGCCACTGGGTTGAGTTACCCAAGTCAAGAGGTAGGGAAAAGGTATTTATGGCAGAGGGAACAGCCTGAGCAAAAGCACAGAGGAAAGAAACAGCATATTGTCCTAAGGATAATAAGCACTTTCATGTTACTAATCTGGGATGTGAGTTTGGATGAATGATGAACTGATAACCTCATCTATACCTACATTTCAGGGACCCATTTCATTCTCCATCTCAGCAGTACAGCACCCCAGAAGAGGATCATTTTGAGGCAGGGCCTAACTCAGTGGAATCAATCCATAATGGAAGTTACCAGTTATTGCTAAATAAGGATCTTTATTTTCAAATACTCCTGTGCCTCAAGTAGTGAGTATAATTTGTTTGTATACATGGATTTGTAAATTCAAATTTGCTAATTGAGTGTATTTTGATGATTCATGTCTATAGCCTACTAACTCTTAAGATTGAATTTACTCATTTCCTCCTCCATAAATTTTTCTGAATAAACTTTTTTCTGGGGAGTTGTTAGTATACTTACCTTTGGCTTACGAAATGTTCTGTTTTCTCCCTCAGCCTTTACTTATTAGTGCTCTCACTCTCCTGCAATTTCTTAGAAACAACCCAGGTCCATTTCATTTCAATGACAGCACACACCCACTGCCTCGCCCATAAGGGGTGGGCGCTCTGAACCAAGATGATGGCATAATTGCTGCAAATTATTCTTTCAAAGATTATTTTAAATGGTATTTTGCTTGAAGTTATTAATAAAATTAGATGATGCTAAAAAGAAGAAGAAAATGATCAGAAGGTAATAAGATCTTCAATAAAGAATATCTAAAAGTGGAAAAATAAAAATTAGATGATGCTTTTGCATACATTTTAATGACTTTGGTATTCTCCAAAATAAATAAAAAGAACTTTTTAGAGCTGTGTCTGTTCATATACTATTTAGAGACCTAGGAGTTGAAGTAGTAGCATTTCAAGATGGCATGAATAAAGGCACTTCTGGAAGGAGCTTCTGCTAGGATGGCCAAGGTGCCGCATTGTTCTGGAAGCCGCAGGAAGCCTAGCTTGCTGCCTGGGAGCCAGGTGCATGCTCCCCCGGGGAGCCCCTCGCAGCCCAGGTTGCACGAGCAGGGAAAAGCTGGGAAGCCAGGAGAATCCTTCTGCGTAAGCTCCCCAAGATTTCTGAAAATAACATCATCCTCATTCTTCTGGCATTTCCTACTGCACAAGACAGAATTTTTTCCTATGACCTTTTTTATTCTCCAGCTCTGTCTCAGTCTAAATTAATGATATTGCTAAATCCTGAATTTTTTTTCTTTTCCATTAACACATTGCATCAAGTAACCACTCCCCTGATTCCACTCTGTCTTTGTCGTGGTCATATTTCTTTTCTCTCTCTTCTTCCCTTTATAGCACAACATCTTGAGTCATCTAACACACTCTCCTTGTTTCTCTCCTCCCTTCCTCCCTTACACCCACTCCAAGTAGGTTTTCCTTCCCCACACTCCACCCAAAACAGTTTTTCTCGAAGACACCAGTCTGTGCTATGCTGTTAAATGCAGGGGTCATTTCTCGGTCCCCAACTTGCTTACCTTCTGCATCAGCAGCATTCTCTCCGCCTTTGAGGTACATTTTTATCTTGATCCCAGGACACCACACTTACCTGGCTGTGCTCTTACAGTTCTGGCTGTTTGTCTCTTTGGCCGGTACTTTCTCTTTCATTTGCACATGTTGGCATGCTGTAGTGCTCAGTATCTGTACCACTTTTTTCTTTATTTCTAGTCATTCCCTGCTGACTTCACTCAATCTACTGGCATTAATTTTAATATCTATTAGGCGATGACTCCTTAATTATAGCTCTAGCCTGCAATTTTTCACCTAAATAAAAAGCCCATGTAGACAGCTGACTTTGGCCATCCACAGGAATCTGCATAGCTCCCCGCCCCCCCACTCCCTTCATCTTCTTACAGAAAGAGTCACTTTCTCAGACGCCTGCCCTGAACATCCGAAAGTTCCAACTCCCCTGCCAAGCAAGTGACATTTTCTTCTCCTGTTATGCTTTGTCTTCTTGGCACTTTTTACTCTTGAATATATATATTTTAATTTATATGTCCTTCTTATTGCTCTCCCCTGACTTGAATGTCAGCTCCACAAAGCAAGGGTTCCTGCTCTCTTGGTTTTCTACCGTATCCCCTGTGCCTAGAATAGTGCATGGCATGCAGTTGTTGCTGGACAACCACTGAATGAATGTATGATCCCACATTAGAGCTGAAGGAACACAGGTTCAGAATGGGCATTGCCATGATCCCAGAGCTAGTAAATTGCAAAGCTGTGAGCTGAATGTTATCCTGTCTGACACCAAATCTCTTACTATTAGTCAATATCATATACTGACTCCCTGTGAAGGGGTTTTATAGGGTCACCTTCCTTCTTCGGCTTTCATTCTGGTAAATGCTTTGGTTGGGATGATTCAGTGCTATCCTCTATAGCAGGACTGTATTTCTACCGAGACATGTTAAAACAGGATCAGCCAGGGGAGGGAGGTGTCTGGATGCCATCTTGACTGAGGCCTGTTGTTTCCAAATGGTCCTGTTTCAGGGAACTTCGTTCATGGCAAGACAGAAATGTGTAATGCTTCCGCCTAAGGCCTTCCTGTCGCCCCCTCTTTCCTCCGCCTCCATAAACAGGTCTAGGATAGTCTCCCCGCAGAACAAGCAGAGAAAGTAGGAGCTTGTCACTTTCTGTGGCTCCCCTAACAACAAGGTCAGGTTTACAATGTCAGGAAACATACTGCTCCTTTTCTCTGACTAGACTATTAGAAGTAAATGTCCCTGCCTCTTTCTGCCACTGCAGCCGCAAGACTGGGACTGGTGGAAAGAGAGGACAATTTATGCACAAGTATGACTCAGGGCTCTGCTATTTTCCGGAGGTGTGGTAGACTTTGTGTTTTGTTTTTCTTACCTCTCAGGTGAAAATAATAGTACCACTTTTGGAAGGTGGCTGCAAAGGTTAAAGACAAGGCACACAGGAGCTTGGGGCAAGGCTTACAAGCTGTGATGAAAGCCTCCCTGTTTCTGACTGCAGAAAAAGCAGATCTTGCAGTAAAGCAGATGGTTTATCTCCCTTGGGAAAAGAGAAAAGAGCTTGGCAAATCCCTGGCATGAGCCGTGTTGCAGTGTAAACGCTTTGCACATATTATCTCTAGGTCCCACAACGACTCTGTAAGGTAACAGAATTAGCTCCATCTCAGAGATGAGGAAACTCAGGCTCAGAAATGGTGAAGAACTGGCTGTGGCAGAGTGAGGGCTCCAACTCAAGCCTAACTCCAAAGAGCCCGTTGTTTGTGCCAGAGCAGCACCTCCATCATCCACAGACACACCTCCCAAGCCCCTGTCCCATGCCCACAGTCTTCCCTGAGGACTTTTATGACATGCCAACCACATACCCACCTGTGAGTATTCCTAGACAATTTTTGAGTTCTGTTCTTATGTATTTCTTTGTAAGGACTAAAAGCAAAAGAAACAAACAAAAAACTTGTGAGAGGACATCTCAGAAGGCAGAGGATCAGTGATCACAATATCCTTGATTTTGCCCCTTCTGACTTTCCATCTCCAGCTCTACTCTAATCCCTCCAAGCTTTTCCCTTCACCTCAGGTGATATGGCCTAATGGACAAGAACATGAATTTGACGTCAGACTTGGGTGTAAATCCAGTCCCTAACCAACTGCTGGGGCCTGGGGAAATTGAACTAAATCTCAGTGCTCTCATCTAGAGAATGGGAATAATTATACCTGCCTGGTAGCAAGACATGATGGATACAAAAGCTTAACACTGTTCCTCTCACTTAGTATGCCTCCACCAAATGCTTATTTGAAAGAATGAATGATTTATCTAAATTTGCTTTATCCTTTGATATTGTTGCCACAGGAGGTTAAGAAGGAAGGGTCGACTCTTTCAGCCCAAAAGTTCAAGTCCTTTTGAGGTCTCTGAGCATTTTCTCTTCCCATTTACTCTGAGGCTCCTCTTTCTTCTGAGAAGGAGAGTCATCATCTGCTTACACTATTTAAGTCCAGATGTTCAGACTTAGATGCTTGCCTCATGAAGAATTTACTCAAACTTTCCAACAGTTTTCTTTAAGTTTGTGGCTGATTCTGTTTCTAGCTCAATTATCAAAAGTGGTAAAAGCAAGTGTCTCATTGATTTCTGCTTCAACTATTAATTAGTATTCCTGATGGCACGGTGGTGGAACCCTCCCATGGCGCAATAATTTTCAAACTCTGTTCACTGTCACATTCCCATCACTTGGAAAATACTGGCACATAGCAGGAATTCAATACTGAATAAATGAATTAATGGACAAATGCACTTTTTGACAATGTGCTTCTATGGGTAAAATAATTTGAGTAAGCACCCCTAGTATATGTACATCTATGTATTCACTTATTATATTTGTATGCTATTTTATAAATATATACACTAGAAAACATACACCAGCCCAAAAACTAAAATAGATGATATGAAAAAGTAAGTAAGAATAAAAGTTTTAGTATTCTTTTCTCATGTCCCAACAGTTCTCTTCTCTGACTTCAGGGGGAGCAGAGGCAGGGGTAAGAGAAATACCAGCAGGGACCCCAAATCACTGTTTAACGTCTTGTCAATCCACGCCCAGAAGCTTAAGCTTCTACATTCTCCAGTCCTTTCAGTCCCTTCTCCTCTGACCCCAATAGGGGACCCAAAGGCCTTGGAGAAGCAGGTAGGCTCTCCACTCCTAGGAAACACACAGCATTTCTTCCTTGAGATACAAAGAAGGGAGAAAGTCATACTCCTTTTAGAGAATACACATAGAATCCCATGCTATGGTTTGTTTCCTCCAGCGTGCCTAGAAAATGGTGAAAAAGTGTATTTCACACAGGTTATTTTTAAGGTAATAAAAATTAAGGAATCACTACAGCCTCACACACCTCAGCTCTTTCTCCTGGTAAAAGAACATTAACTTTCCAGAGAGATGGAGAAGCCACTTTTTCTCTGCTCTTCACAGCCAGAAACAAGCCAATCTTCCTCTCTTCCTTCCTAAGAATCTTCTGCATCGGAAATTTTCTTACATTAGAATTCTGACATGATGATGTAACAGAAGAGGGAAGGCAACTTTTAGGGGAAAAATAAGTGAAAGAGGGGAATGAAGGACAAGAAAGTCAAGAACCATGCAGGGCTGGGTTGGAAGGAAGTTTTTATATGAGGGAAATCGAGAGGTGAAGAGAGAATTGTCATGGTAGTGATGGGTTGAGAGTGATCTTGAGGGCAAGAGAAAAGGGATATAAGAATTTTATGAAGGAATGGGAAATAAGAATTTTACCATGAGATACAAATTGGGTCCTCATAGATGTTTTACAGGAGGTTCTAATAAGCATTTTAAATGCTTCAGATTTATTTATTTGACAGACTCTTTCTTTGAATGAGACTCTGTGCTAGACTATGTGAAGCTCTAACTTTTATTCACCTTATATGAGTCATAGAGAGGCCCAGAGCATTTTTCAGTCTCTTGAATAGCCTGAAGAAATGATACATCAACCTTCAAAAGAGCTTGAGACAGACTCAAATATGCATTTTCCTTCTTTGAACTAGACTCATGGTGACTCAATGCAACTGCACTTGTACACTCATGCAGGTCCAAATGATTGAGAACATTTCTCTATCTGTGATAAAAACTGATACTGTCATATGTATTGATTAATAAATACTATTTGGTGCCAAAAGGAAGTTCTTTGAATTCTGACATGTCCATACTTTCAAAAAGTACAAAAGAGGAGGGTGTATGGTATTAGAAAAACTTGGAGCCATGTACTTCAGTCATTTAAACTCCATGGCTCAATGGAACACATTAGTAAATTAAGAATCACAGAATCTGGCTGTTGGAAACCTATTTCTCTGTTTACTATAAAAAGAATGACCCACCTGCAACCCCAAGGAGAACTTCCTTAAGGTCAAATAGCACAGGAGAACAAAAATTGTAAGACCCTCAAAGACCAAGAAATGTTGAACCAGGAAGTACATTGTCAGGCAAAGATCATTGAAAAGTATCTCTTGCTTGACCACAACTATCTCAATCTCAAATCTCACATCTATTTAGAAAAATAAGAGTGGGCCCAACATCAACTAGTATAACCCCATGTTATGAACTAATTCTGTAGGTAATAATAAACTATTTCTAATTTGTTTCTTTCAATAAACCTTTGCTTTAGAAAAAAAAGTGTTTAATATTCTAACATAAGCAGAGAGGCATGTACAAGTATTGTTGGATTTATGATAGCAAAAAATAAACAGGTGAGAGAGAGAGAGAAAGAGATAGAGAGGGAGAGAGATTAAGATTTGGAAAAGTTAAATAAATAATCCATACTAAAAACTTTTACCTGCCTGGCTGGGTGGCTCACTTGGGTGGAGCATCATCCCATACACCAAAAAGTTTGGGGGTTCAATCCCCGTCAGAACGGATAACTAGGTTGAGGGTTCTATTCCCGGTAGAGATGCATACAGGAGGAAACTGATCTATGTTTCTCTCTCCCTCCCTCTTCCTCTCTCTCTAAAATCAATAAAAACAAAAACATATCCTCAGGTGAGGATTAAAATAATAATTTTACCAGCAGTTAAAAAGAATAAGGTAGAACTACATGCACTGACCTAGAGGATCTCAAGGATGTATTACAATGTGGAAAAATTACAATAAAATATGTATGATATGATCCTATTTATGTTTTTAAAATTCATAAAATAACACTCTACACTTCTGTTTGTGTGTATGTGTCTCTGTGTGTGGAGAGAGTAGGTTAAATCATATGAAATTGCTTATATTTGACCATTCATGACCTACAAAAACAGCAATTTTATGTGATCCAACTTAATAATTATAAAGGAAAAGATATGGAAGAATATATATAAATTAATAATGGTTATATCTTGGAAGGGGAGTGGGACTAAAGATTTGTGCTCAAGGGGACATTTTGATTATCTGAATTATTTGAATTTTTATAATGTGAATTATATATGTATTACTTTTATAATTAAAACTAAGGTGAAACCTACATTTAATAATGAATGAAGGAAAGAAGGAAGGCAGGCAGGCAAGAAAACACCATACATACTGGAGACCAAGAAAAATTGGGGAACCATGGAAAGAAGGGAAAAAAGAGGTTTAAAGATTTTTAAAAGAAACATCAAGGGTAAGAAGGATACTCAAGAAAACTTTAAGGAAATATTGCTGTGATCTGTGATCCAGCCACACCTCAGGTATTTTCTTGCAAGATTAAGCAAGGATTTAAATCAAGTTCATTTGATTGAAAATAATAATAATTAAAAAGCGAAGACAACAGAGGCGTCTGATCTTATTAGGCAAGAGGGAATCAGAGTTAAAAAATGTAGCTGCAGTGAGATCACTGCCTTTGGGGGAGTTTCAAACAGATTGTTATGTGAACAACCTATAAAAATGTTAATTGTCTCCTGGGGAAGATTAATTCTGATCTTCCCCAGAGACAGAGAACAGAACCAACCACACAGTGTATATAAGTGATTAGAAAATGTGGGGAAAACTCTTAGGCAAGACTGTTAATTCCACACATCCTAGTGTCAGCAGTGGGTCACCAGTTGGACACCACAACCATTCTCTCCCAGGCCATGCTCTGGAGCCCACTGTAGCATGTTATACATGCAAAGTGCTCAGTAAATAATGGTTACTTTGATTTTATTTATTGAGTGTTTAGCTTTTAAATTCAGTGGCTTCTTTGGGGGGTGAAAATGACTCTGAAGTATGGAAAGGTAACTGAGAACTAATCATTGTATTGCTCTATTAAGTGTTCCCTGTGGGTCCCAAACAGAGGGGTTGGCACATTACATGTATCATCTTATCGAACCCATCCAGTGATCCCACCAGAAAGAACTTATTGTGGTTCCTAAATGAAGAAAATGAGACTTAGAGACATCAAGTAACCTGACCAATGTCACACAGCAAAAAAGAAGTGTGGCTGGGAAATGAATACAGATCTGTC
This sequence comes from Miniopterus natalensis, assembly GCF_054644295.1. Taxonomy (NCBI): domain Eukaryota; kingdom Metazoa; phylum Chordata; class Mammalia; order Chiroptera; family Miniopteridae; genus Miniopterus; species Miniopterus natalensis. The sequence continues at coordinate 35,677,966 of NC_142094.1, forward strand.
TAATCCAAAGCCTGGGTTTTACTTCAAGGAAATCAAGCTTAAGATCATTGTTTCTCTACCTCCAGTCCATAGACCACAGAGGTAAATTCCGATTGCGCCCCACTCAGGGCTCCACCTCTGGCCTGCGTCTTTGTCCCCTGTACGTGTGGCAGAAAGTCTAGGGGCCCCCTTCCCATGTTAGATTTAAATGGGGGAATGGGCATCTTACGATATATACTTACAATGCAGTATTTGTCCTTTAGTACAAGGTAATAAATACATAGGTTTATAAACATGCACTTATGTGTTCAGGTATCGATCAACGCTATTGCATGATACCCTAATAAGTTTCTGAAAGGATATAAAGATAATTGTGCGCCCACGCAGGTGCAGCCATATGAACATGTCTACCTGACACATACTAACCTCTCCAACCCCAAATCCATGACACTGTGTGCTGTCCTGAACCCACATCTGGGGATGGCACCGTCTTAGACCATCCTCTTTTGTGTACTGTGCAATTCAGGAAATTCTGAAATAGAGAAAGTTGTGGGTTGATTATGCGTTGATCTGCTAGCACTGTTAAATCTAATCCTATTGGGTTAGCTGAATGATTCTTATCTATAATGCCCTTGGGAGATTAAAAAAAAAAAAAAACTAGATAAATAATTCTTCCCAGGTAAGTCAGCGTTGGTCTTACCCTCTGGGGCTCACTGATGTAACCCAGATTTCACGTTGCAGCTGAGAAGTTGCCAAGATGGAACTTTTTCCCTCACCTCCTCTCTATTTAGCAATGTGAACTGAACCAACTCACTTTCCTATTTTGGTCTCATTTCCTCAAAAATAAAATGAGGGACCTGGGCTGGAGCAATGGTTTTCAAATTACTTAATTTCAATTCCAGTTAAGAACACTTTTTTATGTGATAACAACCGCGTAGTATAAATTCACCCACTTACCAAATGTTAAGTGTGCATACAGTCCAGTTCGTGCACATGGCTGTACAACAGGTCTCTAGACCTTTTTCATCTTGCATGACTGAAACTCTGTATCCTTGGGACAACTCCCATTTCTCCCCTCTGCCAGCCCCTGGCAACCGCAATTCTACTTCCTCTTTCTATAAGTTTTTATTGCTTTAGGTACCTCACGTAGGTAGAATCAGGCAGTATTTATTTATCTTTGTGGGATTAGCCTATATTACTAAGCACAATGTCCTCGAGGTTCATTCATGTTGTAGCATGTGAGAGGATTTCTGCATTCAGAAGGCTGAATAGTAGTCCATTGTATGTATGTAACACTTTCCTTCATCCATTCATCTGTGGGAAATGGTTTTCACATCTTGGCTAATTACGAATGATACTGCAATGAAATAGGTGTATTAAATGTCTCTTTGAGATCCTGTTTCCAATTATTTTGAATATATTCCCAGAAGTGGGATTGCTAGATTATACAATAGCTCTATTTTTTATTTTTAAAGAAAACTCCATACTGTTTTCCACAGGGGCTGCCCCAGCTTACAATCCCACCAACAGTGTGCAAAGGTTCTAATTTCTCCATACCCTCGCTGGCACTTTATTCTCTGGGGGTTTTGGTAGTAGCCATCCTGACGGTTGCAAGGTGATATTTCATGGTAGTTTTGACTTGCATCTCCCTGGTGATTAGTGATTTGGAGCATCTTTCCATATGCTTATTGGCCATTTGTATATTTTCGTTGGAGAAATGTCTCTTCAGGTCCTTTGCCCATTTTAAAATCTGGTTGTTCATCTTATTGTTATTGAGTTGTAGGATAAAATACTTTAAAATATTGAGCTCCAGATGTTAGCTTTTAGATTTTAAACAGCAGTATTTATTTCTAGGGTGATTTTGAGAGTGAATATAAATCACATGGATCGCTCCCTGGTACATGCCAAGTATTCAATAAGTTCATCTTTTTTTTTTTTTCTTTTTCAATATGTAGCCAAATTGATTACTTTTTCTTTTCTTTTTTGCAAGCATCAGGATAAAGCTCTTCTCATTACCTTCATGAATGAATTTCTACTTTCTGTAAATGTGTCATTGTTGAGAAAGCAGCTCTATGGTGTTTGAAGAGTTCAGCTCACACATATCCACTGGTGTAAAATTACTACTAGAGTACAATACTACGTGATATCTCCCAGCACTCAAATACACGCCTGGCAAAGCCTCCAACTTACCTGCTTTTCTCATAATATTGTCTATGGGTATGCCATAAAAAGTGAGCTCCAGACATCTTTTTATTTGGCAAAGTTTTTTAAAAATTTTTATCTTCATTGTTGAAAGTATTACAGATGTCCCCCCTTTTTCACCCCATTGACCCCCTCCCCCCCACTCCAGCCCCTTCCCCAGGTATTCACCACACTACTGTGTGTCCACGGGTTATGCATATATGCATGTAAATTCTTTGGTTAACGTCTTCCCACCCACCCCCACCCTGATTCCCTCTCTCATCAGTCTGCTGCATGCTTCCATGTTTCTGGATCTATTTTGTTTGTCAGTTAATTTTGTTCATTAGATTCCACATATAAGTGAGATCATGTGATACTTGTCTTTCGCTGCCTGGCTTATTTCCCTTAGTATAATAATCTCCAGGTCCATCCATACTGTCTCAAAGGATAAAAGATCCTTTTTCTTTACAGCTGCGTAGTATTCCATGGTGTGAATGCCCCACAGCTTTTTTATCCGCTCACCTACTAATGGGCACTCGGGCTGTTCCCAGATCTTAGCTATTGTGAATAGTGCTGCTATGGACATAGGGGTGCATAAGTTCTTTGTGGTTGGTGTTTTGGGTTTCTAAGGATATATTCCTAGAAGTGGGATCACTGGGTCAAAAGGCAGCTCCATTTTTGATATTTTGAGGAAACTCCACTCTGCTTTCCATAGTGGCTGCCCCAGTCTGCATTCCCCCCAGCAGTGCACTAGGGGGCCCCTTTCCCCACACCCTCCCAGCACTTGTTTGATTTGTTGATGGAGCCATTCTGGCAAGTGTGAGGTGGTACCTCACTGTCATTTTAATTTGCATCTCTGATGATTAGTGACGTTGAGCATTTTTTCATATGTCTCTTGGCCGTCGGTATGTCTTCTTTGAAGTGTCTATTCAGGTCATAGGCCCATTTTTTAATTGGATTGTTTGTCTTCCTTTTGTTGAGTTGTATGAGTACTTTATATATTTTGGAAATTAACCCTTTATCCGATGTATCATTGGCAAATATGTTCTCTCATACAGTGGGTTCCCTTTTCATTTTGATGCTGGTTTCTTTTGCTGTGTAGAAGCATTTAATTTTGATGTAGTCATTTGTTAATTTTTTTCCTTTCTCTTGCCCGAGGCAATGTATCAGTGAAAATTCTGCTATGTGAGATGTCTGATATTTTGCTACCCACGTTTTCTTCAAGGGTTTTTATGGTTTCGCAACTTACTTTTAAGTCTTTTATCTGGATATCTTAACCGATAATGTAGTCTTGATAGTGCTTATTATACATTTTAGTTGCTCACCTGACATTTATAATAAATGACAGTCACTTGTGAGATGTCTGTGATTCATTGAACTTCATCACAAAGATTTATTATCAGTTCTCATTCAAAGTGCTAACATATTATGAAATAGGTGCTGCATATATCACCATTTCACAAGTGATGAAATTGCAACACAAAGGTTTTAAATTATTCCCCAACACTCCACACTTGATATTGGTTCTGTGAAACCCTCACTATTGTTTTCTCCATTCTAGACCCCCAAAAAATACCATCTGGTCCCTGGGTACCCAAAGAGGGGCAAGAGGTTACCCCAGAAGGAGGAATGAGGGATTGAAGAAACCATTTCCCCTACTTGTCAGCTCTGCCTTTGATCACATGAGGAAAAGAATGGGTGGAGATAGAAAAAAGTAAAGGGAGTCAAATATTGTGATGAAAGAAAACTTGACTTGGGGTGGTGAACACACAATGCAATATACAGGTGATGTATTATAGAATCCTACACTTGACACCTATATAATTTTATTAACCGATGTCACCCCAATACATTTAATAAAAATTATTTTAAAAGGAATTGGAAGACAGGCTAAAGAGAGGAAGGTGGATATGGGGTTAGGTGTGGGACCTGACTAGACCTGTTGCTACAAACTAGAGTGAGAGTGAAATGAAAGCCCTGGAACTACCAGGGAACAGAATGAGGGGACCCTGGGAACTTGGAGGGTAGAAAACTCTTTAAAGGATAAGGGAGGAGCAAGAAGGAAGAAGACACAAAGCACTCACCTCTGCCCAGGCCATTTTCCTGGGAGTTAACAGTGTGTAGAATAATCTCTTACTATTGAAATATTATCCCCCATCAAGGGGAGCCAGAAGCTTTGTTATAGAGGGTTAGGACCATATACAACATGAACAAAAAGATTAGAAATTACATTTAACAAGCATTTATTAGCACAAAGCTATATGGGGAATACATATGAAGTCCATACATCCTAGATTCTTTGTTAGTATTTTTTGTAATAAAATTAATTATTATCAATAAAAGTAATTGGTTCCATGTAAAATATTATTTAAATTTTGCAAGATTTTTCATGAAATAAAGTCACAGGTTTAAAATAACTTCTTTGATTTGCTTGGAATATTATTAAAATTCTTACTGTGATGCTTATTAATTCTGTGAGTCTGGGTAAATATCTTAACCTTCTGCACTTTAATTTTTTGATTGTTTAAGCAAGAATAATAAAATATTTCCTGCCCCTTTCACAATATTTTTGAGACTCAAAATAAAAATAACATGATATGTGTGAGAATGGGTTCTAATGGATGGATGATACAAAGAGGCCAATGGGAAGCATGGGCTTTACAGTCTGACTGATCCCATTCACGACAGAGCAATGTTGGGCAACTTTCTTAATCTTCTTAAACCTTAGTTTCCTCAACTGTAATATGGGAATAACAACAGGAAATTCTTGAAAAGATTAAATGAGATAATGTAAATATAGTATAGTATCTTTGTGGTAGGCAGTTAAGACAGATAGGAGCAAAGCAAGGATAATGGGCCCGGTACAGAAGGTCACCAGGACTGAAAGCCACAGGTGCCTAGCATCGGACAACTGTAGGGTGGGACCTCTCCCTCAGGGTGGCCTTTCCTCCCCTAGCATGTCGTTGATCATGGGGTTTGGACCCCCGGACCTTTCCTCCCTAGAGATAACATCTAAACCTCAGTTGTATTTCAACTCCAGGCCCAGAAAAGCAACAAAACCAGACTAGTGACCCCATGACTGACCTCAGGACCAGCTGTATTGAATGGATAATGACCCCCTGCCCTGGTGCTGGCCAATCAATCAGGTGATACCCAGACTCTGAAAGGACCCACCTGGAAAGCTGCTGAATATTCTATTGAGATTTTCCCCTGGGACCCCCCCTAAGATCTCCACCTTTAAAACCCATAGGGCTGAGGACCCAGAGCTCTCCCTCCCAGGAGCACACCCACCCTTCCCTTTTCTTTTCCCTTTCCCTTCCCCTTTTTCTTTCCCTTCCCCCTCCCAACCCCCAGGCCTGTTACCATTAGTTTCCTCACTCCCAAGCTCCTAGGGCCCTTCCTTTGCCTCTATAACCTGGTTCCTAAGCCCATTTCTTCTAGGAATTACTTTTTCTATCTCTGTGATTTACCAGATAAATGCTCTTTTACAGTTTGTGTCTTGGCTCTGAATTCTTTCCTAGCCAGAACCCAACTACCAAGGTTGCTGAACCCAGGTTTGATCTGACCCCACCAGTCAGACACCTGATGCCATTCCCATCGCCTATAACACCTTCATATAGCAAGTACTCAAAATTTGGTACCTATTATTCACTTATACATTCCTTATTGAAAATCTGTTATGGGACTAAAGATGTAGCCATCAACAAAATACAGTCCTTGAATTCAATGAATTTATATTATAATGGAAAGAGACAGGCAATAAACAGAGAAACAAATAAAAATCTAGTATGTTAATGCATAATAAGTGTAATGAAGAAAGTTAAGGAAGGAAGGAGAGTGGGAGGGAGTGACAGGCACTAGCATGTATCAGGTGATCAGGGAAGGCCTTTCTGATGAGGTAACATCTGAGCAGAGACATGAAGGAAATGAGAGAAAGAACCATGTGATCATATGGAGGAAGAGGATTCCCAGAAGCAGAAGGAGCAAGTGCAAAGGCTCTGAGGCAGGAACAGCAAGGTTCTGAGGCAGGAACAGCATGACGAGTGCAGTGGACAAGCAGAGAGTTGTAGAAAACGGTTTAGAGAGAAATAAGGAGCAGGGTAAAGTAGAACCTTGTATGCTGTGGAAAGAACTAGAATTTTACTGTGAATGAGGTGAGAAGCTGTTGAGATACTTTCATTTCAGGCACAGTGGGAAAGAAAGGGACAAGTTAAGAGACAATTGTAAGAGCCCACATGAAAGAGAATAGTAAGTTAGACTACGGTAGTAGTAGTAGAGAAGTGCCCAGTTACTGGATATATTTTGAAGGAAGAGCTGATAGAACTTCCTGATGGATAAAATATGGTATGACTGAAACAGAAGAGTCAACAGTTTATTTTCTAACCTGAGCAACTGGGAAAATGAAAGTGTCCTTTATTGAGATGGGAATGATCATAGAAAGGAGTAGACTTGAGTGGGAAGAAAAGGGAAACAAAGGAGAGTTCAGTTTGGATATACTGTAGTGGGAGGGCCAACTGGACATTAATGTAAAGGTGTTGATTAGATATTTGGTTATACAGACATAAGTCATAGGGGAGATCCAGGTTGGAGATACAAATTGGAGAGTTACCTGCCATGGGATTAGATGTGTTTACTTAAAGAGCTCCTGCTGATACAAAGGTGAAGCTATTAAAGGATGGAGCTCTGAGGCACTTCAAAGTTTAGCTTTGGGGAAATGAGGAACTAACAAAAGAGAATGACAAGGAGAGAATGGTGAGGTCGGGGGAGACCTATGAGAAAACAGGTTGTGGATACAAGGGGTGAATACAATTCTAGAAGAAGGAAATAATCTGCTACTTCCAGTATGTAGGGTAAAGTGAAGCCGGAGAACTGATTGTTGAATGTGACACTGTAGAGGTCTTTAGTGATGTTGAAAAGCTCCCTTTTGGCAGAAAGGTAAGGATAAGAGCCTTGTTGAGTGAGTTCAGGGGAGAAGGAAGGAAAAAAATTGGAGACAGTGAGTTTAGACAACGCATTCAAGAAATTCTGTTGCAAAATAAAAAGAGAGAAATGGAGAATCTGATAGATTCCTAACCATTGATAGAATCAATGATAGAATCCAAACCATTTTATTTTCTTATTTTTATGACACTCAATTCCAAGAATAGGTCATAGGGCTCCATATGTTTCTAACCTTAAGAAAAGTCCCATGGATACCAACTTAATGAAGATATTTAACAAAATAAATAAACTTGAAAATACATTTACTCACTCTAAAAAGAAGGATGGGCATAAAAGACCCTTTTTACTTTTATGTATTCAATATTTTAAAATATTTATTCATTTTTGTTTTGCAATAAGCATGTATATTAACATGACTGAATTCATTCACCCTTTAATAGTTTCCATATTTTATTTTATTTTATTATTTTTTAATATATCTTTATTGATTTCTCAGAGAGGAAGGGAGAGGGAAAGAGAGATAGAAACATCAATAATGAGAGAGAGTCATCGATTGGCTGCCTTCTGTACGCTCCCCACTGGGGATGGAACCCTTAACCTAGGCATGTGCCCTGACTGGGAATTGAACCTCGATCTCCTGGATCATAGGTCGATGCTCAACCCCTGAGCCACGCCAGAGGGGCTAGTTTCCATATTTTACTAGCTGCACCAACATTTAACTTTTTTTGCCATACTCTTAGGGAAATGGGTCTACTTACTGGAAAATAGGTTGATTTTATTTGGGGCAAAGAATAAAAAAAGGATGAAAAGGCTGATTCTTGAGCCTGCAAAGCAACAAAACTGAAAATGTAAAGTATGTTGTTTTATTGCTTTCCAAAGAAAACCCACACGCATTTAAGAGAGGAATAAACTAGAAAGAAAGTGCTCTAGTTCCAGCTTCTTCTTAAGTCTGACTCTTCTACTTCTACCAGGAGTTAGAACAATTACTTGAAGATTTTAGAGTCATGCGGATCCAAGGAAAACACATCATTAGGACTGTGAGCACCACTAGAATGAAAGACCCAGTTCCGTTGATCAGTCAGAAACCGTTAACCTTTGTAAGAACATTTTTATATGATTTAAATGAGTGGATTTCAGGTAAATTGGAAGAATTCAATAAAATATGGCCCCAGTTGAATAGATCTGAATAAATCATAACATAGTTATGACCAGTTTCCATATATGCACTAAAAAATGTGGATGTTTTGTGCAAATTGGTATCTGTTCATCAAAAAGATGGGAGGGAGGGAGGGAGGGAGGGAGGGAGGGAGGGAGGGAGGGAGGGAGGGAGGGAGGGAGGGAGGGAGGGAGGGAGGGGAAGGAAGGAAGGAAGGAAGGAAGGAAGGAAGGAAGGAAGGAAGGAAGGAAGGAAGGAAGGAAGGAAGGAAGGAAGGAAGGAAGGAAGGAAGGAAGGAAGGAAGGAAGGCTAGAAATGAGACAGAAGATGATTTTGAAATAGATAAGAACGAACTTTATTGTGATCTCAACTTTTTGTGGCCTGTAAACCACCAATTACTCCATCAAAAGTAATTAGATCCAAAAATAGCTAGCAAAATTAATAAAAACTAAAAATTGCAATGTACCAACTGCTTCCTGTATGTTATATTATTTAATCATTACAACTCCATGAGTAGCTTTTAAAATTAACTTCATCTTAATGTTGAAGATAAAACTTAAGAGAGGGTAAGTAATTTTTTCAAAGTCACAGGGCAAAATTACAAAATAGAGATTTGAATTAAACTGCTTAATGCCAATGTCTTTCTTTCCTAATCCTTCAGGAATGGAATGATTAGCTACTACTGTTCTACTTCCTTCAGCTTTGGGGCTTTCCCAGCATTCTGCAAATACCTGAATAATTACTAAATGATGCCTACACTCTTCCTGGATGGTCTGTTTCAACTAAATTATATGTACAGTACTTAAGACCCAAAGTATTAAAACTGCTATAGTTCTACTAACTTCATTTTTGAGAAAAACAACAACAATGGTGCCCTGTCGGGTATGGCTCAGCTGATTGAGCGGCATCCCATGCACTGAGAGGTCGCTGGTTCAATTCCCAGTAAGGGTACCTGCCTGGGTTGTGGGCTCGTCCCCAGTACAGGGTTGCAGGAGGCAGCCAATTGAAGTTTCTCTCTCTCTCTCTCTCTCTCTCAAACATCAATAAAAACATATTTTAAAAAACAATTGCAAATGTTATTACTATATTTCTTCTCTCTAATAAAGCCAATTAATTTTTTAATTAGAATCACAGACCTAGAAAGCTCTTAAAAATCCCCATGCCCCAGCTCCACTCTGACCAATTAAATCAGACTTTGGTGAAAGCTTTCAAGTAATTCAAAAGCACGCCTATAGTTAAAAACATACATATCTAGTACCTATATTTGTCTTAACACAACTCAAGATAGCATTAACTCTTTTGGTAGCACATCATATTTTGAAATATTTTCTTCATAATACTTTGTCACAGATCCTGTTTTTAGATCACGTTTTTCAGCACTTTGAACTCTTGCGTATATGCCTTTTGGGACTTCAGAGCAGATCTTACTTTGAGCATAGTTGCCTTTTCCATCATGTCAGGAAGCTAAGGGATTTTTCAGCACTGTTTCTACCAATGGACTTGGCATACTTCTCAGTTTCATGTCATACAAAAATCTGATCATCATAATGTATATGGGCTTATCTAAGTTACTGATATAAAACAGGGTTGAACCAAGTGAATTTGGTTGAACCAGATACATTTCCCCCACCTGGATTTAATTTATGGGTGGTCTGAGAATCAAATTCGTTCCAAAATTGGTACATAAATAATTTAATTATCATATAAATGTTTTATTGTGTGGTTATTAACATAGCATAGGGTTTTTCATGGCAAAGATCTTTATTGGAGACCCAATTCTGATTTTTGTGTGCAACGTGACTCTTGGCAAATTATTCTTTAACTCAGTTTTTTCATCTGTGAAATGTGGATATTACACCACATTATCTGGAAAAGTTGTGAAGAATAAAAGAACTTCCATGAAAGCATTTAGCTCAGGATTCGTACATGAAAAGACTTTAATAGCTACTCTCGTTATTATTATTTGATTGTGAAATAAGTGTCACTACAGCCATTTTCTGTAATGTGAGAAACCTCTTACCATTTAATTCTCTTACATTTGTTGGTTGGTTGATTTGCTGTTGAATTAGTTGGCTTGTTTTGTTTGGTTTGGATTGGACTGGATTTCATTTTCTGTTCGAAAAGATTAAAGCAAAACAAATTATTATCCACTAGACAACACTTTAAACTCTGCTAGTGTATACCACAAAATGCATTATGTAATGGCTCCAATTTTTTGCTAAGAAATGAGTGGCAAGCCCAGCCCCTGTGGCTCAGTGGTTGAGCGTCCACCCATGAACCAGGAGGTCAGGGTTCGATTCCCGATCAGGGCACATGCCCGGGCTCCGGGCTTGATCCTCAATAAGGGGTGTGCAGGAGGCAGCCGATCAATGACTCTCATCATTGATGTTTCTCTCACTCTCTCCCTCTCCCTTCCTCTCTCTGAAATCAATAAAAACATTGAAAAAAAAGAAATGAGTGGTAAAATGTTTTGTTACATTCCTCGTATTAAAAACTGCTGATTCCCAGTATAGTACCACATCTAGAGTTAAGTGGTGGCAGAAACTAACGCAGTGCCCTGTTTATTTTCTTAATTATTATACTTACAGCACTATTTGTAAGATTATCTGTGAAATTTTTGTATCCTCCACTACATAAATTATAAGCATTTTAAGAGCAGAGATATTTCATTTCTAGCAGTGTCTGGCTCACTGTAGATGCTCAGTAAATATCCCATGAATAATAAATGGAATGTCTGTTGTACATCTAATATGCCTTGCAATGATTTGATTTTTAGAACAATCTTTCAAGATAGGTAGTATTATTCTCATTTCCCAGATGAATAAACTGAGCCCAGAGTCAATGAACTGAAGACTGAAGATGCACGACCTAAATCGTAGCCTTGGATCCTTACTGCTGGCGGCAGAGGTAGGAAGTGTAGCTGGCACTTCTCAGGGGCAGCTACCATTATGCTTCCTAGTTAATCTAATCTTGATGGTTTCCTTTACATAAAGTAGAGCTGGGTCCTGTACCAAGCAAGGCAATAAGCTTTACGTGTGTCCCAGCGAAGCTAAAATAGACGTCCATGTGCAAGTGATTAAGATTTACCCTCTACAAATTGGATTGGAATGCCAATCTGGCTAGTGATCAACTCTTCAGTGACAAACAGCTAATAATCCAGTTCAGAAATAAAAAATGTGAGTAGATGTCTGAAAGAGCAGACATCACCTGCAAGATGAGTTCATTTTTCCTGTGCCGGCAGGCTTTCTGCTTGTCCTGGCTCCCTCCTGTGCATTTGTCCCAGGTGGGCTGAGAAACAAGACTTCTCAGGAAACTGAAACTTGCAACCAAACAGGAGAGGCCACTTACCATACAGCATGTCCCAACACTGCTCTCTCGACATCACGACTTACATAATCTCCTGTTTGGAAATGGATATAGATTTTAATTGGTGGTCATGCTAAGTTTTGATTTCATGTCATCTAGTAGAGAGTTTTTCATGGGAAATTCTACCTGTGGTTCTTCCAGGAACTTTGTGGTATTAGGAGCCCTTTAACTTCTCTGGGAATGAGTTATTCTGCAAAGCCAATGGTAGAGACGGTTTAAAGGAAAAAACAGATTTTGTCTATGCGAGAGAACAGTGCTTGCTGGAGAGAAGGCTACTCACGGTGATTAAACTGCAGCAGATGGCTGCCAGGGACTCTTGTGGACACACTGCGGACAGTGCAGGAGGCAGGGGACAGGGCGTGAGCACCAGCCAGGTAGAACCCGGGGGGAAAGAAGAGCTGAGAGCACTTGCAGCAAGCACACCGCCGGCGGGAGCTGCAGGCTGGGCTGAGTGCCTGGAGCCCGGGATACCTTCCCCTGGATCATGCCAGAGATACTGTGACCGCTATAAACGGGGATCAGAAGTAGAAGATGAATGGGGGGGGGGGGACAAGGAATAGCAAGAGAATAGTTCTAAGGAAACAGAGCAAAGAGGAAAAGGAAGGAGGAGGGGCAGAGAAAGCAGATGCTGGTGGCTGCGCCGTGCCAGGGAGAAGGGCCCTGCGAGGCGGGGGGGGGGTGGAGAACTTTAAGGATCGCTTACGGAGAAGGAGGTTATCAGGGGGAGAAACTCCAGGGCGTCACCACGGGGAAAATACTGGGAAGCATTGATTGGATGAGAATAAATAGACTTAGACACCACTCTTCCAGCTGCAGGTGTCCACCTGCTGAGGCACAGAACGAGAGACGTGGAGGATGCCTGAGTCCTTGACCCAGGGACAGGTCTGACACCGTAAATGTCAATGCTACTTTATTCAGCGGAATCCACAACCAAGATGTAATAGAAAGATTTTTTTTTCTTCCCCAAAAGCATAGGTCCGATGAGATGACTGGTGGTTGGGAGGGTGCGGGACGGCGGGCCATTCGGCCGGGGCCTCTGAACAGCCCCAGAAGGCCCTCGTCTCGCAGCACATGCACACGCTCCACCTGGCGTGTGTCTGGCTGCAAATAGGAAGCTGAGCAGCCTTTTAAACAACTGAGGATTCTGTCTCTCAGAATCTTCCCCTTTTCCCACTCCACTGTACTTGACAAAAAAAAGTAACTGAAGCCTTCATGTCCATATTTCAGGCAAAAAGGAATGGAAGAGTGATGGGCAGAACGCAAAGGTTACTACTTATTTTATTCAAAAAGGCCCCCCCTCACCCAAGGGCATCTGCTATCTCCATTGAACAGAGCATTGTCAGAGACCGCCCCTTACTGTCGAGGAAATCTAGTCGTTCAGATGGTTTCATTTCTACTCTGAAGAAATATGTAAGTAAAAGAAGAAAAGTATACTGGTCAGACAAACTGAGAGTCATAATAGGAATTAATATTTTAAATGAGTCGTAAAGTTTTTAACCAAAATAATCCTTTTTTTGTATATAAAAACAGTATTTAAAAAATACATACCCAATTAAAATATATCATGGATTTTAGCACTGTATTCTAACTTTTTACCATTTTTAAATAACACACTAACTTCAAAATTTTTTAACTCATTTGGGTCTCTCTTGTCCTCTGAAAGATGTTGACACTGACATAAAGATAGACGATTATAAATGTTTGTATACGTAGAAATAATGCATAAATGAGGAGAGGGAATTAGAGAAAATGTGAAAAGTATAGAAATAATAAGTGAATAAATTCTAGGATTCTCATTTACCAGATTGAGGACATAAAAATATATTCCTGACAGAGATTGCTAGACCAGCACAAAGTGAAATATAGTGATGATGGAAAAGCTCTCCTATCTGGACATCTGGTAAAATTAGCAACAAAAAAAAAAAAATAGAGAATTTAATACATTTGTGACCTTTATTTTCAAAATTTAGCTTCAAAGAAAGTGAAAGTTTAAAAAAAGTTATTTCCCCAAAGAGGAAATAAACCCACATAAATATAGTCAACTAATCTTTTACTTAAGAGCAAAAGCAATACAATGAAGATATCTTTCCAACAATTGATGCTGGAACAGTACGCATAGCAAAAAATAATAAATCTATATACAGACCTTATGCCCTCCCCCAAAAATTAATTCAAAATGAATCATAGGCCTAACCTTAAAATGTAAAATTTTAAAACCTCCAGATTTCAGAGGCGAATAACCTTAGGAATAGCAATGACATTTAGTAAAACACCAAAGGCATAATCCATGAAAGAAATCATCGATAAGTTGGACTTCATTAAAAATAAAAATTTCTGCCCTCCAAAACACACTATCAAGAGGATGAGAAGACAAGCCATAGTCTGGAAAAAAATACTTGCAAAGACATATCTGATAAAGAATTGTTATCCAAAATATACCAAAAAAAAAACCTTTTAAGACCTGAACAGACACCACCAAAGAAATTATATAGATGACAAATAAGCATATGAAAATATGCTCAACACAAGTGTCATTAGGGACCTACAAATAAAACAACATTGAGATGCCACCACACCTATTAGAGTGGTCGAAATCTAAGGCATGTCAACACCAAACGCTGATGAGGATGTGGAACAACAAGAGCTGAATGCTGGTGGGGCTGTAAAATGGTTCTGCTGCATTGGAAAACGGTTTGTCTGTTTCTTACAAAACTAAACACAATCTCATCATATGCTCCAGAAATTGTACTCCTTGTTATTTACCCAAATGACTTGAAAACTGTGTCCAGGCAAAAACTTGCACACAGGTGTTTATAGCAGTTTTATTTATAATTGCCAAATTTTGGAAACACCAGGATGTCCTTCAGTGGGTGAATGGATAACAAACTGGTACATCCAGGTAATGGGATACCACTGAGCATTAAAAAGGAATGAGCTATCAGGCATCAACAGACATACAGGAACCATAATTTCGTATTGCTACGTGAAAGAAGCCAATCTGAAAAGGCTACATGCCGTATAATTCAACTCTGTAACATTCTGGAAAAGCCAAAACTGTGGAGACTATAAAAGATCAGTGATTACCAGAGGTTATGAGGGACAAAGGGATGACTAGGAGGAGCACAGAGGATTGCTAGAGCAGTGAATCTATTCTATCTGATACTATAATGGTAGATACATGTCACTATACACTTGTCCAAACCCATAGAATATACAATACCAAGAGCGAATCATGATGTAAACTATGGAATTCGGGTGACAATGATGAGTCAATGTAGATTCATTGATTATAACGAACATACCACTCTGGGATGGGATCTTGATAGAGGTTTCTAGTATGTAGCAGGCACTCAACAAATATTTGTTCCCTTTCTCCCTCTTGGTTACACAGAAGATGTGTTTTTCTTATTTCTCTTTACAGACACTTGGTGTTTTTCTTATTTCTCTTTACAGACACTTGGGATTCAAGAAGAACAATCTGGGAGGGAACACTACTCTGCAGATGACAGAACTGGGGGGAACTTCTACTGGGATCTGACCTCAGTGCTATTCTGTTTTTCATTTTTGTCCAAAGACTTAATGAAGTCTTTGAGAGAACTTGCAAATCACAATGTACAGGAGACAAAAATGCAAGTTGAGTAGGGTCCAAAGAGATCCTAGTCAGCTGGAGGAAAAGGCCGAATTTAAGGGATGCAATATAAAAAAGTGAGTGTAAGCTCCCACACCTGGCTCCAACCACTCAAGTGTATAGGATAAACATCATATTTAGATTGAAGAGGCTTATCCCATCACTCTTTTCTGTGTTTAAGAAGAACACATTTCTAAGTTTCCTC
The DNA here is from genome assembly GCF_054644295.1 of Miniopterus natalensis. NCBI lineage: Eukaryota > Metazoa > Chordata > Mammalia > Chiroptera > Miniopteridae > Miniopterus > Miniopterus natalensis. Next base: position 35,693,422 of record NC_142094.1, read on the forward strand.
TGGCCCTCCACTTACCTGATTTCATATTTGCTGAACGTAAGCTGAAAATTTTATTTTTGATATGGTGAGCGTTGACTTGCATATGACATGAGCTTTTAGCCAAGTGAAACTCTGAAATTTGGCACCTTAGCTTAAGTTTACATTTATGAGCAAAGTCCAATTAAGCCTGTGCCTGAGTGACTCAAGCAGATGACATTCTCTCTCATTTTCCCCAAATGTCTTCAGGCTGTTCACACACAGCACCGCCAGGATGATACAAAGGATGAAGCAATATGATCTTTCCTCCTCCGTCAGCCTCGGATCCCTGAGCACAAGGAGCACTTCCTTATAAGCACTAAGAATCAAAACTTGAAATCCTGGGAAGGAAAATCTGAGACCAATTATAATTATGAGTGCTTAAGGGCTACCACTATTTATATGGTTTGTTACAGAAACAAACCCTACAAGAATAAAAATGTCTGTTTCATGCTGAAAATGAAGAGTAATGGCAGCTTCTTCAGGGTGATTTGAAGATACATGAATGCAACAGTCCCATCCTCCCCGAGGCCTAGGAAACAAGGGAAATTAAGTTCCCCTTTGAGAATGAATTTCACTTTCAGATAAAGAGAAACAAGTATTCTAAGTCTATAAAAATAACTACTTCAGTTGGAATGGCTATCTAGATGATTGGGGGGTGACAATTCAAGTAAAGCAAGAATGTAGCAACTGATGGGGTTGAGAATATTGATAAATGCTTTGGAGAAGCACAGGGGAGGCAAGGATGGTTCACTGGGGGCAATGTAGCCCTTACCAGGTGGCTCAGTGTTCAATAAGCAACCACCTGATGCCTAGGTCAGCTTCCTAGGTTCTGAAATACTAGAAGCTGTGTGCTCTGGACAAGAGATGTCCCTACTTGTTAAGTAAAATTATGTGCATATGTATATGTTTTATACATTTATATTATACATTTAATTTATGGGAATAGTCAGTAAAGCTACTAATCTGGGCTTTCAGTTTAAATGAAGTCTGGGCTGCATATTGGGTGCTACTGTGCAATGCTCGTATACATGGAGCCCCATAAAACCAGCATCATGCCAGCTTCTGAGAACAGAACGATGAATGGAAAAAAAGATCCTATTCTCACAGAGCTCATGTTTTAATTTGTTCTCTAGGGCATCATTATAGGCAGCCTTGAAATATCAAGCACCTTCTTGTAGACCCTGAAAGATGGTAAATCTAGCTAAAATTTTCTGGGGTGCTGATGACCCAGCGGAGGCCAATCACAAGAAGTCAGATTCCATCCTTCTACTTCACAGAGAGCTCTTTTATGTGACAGGTAATAAGTGTGTATGATTTTTATAGCCCTAAGTTATAGCACAAGAGAATAAAATAACTTGGTTCATGAAGAGGTTGAAGGAAATAAATATATTAGACATTGATCCTGGGTGGTGAGGCTGTAAGAGGCTGCTGCAATGGGGTGGGGTGGGGGATGAGGGAGAAGCTACGGCTTCCTCTGATTGTTGATTTCAAGAAACACAGCGTGCCCTCTCCTCACACATCTCTTAATGCAAATAAAAAGCTAGTACCTAACTTGAAGTAGCCATTTTACACACACAAGAATAAAAATAACAATAAGCCTACTTCTGTCAGGACAATTCACTGTGAGGATGAACCTGGGCATTGCGTGGGGTTGAGATAAGGAGGGAGGTAGATGACCACAGCCAGAGAGTCAAGCAAATCTCTCTCAACTCAAAGGCCTTCCCCACCCATCCCTCAAATTAAGCACAGGAGTCCAAATGTGTACAGCAATCTACACCTGGACGGAGATCCCTAGCAGGCTGCTGTCACTCAATAAAAGATGCCTTGTCACTGCATCAGGGGAAGGAACCTGTAGTGACTTCTGATGGGACCAGAACCAGAGCCTCAGAACACTCAGCTAGGGGAACTGGGGCTAGCACCTGCCCGTAGAGCAAGAGAGGAAATCTGTTCAACTCCTGGCAACACAAGACTTTTCTCCAAACACTATATAATTGGAATTGTAGCTGGATCAAGGGCAAGGAGGTCTGGGAACAGGAATAAATCAGAAAATGATGTTGGAATATTATTTGCCAAGAGATGTTAATAGATACTCTAGGCAAAAAGTTCTCTGGCCCCATAAACTTGGGAGACATTGCAAACTAAACCACCCCACTGAAGATTTGCATCTCACAAGCGTACATTAAGGTTCTTCCCTCAATTACTGCTCTGACCACAGTGGCCTTTCAGTTCTTCAACCACACCAATGTATCTTAGGGTTGTCAATGAGCCATTTCCTCCGCCTAGACTCCTGTTCCTTCTAATCACCACATGCCTGCCTCCTCCTTATGATTAGGCTCTCGGGTTAAAGGGGACCTCTCCCGAGAAACCTTCCTGACCACCAAACTGAAAACAACCATCAGCCCATTCTGTCGGGTATTAGTAAGAGTTGTTATAATTTTCTGCAAGTTAAGTAAGCTCCACATAGGCATAAACTTTTCTTCCTTTTCACCATTGAATCCCCAGTGCACAGAAGTGTCCAATACAATTTCAGCACTCAGTAAATGTTTGTGAGTAAATTGCTGACTAGACATCTGTTGATTCATGTAATATAATTTGAACTATAATGCCTAGTTTCAACCTTTTCTTCTGTAGGTGGGGAACTGTTTGCCCACAGAAATACACTGGCTTTCCCAAGTCATGGCATTCAATGCAAGCACAAGGAAAAGCAAGATAGATTAAATCCCAGAATTGGAAAAAAGAGGCAACATTTGTCCAATGACTCCTGTGTGATTTTCAGTATTAAAGCTTTATAACATCACTAAGTACTTAGGACTCTGCTAAAGGGGACTTATTATCTATGTTTCTTCAGATGAGGAAATCAGGGCTCAAGCCAATATAAGGCAAGACTTGAATTTGAACCCAGGTTCAAGGAAGCCCAAAGCTGGTTGACCACACTGCCTTTCTGGAGTGGATGACTCTACCGTGGTAAAAAGTGGAAACATACTCTAACCAAGTGAAATGTAAGTGCCCCCTCACAGGCACATAAGTCAAAGGTCAGAGCATGCCCAGAAACAAGTTGCTCAGTTAAAGCTTCTTAAATCCTGCCTTTCAAGATCGCTGTTCCCAAACCAGGAGTCAGGATCAGTCTGCAGATAGGACCCAAGTACTTGCCACTTGGAAGATTTCTAATGTGGGAACAAGGAACGAGGCAGGTCATTATAAATACTTACATCAGAAGCTGACAGGTAGCAAATTAGGAAGCTGAGAACTTTCTGCAGATAGTCTGGTTTATTTATTTTTCAATTGGCACATAACTATGCAATTTAAGACATATATCATTCATTCAACAAGTACTTGATGAGTGTTTGCTGCATCCCAGACACTGTGTTATATGTTGGTGAAACAGCCGTGGATAAGAAAGACCCAGTCCCTGTCCTATTCAATAAAAGTTTCATGAATGAATGAATGCAGGAATTAATGAATACAGCTAAAGGTTTGCAGGGCTTCAAGGGCTATTTGCAGTAGGCAAATATATATATATTTCTGGGGGGAAAAGCATTGGATTACCTCCCTATTTCTCATCTGAGTGTCAATTTACCCTAAGTAAATGTGGTTTTCAGTTCTGCCCCAGAGGAAGCTGCTCTGTTGTGCCTCTGTTTAATGAGGCAGGCCAAAGCAAGCACCAGCTACCACCTGCGGCTCCTAACTCCTAGTAAACTGACACCTGAGAGCCTTATCTGAACAACTTTGTCACTTTCAAGAAAAGATATGGTCTGACCTTTGTCAGGGTTCTCCAGGGAAACGAAACCAATAGGATGTGTATGTATTCATAGAGAGATTTCATTTAAAGAATTGGCTCATGTGCTAGTGGGCTCTGCCAAGTCTTAAATCCATTGGGTAGTCTGGTTGGGTGAAAATTCAGGCAAGATTTTAATGTTTCAGACTTGAGGCAGAATTTCTTCTCTGAGAAATCTGCTTTTGCTTTTGAGGCCTTCAAGTAAGTGGATGAGGTCCACCTACATGATCAAGGGTACTCTCTTTTACTTAAAGTCAACTGATTGTGATAATTCATCCATAAAACACCTTGACAGTGACATCAAGACCAGTTGTGTTTGACCAAACCACTGGGCACCATAGCTTAGCCAAATTGACATATAAAATTAACTATCACAACCTCTTCAGTGGCCAAAGCTTTTTGTGTGACTTAACTAGAGCATTTGGTTAAGTTATTGTTTTCTATTTCTCAACAACAGTCTCAAAGTCAATTACACCTCCAGATCTTATTCAGAAAAAGAAACAAGTGAAGTTAGCCAGAAAACAAAACAAGTTGTGTTTTTATTGTTTGCAGAGACACCACCCAAAACTCTACTGATCTTCAAATGATCGATTGTGTGATATGCACTAAAATAAACAACACAGCAAAATAGCCAGCCTAATTCGAGCTGTCACTACAAGAGCCGGGATGCTGGCAAAGATGCTAAATTCAGCAAAATCAGACCCAAAGAAGCTGTAGAGGAATATGTGGGCTTTAGAAAGTAAGGAGGAGAAAAAAAGAAGATAAAGAGAAGGATTTTAAAAAGGGAGTTGAAAAAAAGGGAGGAAAAGGGGGGAAGAGCAGAGAGAAAGGGGGGGAAGTGGGAGGGACAGAGGGTGAAGGAAACAAGAAATCCCTTGGGGGTTAGAAATCTGTTTTAAACTCTGTGTGTGTGTGTGTGTGTGTGTGTGTGTGTGTGTGTGTGTGTGTGTGTGTGTGTGTGTCACTGCAACCCAGGAGGGAGGGTGGCTGGCACTGTAAGGGGCTAAGTTGGAGAAAAGCAGAGTAAGTTCTGCTCCTGCCTCTTCTCCATTTGCCTGCTCCCTCTATGCAGAAATCTGCAGCCAGAGCCAGAGCCCAGATGCAGGGGTCTTTGGAAATAAAATCACAGCAGAGCAGAAGCCAGCTGGGGTGAGGGGGTGAGGGGGTGAAGAACACAGTGGGACCCAAAGGTGTCAGGAATTCACCACACCCTGTGGAAGCACCCAGAGCCGGCGTTAGAGGAATTAGAGCCTTATACACTGCCGGTGGGACCACAGCAGGACGCAGCCACCGTGGAAAACAGTTTGGCAGTTTCTAACTGGCGATGGTCGCACAATACTGTTATCATACTAAAAACCATTGATTATACACTTTAGGGAGGTGGATTGTTCTAGGGCTCCTATCTTTCTCTCTCCTTGAACTTACCAGGGTGGACACAAGCTAGAGCCGAGTTTCTCAATCACAGCAGTATTGCAGTATTGACATTTTGGGCCAGATAATTCTTTGCTGGGAGAGGCTGTCCTGTGCATTTTTACACAAAAGGTAGCATCTTATTTCAAAATCTGCCAGCTCTCATTGTTTCATTACATTCCTAGTTTCCAATCTTCTGCCAAGTCCCAGGAAGACAGCTGACTGACCTGCTAGACTGTAAGTTTCTGAGTGGTAAACAGTGTCTTTGGCATGTGCATGTCTCTCGTGATGTCTAGCTGAGAACTGAATGCTCCATGGCACTTAATACATATTTGACTTGAATGAGTATCTTGTTATCTTAGAAGGAAGGAGTCTGGTCCTTCAGAGGGGGAATGCAGAACAAATAAATTCAGGGTAGAGGGAGAGTGTTAGAGCAGCGAACCTTGAGGGTCTAAGGAACAGCCAGGAAACTAGAAGGGAACTAACATTTATTGGGCAGCCACTGAGCATGTGCACAGAGATGTCTGCAGTTGAGTAAATGTGCTGATCACTCTGCCAGTCATGGTGAGGAACATAGAAATCTGTAAGACAGGATCCGGGCTGACTAAACACTTTGGGAAATAGAAACAATACAAAGCTGCAGAATGGCCTTAGAGACTTACCAATATAGGCGGGCAAGTAAGACATAACCAAAGAGACATATAATGAACCAGGCCTCCAAATATTAACACAGCCAGGGTTGACCTCAACTGAAGCAAACCCCAAAGTTTGTGATGATTCATTAAGTTCTTGGATTGGAGCCCAAGCTTCCCAGGTAAGAAAGCAGAAGATGTTTAGACAAAAGGATAGATTAAAAACAGAGTATAAGAAATGGCCATTGTCCACCTGCCAGGATACACAGCAGAAAAGAACAAATCTGAAAGGCCAGAGACTGAAAGCGAAGTCAAGGCCAAGGAGCCATATGTTCAGAAATTAGCAGCCAGCTCCTAGTTGGGAAGAAATTTGTAATGGGTTACTAATGTCTGTGCGAGGAGGGTGTGGAAGTCAGTGCTCCATCACGCCAGAAATGGATGTAATTCATTTTACCACTCTCAGAGGCCAGGGAGAGCTCTCGGAGAAAACACAGCCAAATGAATCTAATAGGAAGGCCACTTATTAGTGCTTTGCCATAAGAGAAATACCATCAAATTCATCTCTGAGTGTACACAAAAGCTGAAGACACTTTTTGGCCCCAGAACATTCTTTGTGAGCTAAGCTTTCCTTGTAAACTGTGACTCTACCATTGCTTTCTCTGAAAAGCTCGTGAGTTTTAGTCACATGTTTCCTGAAATTCTTTTATCACAATCATTTCCTTGAAGACATTTCCGGTTTTCTCTGTTACTGAGGGCACATGTCATGTTAAAAATTTAAGCCCAGTCTGAAGGTCAAGAAGAAAATGAATCCCAAGGTCATTCAGTGGGATAATTGGGCTCTGCCACCATCAGCACTTCTCCCAGGTGCACACGAGGCTGCCCATATGCCCTAGCACACACTTACACACCTACGCACCACACACATCCCACACAGATGCAAGCACAACACACACACCCACCACTCAAACACAACCCCATGACATAACACCACACACAAACCCCACACCACATACACTACTCTCTCACACACACACACATACACACACACTATGAACATGCCACCCACATACACACACACCACACCATACACATGCACAAGAAAGAATTGCCTTTATAGCTTACTGTCTTGATCTCGCACAAGATTGTAAACACAGAGAAGACAAGCACTCTGGCTCATTCCTTTTTGATCTTTATGACCTCGTGGCATCTCATTGCATGTGGCTGGAAGGAACATAGTTTCTCCTCAATAAATATTGAAATCTAACAGCTGCCACTTTGAAAGTTAAAGATGAGATTTCTTTTTTTCTGTATGACATGATATAAAATAATATTTTCTCTGGTTTATAGCTGTCTTGCCTCCCAAATCCATTCATCTTGAGCTATATTAAAGGGTAAAAATGGCAAACCACACAACAATAGAGGACATCAGCAAGGAGCTGGCACGCACTGGGGATTTCACTCACAGCTCTGGCTCCTTATTGACCATGTGGCCTTCAGTGGGCTGAGTAACATCCTCAAGTTTCAGTTTCCTCGACTTGCAAAGCAAGGGTGATATTAACAGTAACTTCCCCAAACAGCTGTCAGGATTAAGTATTATAATGTGCTATACTAAAGTGTTTGGCACCCTCCCTAGTCTACACTGAGTGCCCAATAAATGTTAACTACTTTCATTCATCCCCAAAAGATATGTGGAGCTTCGGAGGCCAGCCAATACAACCCTGACCTTCATTTGAAAACGAGCTGAAATAATTTCTGGAAGAAGAAAAGTCACAGGAACTTCAACAAAGAATGGACAGTTTGAATGAGCCTGAGGCGTGCGAAGCGCGATGGAATCGTACATTTATGGTTTGCGCCTCATTAAGGAGAAACGCACCCCAGGGCTGCGCACCCCAGAGCAGTAGTACAACCGAGGCACGCAGATTAGTAAAAGGGGCACAGGAATATCCTCAGGCTTGAGTCAGGGGAGGACACTCGGTCAGATGTTTTCAACAATATTCGGAGAAGACATTGAGACAAAAATCCTCTCTGACATTTCTATGTATTTGTAACTGTTCTCCGCACATGTCTTACCTTTAAAAATAGGGCTGAAAAAAGGCAAAAATTAACTTGCTGATTCTGCTCAATTCATTCTCGTTCCTTCTATATTTTGTAGGAGAAGTGTGCCTTGTGATTTCATTCATTGAGGAGCATTCCTCCCCCTTAACCCCCCCCCCACACACACACACCCAAGTAAGGAGAATAAGTCCCAAAGAACTTCTAGTTTTCCTTATGCACAAAGCCAAGCAGAGTCCAGCAGCTGAAGGAAGCCCAGCAAGGCTCACAGCTGGCTGCTGGGATGGAGAAGCGCTTCAGCAGCTGGTGTGCACGATTGTGGTAAAGGCAACCAGCGCGATACGGCACAGCACTGGCTGATTCTGCCACTGCTTTTTTAAAAAAATATTTTTCAATCACAGTTTACATTCAATATTATTTTGTATTAATTTCAGGCGTACAGCATAGTGGTTAGACAATCATATAATTTACAAAGTGATACCCCCAATACTGCAAGTACTCACCTGGCACCGTACATGGTTATTGAAATATTATTGACTATATTCCCTATACTGTACTTTACATTCCCATGACTATTTTGTGACTACTAATTTGTACTTCTTAATGCTTTCACCTTTTTTCCCCAGCCCCCCAAACCCCTTCCCATCTGGCTTTCATCAAAATGTTCTCTGTATCTATGAGGTTATTTCTGTTTTGTTTGTTTATTTATTTTGTTTTTTTCAGGTTCCATGCATAAGTGAAATCATATGGCATTTGTCTTTCTCTGCCTGATTTATTTCCCTTGGCATAATATCCTTTAGGTCCACCCGTGCTGTTGCAAATGGTAAAATTTCATTTCTTTTTATGGCCAAGTAGTACTCCATTGTATATGCGTACCACATCTTCTTTGTCCAGTCGTCTACTGATGGGCACTTGGGTTGCTTCTGTATCTTGGCTACGTAAACAATGCCGCGATGACGATAGGGGTGCATATATCCTTTCAAATTAGTCTTTTGGGTTTCTTAAGATATATACTCAAAAGTAGAATCACTGGGTCATAAGGCAGTTCCCTTGTTAATTTTTTAAAAATATGTCTTTATTGATTTCCGAAAGAGGAAAGGAGAGGGAGGGAGAGAGAGAGAGAAACATCAATGATGAGAGAGCCACTGATTGAGCCCACAACTCGGGTATGTGCCTTGACCGGGAATTGAACCTCGATCTCCTGGATCCTAAGTTGAGGTTCAACTGCTGAGCCACACCCGACAGGCTCCTTTTTAATTTTTTGAGGGCCCTTCATACTGTTTTCCATAGAGACTGCATTTCCACAAACAGTGCATGAGGGTTCCCTTTTCTCCACATTCCTGCCAACGCTTGTTTGTTGATTTACTGATGATAATCATTCTGACAGGTGTTAGGTGATATCTCATTGTGGTTTTAATTTACATTTATTTCTCTGATGATTAGTGACTGAGCATCTTTTCATATGTCTATTGGCCATCCATATGTCCCCTTTGAGGAAGTGTCCATTCATGTCCTCTGCACATTTATAAATTGGATTGTTTGTTTGTTTGTTTGTTTGTTTTGGTGTAAAGTTGTATGAGTTCTTTATAAATTTTGGATATTAACCCCTTATCAGACGTATCATTGGTAAATATCTTCTGCCATTCAGTGGGTTGTCTTTTCATTTTGCTGATGGTTTCCTTTGTTGTGCAAAACTTTTAGTTTGAGGCAGTCCCATTTATTTATTTTTTATTTTTTGTTTCCCTTGCCCAAGGAGATATAGCAGAAAAAATATTGCTAAGAGAATGTCAGGGATTTTACTGCCTATGTTTTTTTCCTAGGAGTTTTATGGTTTCAAGTCTTACATTTAAGCAGAACAAGAAGAATCTTGCTCTCCACCTCAGGGTGGTCTATCTTTAGTAAACCTCACCATGACCTTCAGTATTTCTTTCATTAACAGCTGGAATTGGAAGATAAATTCCCTGCCTGAAGAGTAGTCACCTCCCAGAAGCTACACAAAATGAGTGAATTACCAACACCATATGCTGCTCCAAGTTCATTTTTTCTTACCCCTAAGAAGTCTTAATCCTTTGTGGTGAGGCATGTGGGGAAGACGTGTCTCAGACCACAGCCTCAGATCTACTCCAAGGACAAACAGAATGTCTTTCCAAAAAATGTTAGGTCAAAGGCTATGTCCTAAATATCTGTATCCTCTCCCCAATTCAGAGGTTGAAAACATATATCCCACAGATGATGTTATTGAGAGGTGTGTTTTTTAGAGGTTTGTAGGTCAAAAGGGTGGAGCCCTCATTAGTGGGGTTAGTGTTCTTGTAAAAGAGGCCCAGACAGATCCGTAACCTCTACCACTGTGTGAAAAGATAGCAAGAAGGCACCATCTATGAACCAAGACGAGGGCTCTCACCAACCATGCTGGTGCCTTGATCTTGAACTTCCAGCCTCCAGAACCCTGGGAAAGATATTTCTGTTGTTTATAAGCCACCCTGTCTGTGGTATTGGTTATAGCAGCTCGAACAGGCTAAGAGACTGCCAGTTCAAAGGTACAGGAGGATCCTGGTTTGCATTTTGGCTACATATTTGTTCCATTTATTTTCCCAGAGGGGAAGAACATCAAGAGGCCATAGGGAAAGCTTCTGGCACTTTGCCTCCAACCCTTGGATCAGATAGAGCACACACACACAACCACACACACACACATCCCAAGATCAGTTGTGAGAAAGTTCAAACAGTGGCCAAGGAAGCAAGAGTGTCACCCTGTACAAAGAGTCAGGAGAGGTAACTTCACATCTCAGATCATTAACCTCAGATCAGAGCACAGGAATGTTTGCTAGGGGCAGTTAGAACTGTGACCTCTTGCTACTTGATTCCTGTCTCCAGTGGCCCCTGTGAAGACATACTTAAATTCCTTAATAAAGGGTGCTGGTGATGCAGACAGACAACCTGGCTCAGGTAACCCAGGCCTGACTAAGTTGTTCTGGAAACCAATGCCCACTGAAGGACCCTAGGGAGAGACTGTACATGGGAAGCTGAAAGGAGAGGGCACACAGAGGGATATGGAGGGTCCCAATCGCTATCATTGCTCCAGGCCCCTCACCACACAGGGAGGAATTAGGGAGTCAGTGCAAGACTGGCAACTGGCAACACTGGCTTAACCTCTTCAGACCGTGCTATTCAGTAGTCCCAGGACAATCCGTAATCTGTTTTCACAATCTAGCCTATGCTCTTGGGAAAATGTTTTAATAGCATTTGTCACATTTCACAACAAATAGTGGAAGATTTGGAAGCAGGCCAATCTTCAATCTTATCTGATGTTTCTATCACTCGTACACAAGTTCTTCAGAAAACCATTTTTCTTTAGCTTGTTTTGCAATCTATGATTCTTTCTTTCTTTCTTTTTTTGGAGAAGAAACATTTTCCAGAAATATCAATGTCTTGCCGGTATTTTGTGCATAATTTTTACAAAGAGAATTGTGGTAAATGAGGTTTGCACTTGGGACATGTGTGCAATCTCTATAAATTCCTTTCCCCTCTCACTCATTGTAGAGCTTCTGGATGCCGAGTCTCTCATGCTCTTTCTGGTGGCTACATTACTCATGTGGAGTTTGACGCTCTAGCTTTGTGTATTAAAAATGTGCAGGAGACTTGGAATAAAAGAGGACCAGATGGTTTGTTACAGAAGGAGAATACTCATGTCTTCACGGTGCTGTGCTTGAATCCTCACTGCCTGTTCGACCCCGTCTCCTACCCCTCTCATCCCACCTAAGCCAATACGCAAGCCGGCCTGAACTCACCATCCAGCAGCAGCAAAATCTCCTTTCCACAGCCTGCGGTGGGGAAGATTCCACTGACCTCCGTGTCCTAAGCGAAGCGTGGCTGTCTCCTGAGGGCACTGCTTCTCCTGCAGTCGTCCTAAATGCTGCCCTTCCGACCCGCATACTGGATGTAATGATGGGAGTATAGGTGCCTTTCTTGCGCTTCAATGCTACTTTCAACCAATTTTCCTCCTTCCTCCCTAAAATCACCTAGCTTTATTCTCATGTCATCAGATTGCATCAGCCTTTATCCAACCTTGTTACAGTCATCTAAAGATCTCTGGGATAGTCCTTCTCATTCCTTGAAGATTTTAACCCCTGACTCACTGTTTTCTCTCTAAATCTCTCCAAATAATCTTTCTAATCCCCTGATCTCCGAATTTCATGACCTCTTGTCCTACAGCGATCTTAGTCACTACCTTAGTCACTCACTTCTACAGTCATAACCTAGAAAATTGCCATTATGAATAAATTTTCTCACCAAAATTTAATTTCAACCATCCCATTTTTACCACCCCACTGCCTATATTTATACCTAACTCCATCAGTCCTTTGACCGGACCAAGATCTTTAATACATATGTTCCTCCCACTTTTCAGGAGCCTCACCCAGTCATAGTCTCACATTCCTCTTTCCCCAGGTGAAATGCAATGGTCAATTATTACAACTCTTCCCTTGCTCCATAATTGTTAACAATTATCATGACATTGTATTTGAATGACATTTATATTTCTCTTAACATAGAAATCATACAGTCTTATGTTTTTCAGAAATTGAATATAAAAGAACATAGAAAAAAATTCTAATTTTATTCACCTAAGTACTTCCATAAAAAATTTGGTGTATATATTTTAGACTTGATATATGACAAACTGTATCCTTTTTTAAAGTATCTATAAATGTAGGCATTTGTATGTAATTTTAGTGGTAAAAAGCAGATAGTAAAATTATTCGATGAGGAAAATAATTGGTTTCCTAGTGACTTCTTATTGTAGAGACTTTATTTTTTTAAAGTGTCTATCTGTGGAGTATTGATGAGAAGAGTTGGAAGGCAAATGCTGTCAAAGCCAAATTTCATACAAATGTCAACAGTTATCTAGAAGGAACTTCTAGCGCTATGAGTCTTCCTGCCATTTTCCTGTCTCCACAGAGCCCAGAAGCTATACTCTCATTGCTTAATTCCAATTTATCACATCAGACAGCTGCAGGGTGAGAGTCTAGCTGGAATTCCCACAAGAGCAAGAACCACGCCATCCTTCCCAGAACACACACATGCACATGCATTTTCTTCCACAAGTATTGCTGCAAACTGCCACAACTGAGGTGCCAGGGAGAGAACACACTTCTGGACCCTTCCCATGACCGTGGACCTTCCACAATGGGTGAATTCATTAGCAGCAGTTATTTAATCAGAGCTCCAAGTTGGCTCTATAGTCATCTAGATATGCTTGCATCTGTGTTCTCTGTACCAGATCTTATCATAAGTGGTATTGGGAAAATGGACAGATGCATGCAAAAAATAAAATTAGACCACTTTCTTACACTATGTACAAAATAAACTCAAAATGGATTGATTATAAGATCTGAAACCACAAAATTCTTACAAGAAAACATAGGCAGTAAAATCTCAGACATGTCTCTTCAAGCAAGAGAAACATAAGTAAAAATAAATAAATGAGACTGCATCAAACTAAAAAGTTTTTGCAGAGCAAAGAAACAATCAACAGAACGAGAAGACAATCTACTGAATGGGAGAGAATATTAGCAAATTATACATCTGATAAGGGGTTGATATCCAAAATATGTAAGGAACTCATACAGCTTAACACCAAAAAACAAACAATTCAATTTAAAAATGGGCAGAGGACCTGAATAGACCTTTCTCCAAAGAGGGCATACAAATGGTCGATGGACACGAAAAGATGCTCAACATCATTAATCATCCTGAAAATTCAAACTAAAACCACAATGAGGTATCACCTCACACCTGTCGGGATGGTTACCATCAATAAATCAACAAATAACAAGTGCTGGAGAGGGTGTGGAAAAAAGAGAACCCTCCTACAATGTTGGTGAGATTGCAAGTTAGAGCAGCCACTATGAAAACAATATGGAGATTCCTCAAAAAAATAAAAATAGAGCTGCCATACAATCCAGCAATACCACTTCTAAGTATTTATCTGAAGAAGAAAAACACTAATTCAAAAAGACGTATGTACCCTTATGTTTGTTGCAGCATTGCTTGCAGTAGCCAAGATATGGAAAACATGATGTCTGTTAATATATAGACAATTAAAGAAGATGTGGTGTATATATAAGGGAATATTGCTCAGCAATAAAAACGAATGAAATCTTGTCACTTACAACAACATGGATGAACACAGAGGGTATTGTACTAAGTGAAAGGAGTCAGGCAGAGAAAGACAAATAACATATGACTTCAGTTACATGTGGAATCTAAAAAACAAAGCAAATAAACAAACAAAACAGAAACAGACCCACAGATAAAGAGAACAAGCAGATGGTTGCCAAAGGGGTGGGGGTGGGAGGAATGGGAAATTTTAAAATGTGTCAAAAGAGCAAATTCAGGCTACAACTGCAGTTGGGGTCATCTTCTCAGGCCTTAACCCCTGCAAGCCCCACAGCTGGGGGTGAGCTGGAAAGCCTGCCATGTGGAAGTGACCATTCTGAGGACCTCTGGAGAATAGGGATGGTTCTAAGATTGTCATTAAGATTGGCGCTGAGATTCTCAGTTTGCCTAGAATCCACAGAATCTAGAAGTGTAGTTATCACCTCCAAGAACAAGCAGTTACTTTTCCTCTCCTGCATCTTTCGTCGAGGGCACCAAGATTCCTCAAAAGGTGGCCTAGGCGTCATTTGTATGAGGACTCCTAGTCTCTTTCCCAGACGTGCTGAATCAGAATATCTAGGGTACAGTTCAGGAATCTGTTTTTTTACAGTTTCTTGGGGTGATTTTTATGTATTCAAAAATTTGAGAACCATAGTTTTACAGGGTCTTAAAGCCTACTTCAGGGTGTTTATAAACTAGACCTGACAATATATCAAGGCAAAACTTCATTACGCTGAAAGATTCATTAGGGTTACGTATTTCATTCTTTATTAGGACCAAATACCAAGAAGGACCTCTCCAGATCGGCAATTATGAGGACATCAAGTCACATAGGCCAACATTGATTCTCCTTAACATACTTACTTTCCTGTGCTCTCTTGGTTTTAGGTACTTTTGTCACTCAAACACAGATTTTTTAAAATATAGTCATTTATTTTAAAAATTGCTAAATTAATCAGCACCTGCCATGAGACAGGTCTTGTGCTTTTCATCAACAATATAGAAATAAATATGTTAGGATCCTGCCAATCAAAGGGTTCACAGTCTAATCCTTTCTTTTTGTTCTCCTCTAGCAATTGCTGCAGAACAACCACCTAATTCCCCACAAAGAAATTCAGAAATGTCCTAGTCCACTGGTCTTTCACTATGTTCCTTAATGCTCTGAAGTGTCTCAGATGTTCCCTGGGGGGGTGTGTGGGTGACCCATCAAGTAGGCTCCGCACAACTACCTGCCTTTCAACCATAAAAGCTCCAGTTTTCCCTACTTATTTCTTATTATATGTCAACTTGAAATTTCAAGACAAGAAAGGAATTTTGTCAAATACCCTAGAATAGATATGTTTTCAAGCATTTATCTCTAACAAAGTTTAACGCTGTATTCCACTCTCCCCTTCTTGTCTTCTTTGGATGTTTCTGGTTAATTGGAGAGGACATCCGAAATTAGTGCTGACATGTCATAAACTTCCCACCAGATATGATTTGATAAAGGTGTTTGCCCTCAAGGGAGCTGGAGGCAGTTAGAAATACTAACCTTCCATGAAACTACTGCCTTGGCATTTCACTTTGAAAAAGAAGTTTTTGAAACCATGTCAAGCCATGCAAGGAAATTCCAAACCACAAACCTTAACTCTCCCATTTCCTGCATTCTCATTCCAACTTGCTCTGATCTTGATCTAAGCTGATCTCTTTGCTAAACTCCTCACTGAGCTGTGGATTAGTGCCTGCTTTCACTGAATTAGAAGGTATTTCTATTTTCTACATAATATTTGCCTTTCACATCAAGAGCCTAGCTTCAGGTTACTTCAATTGTTCACAAGAACCTAGATGTTAAAAGACAAAAAGGAGGGCCTTTTATTTGTCATCAACTAATGATATACATTAATGCATATGCTTCTATCAGCATGCACATTTAGATACAAAAATGTCATGCCCCCCCAGACCACACTTTAAGCCAGGAAATAGAAGGGGCCATTTAGTGGGTGTAAGCATGGGTTTCTGAGGGGATAAAGGTATTGCTGAGTCCCTGAGAATGAATCTGGCTGAGTGACAATCCAGTAGGCCGGGTTGTTTGTGCGTCTACCTCCCTATACCTCTGTACAGCAATAGGGGCCACATATTTACATGGGGTACGAATATCTGCTTGGTCTTGGGGTAGTTCTTAATAGACAGCAATTGGAGTTCTGCCCTTTACTGTTTATGTTGGCACTTGTAGCTGACTAGGGTTATAGAAAGGGCTATTTCTGGAGAAGGCAGTTTACAAAGACATGGATTTAATCTACTGGAATGCTAACTCAACTCTAATCAGTTTAAAATCACTAAAATAATTTGGAGAGATTTTAAATGTTCTCCACATTGTTGTAGTGAATCTTTGGGTTTAGGACTTTAGAAAAGCGAAGGATGTAAGTCTGCATGACCTCCAAACAGACACAGTGATTGCTATGGGCCTTCTAGGATGAAAAGCTCCAATATGGTTCCAGATTCTGATTTGATTTGTGAACTTGGACATCTTGTTTGACATCTCTAGTTTCATATTCCAGGTTTCTGTTTCCCAAGACATAAAATTACCTATCCATCTGACCTCACAAGATTATGATGTGGGTCAAAGTTCTTGACTGTAAGAGCATTCTATAAAACTCTGTATAAATGTAAGGGAAGTATAATATTCTATTTGTAACTATTAGTGAGGTCATTAAATAAAGTCATTAACTGGACCCCTCCCCGACCATAGACCCTTCTCAGAGCCACTGAAAGTGTTTCTGTTGCCTCCAGCTCCCTGAGTGCAAACACCATTATTAAAGCTTAGCTGGTAGGGAAAGAACTCTGTGGACCACAGCATGTAGAGAGTTGGCTTAGAGAAGAAAACATGCCCAGATAAAAACTACTCATGTCCTCTAACTTATTCCTGTACATGTATTTACTCTTGTATATGCATAAAGGCCCAGCCAAAGACACAGGGCAATGCTAAGCTGCATTTTCCAAAATACGAGGCATGAAAGGGTTTGCTTCATGGAAGACTGCCTCCAAGACATTTAGCAGCTTAAGCACAGATAAGTACATGAAGAAAACCTTCCAAGATGAACTGAAAGAAAATAGCTCACTTTTGCCTGCCTTTTGGCATCATACTACCAAATCAAGCTACACACAATTTATTTCACAGCATTTTTTTGGAAGGTGGCAGGCATGGAGGGGCACATGGAAGGTAAATACCCAAAGAATGGTACCAATGCAGGCATATCCACATGGAGAGAGGTGGTGTGGTCCTGTTGCTTCAGGTCATGTACTCAGACTTATAAAAGCATGGAAAGCACCTCGAAGAATGATTGAAAAGAGGACATCATGGGTGACCATGTGGCTGTCAACAAAATCTTCTCTCCTCTCTGAATAAAACACATTGGCTGCACCAGGGCCTCCTCCTACATGTCTGCAAGTTGTGCTCTACATACCTCCAAGGGGCACCATTCACATTGATACGTATGAAAATGACACTCCTGGAGTTGTTCCATGTACAACCTGCATAGCTGTACACCCTAGAGCCTCTCTAGCATTTCAGGGAGGGAGGAGAACAAAGAGGGGAGGTGTATGGAAGAAACAGACTTTCCTCACAGATTGAATTCATATCCTGGTGTCCGGATACACTCTGGACACCATCATGGGCAAGTCATGTACCCTTTCGGAGTCTCAATTTCCTCCTCTATAAAAAAGTGATCATGGACAGTGTCCACAAGGTTGCTGGGGTAAGTGGAGGCTAAGTGAGATCATGTAGATAAAAGTGCCTGATACCCAGAAGGGACTCAGTAACTGACAACTACAATCACGCTCCACATGCTTAAAAATGGAAATACGTTCTGAAAAATACGTCGCTCTGCGATTTTGTCACTGTGTGAACATCTTAAGAGTGTACTTACACAAAGCTAGATGGTATAGCACATAGCTTTATTAGCATTGACTCAGCCTGCCAAGCAGATACGACAGGAAGGAGGCCTCCTTTATTTATAAAGAGCAATAATAATTCTGATATGACTGCCCCTTTAAGTAGTGTTTTATGTATTAGATCAAAATAACCTTTTTGTAGGTACTATTAATAGATCTGGTTTACAGATTAGTTGTTACTTTCCCCAAATCACAGTAAGTGGGAAAGCCACACACAAATTTTCTCCTTTTGATTGGAAGTCCAATGTCTCATCTCTGAGTCACTGAGCAAGAAACAAACAGCATCTTTGTCAATGGATTTTATGGACTCATGAAATTTTATTTAAGATACTTCCTTTTTTCTCATCAGCTACCTTGGAACTGCTTTTGTACAACTTAAGGACAGAAGAGAGCAATCAGCTCTTAGGCCACACACCAAGCACCAAGAGAAAGGAATAGAAACATGTGGAATTTAAACATTGGCTCCAACATAAATTACTTCTATTTTGGTAGGAAAGATGTCTCATTTTCTCATCTGATAATAGATGTGTGTGATATGCCAAGATGTGAACCAGTTCAACAACTACAACAAAATGCAGAATTTTTAAGGAGCTTATAATCTAATTACATTCCTTACCCTGACCTTGTCCAAAGTTTGACCTCCCCTTTCCACAACTGAAATAGCATTTTAGTCAAAACTGAGGACTCTGAGATCTAACTGCTTGGGGTTTTATCCTGCTATGGAAAACTTTGTGCAAGGTTCTTCACCACTTTGTGTGCCAGTTTTCTCCTCTCTAAAACTGAGATAGTAAGTACCAAATAAGCCCTTAACAATGAAGTGTATGTATGGAAAAGAATGCTTGTCACATAGTAGGTGCTCAATAAATTAGGAGTGCTTAATAATCCTAAATGTTCCTATAGCTCATATAACAGAGTTTACAATACATGAAACAAAAACTGATAAAACTAAAGAAGAAACAGACACATCCACAATTATAATCAGAGATTTAAAACACCCACTTCCAATAATTTGAATACCAAGTAAAAAGATAATAAAAATATAGACTTGGCTAACACTTTAATCAACTTGATGTAATTGACAATTACAGAACACTTCACCCAACGGAACACATATTCTTTACAAGTACTGTTATGGACTGAATGTTTCTGTTTCACCCACCCTCCCAATTCATATGTTGAACCCCTAACCCCCAATGGTGGAGGCAGGGCCTTTGTAAGGTAATTAGGATTAAATGAGGTCATGATAGTGGGGCTCTCATGGGAAGATTAGTGTTTTTATAAGAAGAGAAAGAAACCAGAGCTTTCTCTCTCCCTATCATGTGAGGACGTAATGAGAAGGCTCTCTGTAAGTCAAAAAGGGGGCCCTCACTAGGCCCTGAATCTATCAGCCCCTTAATCTTGGGTCTCTCAGACTCCAGAACAGTGGGAAATAAACATCTGTTATTTAAGCCACCCAATCTATGGTACTTTGTTATAGCAGCTCAAAGCTAAAATTTAGAACATGAGGCCCTGGATTAACTTATCATTGGCATCATTATTTAGTATGCCATTGATAGACAATACAGTACACATATTTAAAGTGCACAATTTGATAAATTTTCACATATGTGTACACCTATTAAACCAACACTACAGTCAAGATATGAACATATCCATTTTCCATAAAAGTCTTCATGTGCCCTTTGGTAATGCATC
Source organism: Miniopterus natalensis (assembly GCF_054644295.1). Lineage (NCBI taxonomy): Eukaryota > Metazoa > Chordata > Mammalia > Chiroptera > Miniopteridae > Miniopterus > Miniopterus natalensis. Next base: position 35,713,093 of record NC_142094.1, read on the forward strand.
TTTCTGCCCTCCCCCTCCCTCAAAAAACTACCCATCTACATTTCTGTCTCAATGAATTCATTTGCATTTTCTGGAATCTTATATAAATGGAATCATAGAATACACAGACCATATAGTACATGATTTTTTGGTCTGGCTTCCTTTACTCAGCATAATTATTTTAAGATTCATTTTTGTTGTTGCTCGTATTGATAGTTCATTCCTGCTTGTTGCTGAATGGTTGTATTCCTTCGTATGGATGCTTTTTAAAACATTTTCTAAACAGAGAGTTTCAGAGTTCACAGGAATAAAATAAAAGTCCACACCAATTACCAGCGAAGTTATGTGGCAGGATAGATCTTAGCAAAATTTGAAATAAACACTTCTCTCAAGTTGTTACCAATGAGCAGAGCTGTTTATGTTGTGTTCATGCAAATGATTTTTAAAATATTGATTATTTCTAATAGTGTCCCATAACCACATTTCTGCTACTTAGCAAGAGACAGCACCCAGTGGCTCTGAGGACCCGCAGCCTGGGAGGGGAGCGGCAGGGAGAAGCAGGGAAAGCACAGGCTTTTGAGTTCCAGCTCAGCTGTGTGATTAAGGGATAGTCACCTCTCATCTGAGCCGCTTTCCTTGCTCATAAAATAAGGAAACTGGACAGTGGTGTCTCAGCCTTAGCATTCATAGAATCTCTGACCTTGACAGGTGTCAACTACCTTCCCTCGACAATGCTCTGTCTCAGGCTAATCAAACCCACTGCCAAGCATGAGCCAGTCTTCCTTTTCTCCACCAAACTGGGGACTCAAACTGCCTAGTAAGGGGTGACATTTTTCTAGTTAGTGTCCAACTGCAAGAGGCTCCTTCTTTCAAAAGCCCTTCACTGCCAAATTCTATTTATGCAGCAGGCTGCTGCTCCTGGCTTGGAGCCTGTCCTTGGTGTGTCTTAGATTGACACTACTTCTGACTCTGGCACAAACACTACTGCTCTTGCTACTTCTGCAAACTGTGCTGCCCTGTGGCCACTTTCCATTAACTGGGGTCCCTCTGAGGCTCCCCTCCCCTCTCGTATTCTCCTGAGAGTCAGCAGGGAAGCAGGAACCAGCCAGTGCAGAGGAGAGAAATACAAGGCAAGGAAGCTGGTACGGAGCCTGAGAGGCAGTGGCCGGACTGAGGGAGCCATGAAGGAGCAGCAGCTTGGCAGAGGTGGAGGGAGCCGGGAGGGAGCCGTTACAGCTTCGCAGATGCCTGAGTTCCACACTGTCACGCTCATCCTGCTGCTCTATCTAACTTGATCTTTTTCTTTTTTTTAATATATCTTTATTGATTTTGGAGAGAGGAAGAGAGAGGGAGAGGGAGAGAGAGAAACATCAATGATGAGAGAGTCATCAATTGGCTGCCTCCTGCACGCCCTCTACTGGGGATCGAGCCCGCAACCCGGGCGTGTGCCCTGACCAGGAATCAAACCGTGATCTCCTGGATCCTAGGTCGATGCTCAACCGCTGAGCCACGCCCGGCTGGGCTATCTCACTTGATCTTCATGGCAGCCTGAGGAAGTAGGCAAGGCCAGCTATTATGACCCCAACCTCTACCCATTTCACAGAGAGGAAAACTGATGTTCAGAGTGATTCGATGATTTCCCCCAAACAAAAATCAGGTAGCTCAACCCCAGCTTCTTCAGGCTCCAAATCCTAGAGCCTACACTCCAGACACAGTAACTGAGCACTTCCCAAGTGTAAGATCCCTGAAGGAATCAAAGATCTATAAGACATGGCCTCTTCTTTGAGAGGCCTCCCTTCCAGTAGAGAAGGCAGAGAGTGAAGCTGCTGTAAGAGCTGCCAATGAAGCAGGTGTGGGAAGAGGAGAGCCAGGGATCCTCCCGCTGCAGGGAAAGGAAAGCTTTAGTTTGCCACGGGCCTGCTGTTTTCAGGCACAGGACAGTCACAGTACCAAGCAGTCCTTTCGCAGACACTGTGGAAGAGAGACAACTTAAGCTTCTCTTCTTGTTTTGAACAGTGGTCAAAAGATATTAGAAAAGGGAAATAAGTAAAAACTATTTAGAGACGAAAGGCCCTTGGGCCTGTGTCTAAAGAATTTCTGTTCACACTAACTTGCTTTTATTTTTTTAACTTGTAAAAACAAATTATTGCGTCCCAGCTGAAGGGGAGGAAGAAAGACACACTGAAAGACTGACTTCTGCTTTGGTACCAAAAAAAGGGCTAACTTTGATTATATCTGCAAAGGGAATAAATTCATTAATGGGGATGGAAGTTACTTTTTACTTTACACTGTTCTCTAGCATTTGAAATTTTTCCATGAGCATGTGTTACTTTTATGATCCAACAGAAACCCATTCCTCCCTCTATGCCTCATCTCCACTTGTTTCGGGACCCCTTTGTCGCTCACCTGTAACCGTAACCCTTTGGTAACAACCGATAACAAACAAGGTTCTGTCTACAGAGCGTTTGCTGTGTGCGGGGCAGAGTGCTAAACTCTCTCACTCTCTTGCTTATTTCTTACCACAGTTCTAAGGGCAGGTGCTACCCCCCTCTTTTTACAGATGAGGAAGCTGAACCTCAGAGAGATTAAGTGATTTGCTCAAGGTCACAAGTTCACAGGCAGTGGAGCCAGGACTGGAAGCCAGGTTTGGAATCCAGGCAGAACTCCCCACGGCCTCCTCACGGGAACCCCTACCTCCCTTCTCGGCTGCCCATCATCTTCTCAAATCAGATGGAGTCACATCACTTCTTTGCTTAAAATCTGCGGCACGCCCACCTCACCCCCTCCATTGCCCAGAAAACACAGCCTAAGCTCCTTAACATATCGTTTCCAAGTCCAGTTCTTAATGCATTTATCCATGTACTCGTTAGAAGTCAACAAATAATAGCCAGCCCTAACATTTGTTTCCCAGCAGTTTTATATACCACCTCCCCAAAACCCTGTGACACAGGCAGGTGACACAGGCAGTCCTAAGCAGTCTCAATGGTCTCTCAGGAGGCAAGACGACATGCCCTGACTTTCCTTCCTTGTTTTCACAGTGCTCTGCGTTTCCACCAGGTTTCAAGTGTGTCAAGCTCCTTCATCCCTCTCTGACTCTGCAGCTCTGTTTCTTCTAGCGGGTAGGGCCCTCACCTGCCTGGGGAGCACATATAAATCCTTCATGTTTTCTGTGGCTCAACTGACGCATCTTTCTTTGAGCTCCCTTAACCACCCATTAATACCCTGCATGATCACACCGACTACATTAGATTAGGTGCATTTGTTTGCTGACTCTCTTTTGCAGTAGACTGTGGACTTCTCTAGAACAGAGATATGGGTTGGGAGCATGGCCTTATTTAGGAAGCTAGGATAAACTAGTGATGGAGGATGGGACGGATGAAGAAAGACATGATTAACAGCAAAGGTGTGTTTCTGTTGCTTCCAGGATTCATGCAACATGAAACCAATCATTATCAAGAACAAGGCATGGTAATAGGGGCAGAGATAAACGGTGGTGTGTTATGTGTGTGTGTGGGGGTGGGTGGGGGTGGGTGTGGGTGTGGGTGTGGAAAGAGAGGGGGACGTGGTATGCATATGGTGGATATAGATATATAGTTTTTCTCTGTGTATATAAAATGTTGATATACCTACATAAAGTGCATATATATAATGCTTATATACATATATAGTGTGTATAAAGTATGCAAGCACATGTAATGTATGTACATGTATAATTTATGTGCATATGTACATATATAATATATACACGCTTGCCTGTGTAGTTATAGTGTGTGGGTATATAGTTTGTGTGTGGTATGCACATAAATAGTGTATACATCGTGTGCATACATATATCGTGTCTGTTCACACATATGCAATGGTATATGTGTGCATATACCTCATCTATGTGTGTGTTTTAGAACAGAATGCAAGCAGAGACGGAGAAGGTGCACTTGAAGATGAAAGGAAAGACGACTATTACACGCTTTATAAATATTTCTTAATAAAAAGAGACGCATGTTGAAGCTTGCCTCCCTGCTGAGGAGAACAGCTCCTGAAGGAAGAAGAAACTGAATTAGGAAGGAAATTTTAGAGAAATCTCACTAAAGCCAAGCAAGAACCGTATTCCAAGAAGAGACTGGTTAGCAAAAACAAATACCTTTAAAAAAAAAAAGCCAAGGAAATGGTAAAGGCGGGGGTGGGAGAATCAGTGGATTTGAAAGGAAGATGGCAGTGAAAGGGTGAGAGTTTCAGGAAGAGGTGGGATGACTCAAGGTGAGGAAGTAGAGTCAGGCACTTTGCAGTCTCTCTTTCCAACACTTTGGCTTTGAGAGGATTACAAGGAAAGCAGCTTGTCAAACAAAACAAACATGCCTTGTTTCCTGTAAGACGGGAGAGCTCAAACATGTTTGTGGACAGAAGGCTGCATTCTTGATCTGCAGTCCTGGTATTCAGGTCATAAAGCACCAATCATAGCAAACACCTCCAACCCATCGAGTAGTAGCTCAAAAACTCTCAAAACAACTCTATGAGGTGGATTCTGTGATTATCTACATTTTATAGGCAAGGAAGCAAGGCACAGAGAGATTAAGTAACTTTTCCAGAGTCACTCAGCTTTTAAATCCTGGAGTCAGAGTTAAGTGTTTGTGCTCTAGCTGATGTGCAGGGAGGGACACAGAAAACAGAGCCCTGACCTGCCTCATGCTTTCCCAGGTCCCACTTAGACTGGCCTAGGCCTACTTCTCCTGGCTTTCTCTCCTGCCAAGCAGAGACTTGGAACCCAGGGAAGTCCACATCGAGGTAGTGGGCCAGGGGGACACTGTGTTGGAGGGGAGGAATAGTGGGGAAGGACCATTTGTTGGTGTTGCAGAGTTTGCATTTTCTAGCATTTGGAAAGATGGAGATTATCTTAAGCATCATCAGAGGAGAGGCAAGGTGTACACTACAAGACCTAAGAACTGGCTCCAGTTTCCAGTATTTTACAATCTGGAGCAAGCCACTTAACCTAGGAAGGTACCAATTCTCTATCCATAACATTTGCTAATAATAATAAATTTTTAAATAATGACAACTATTCTACATCCCCTAGAGCATTGTAAGGAGCAATGTGTATGACGGTGAATGCAAACATGAACCATTTCATTATCATCATCATTACTGTTATTATTATTAGGCTCTCAGACTAGCTGAAAAATTGCTTGTCCTCTCCGCTCCCCCACTTCCAGCTCCCAAGGTATTAAAAACTGGTAAGACATCCAATTTGTTTGAGTTTAGAAAGTCTAAACTCAATTTCTATGTGTACAATTTGCTCCAAGTGCAAAAGTCCCTGATATGGTAAAGCAACATGACACGTTGTTAAAATCCTCAGAGAGTGAGCTGTGATCAATTGTCATTATCCAAGATTAGCAGGCAGCTTTGCGTGCCTGGAGCTGCTCAAAACAGCAAATAGTTGTACCCGATGTTCCACACCTGCCTGTTCATCCTTGTTTGCCTTCTCCACTCAGCATGCTAATCATGATACTCACCTACGACCTCCAATCAGCACTTTCCCCTTACGGCTCATTATCTAATTTCATGGATTTCACTCTTATACATCAATCTGGTCTTTAAGTCCCAGCACAGTCTTGCTAAGGACGGGGGGGAGAGGCCTTTAGCAAAGAAGCCAAGAGAGCACAAACATTGGGAGGGAATGTGGGAATATGCCTATGAGCTGCCAGGCACTCTGATTGCATTTCGCTAAAGATTTGGAGGAGTCTCATTTGGCAGACTGTGGAGACCAGGTTTTTAGATGGATTTTTCACCTTTAAATGAGATAGTTTTATATATATATAACTATATATATTCTAGTGAGCCTAGAATTACATGCAAAGTTGCCATTCTTTATACTTTTCTGTCTAAATTGTCCTGATTTTTAACTCTACCCTATCCAACTACACTCAAAGATTAAATTAAAACAATTAGGCAGCAGCTGGATGGGGTACATGATGAGTGACAGGTGTAGGGGCAGTAATAGGGACATTTACTGTCACAAGTCATCTTCAGGAACATCTGAGACGCAATCTCCTTTCATAGATGAGGAATCAAGGATCTAGGGTTCAAATTTCACTTTTTTTCCCCCCCTTTGAGAAAGGGATATGCAGTTTCCTATGTTTGTCTTACTTAAGGTCCGTGAATATACAGAAATCCCAGATTGCAGAGATGACCCGTATGATGGTCATTTGCACTGGATGGCTTCACGAAGACGGGGCGTACTCCAAACCCCTTCCTGCATCTATCCGCCCTCTAATGCACACACTCGACTCACCAGTTTTGCAAAGCAGGGCACTCCACTCGCTCTCTTCATCCCCTCAACACCACCCTCCTTCCAGACAGTCACATGGTTGCTCAGTGTTAATCTCTCTGAAACTTTACAGGGTAATTCCTTTCAGTTGCCTGTTAGGCAGAAATCAGTCAAGACAGATTCAAAACACTAGTGTTTTTGCCTCTTTAAAATCTCTAGACCAAAACAGACCCCTTCTCCTGCCTCTTTCTCTCTTATAACCCCCACGGACACCCCACCACCAGATTTCCCCCTTTCCAAGGCGAGGCAGATGAAGGCTTTGACAGATATCTGCCATCCCAGCTCTCTCTTACTGTTTTGGTGTTTTGTTTTACTCAAAATGCCAGTGAAACAGGAGTCAGTACTTATTTGGTGTATACTCTGCTTTTTTATTTTAAGCATAAATAACATTTCTTTCAATATAAATATAAAATTCTGTGAAAACATAGATAAAAATACGATAGTCTCAGTCACTGTCCAGCAGGGACATGTTTAGTTGTTTCTAGCATCAGCCATCAGGTTCTCCATTTTAAAAAATATGGTTTTTAGCCTCATTCTAGAACACTTTCAAACATAGGAAATTCTTCGTCCTACAAACAAATCCTTTTGGAGATCATTTAAATATGCCAGTGATGAATGTCTACATTTATCCAGACACCAAGGCTCTCGAAGTGAGCTAGAATCCAACACCAAGTATACAATTGTTGATATACAAAAATTATATAAATTACTTCATCAGATTGCAAAAAATACATCAGATTTTTATCTATAAATTTCCAGCAGGTAATAAATTACTTACTAAAATATAAAAATAAAAAAGCTCAGATGTGTTTCTTCTGATTCAAGTATGAAGCGCGCGATAGTCCTGGTCCCCGAGCGGCACCCGCTGCGCGCCGCGGCCACCCCCGCGCGGGAGGGGCGCGCGCTACTTGGCGGGGGCGGCCCGCAGAGTTCCCAGGATCCTGTCCCAGTGCGTGAAGTAAGGGGCGAAGTTGCAGTTAAACTGGGAGTGATGCAGGTCGTGGTGCACCACGCCCCCGTACCACCCAAAAGGTACCAGTCTGTGGGTGGACCAGGGAAAGTCATAGCCGGAGTGGTCCTCCACCGACAGCCAGATGTTGACCACGTGGAAGACCAGGACGGTGAGCGGATGGCACTGCAGCAGCTTGACGTTCACCATGTCGAAGAAGCCCAAGGAGAACAGCTCCCAGACGCTCATGTACTGCGTGGCCAGCGCGAAGGAGGGCGAGTTCTGGTGGTGCACCTTGTGGAAGGTCCGGTACAGCCAGGGCACCTTGTGGTGCAGCAGGTGCCACACGAAGAACTCGGCGTCGAAGAGCAGCAGGCAGAACACGACGTGGCACACCAGCTGCAAGAGCTCGGGGGCTTCGGGGGGCGGCAGCGCCGGGCCGTGGGCCCAGTGCAGCAGCGTCAGGGGGAACACGAACACCAAGTGCTGGCCGAGCGTGCGCCCCAGGCAGGGCAGCAGCTGCCGCGCCGTGGGCGCGAAGTCCGGCTGGATCTTGTAGCGCCGCAGCGCGGGCGCCCAGGGGCACAGGACGTCCAGCACCACGAAGGGCAGGCAGAAGCCCACGTAAGTGGTGATGGAGAAGATGACCGGGAAGAAGGCCGACTGGGTGAGGGCGTCCCGGGTCCTCAGGAGGTCCCAGACGGGCTGCAGGAACAGCTGGCCCGGGCTGCACAGGACGCGGAGCTCCGAGGCGTTGCTGCGGCTCATGGCGAGGCTGTGCTCCGCAGCCGCTGCCGCAGCCGGGGCCCGCCGGCTTTATGTAGCATTGAGCCCCGCCCGGATGACGTCAGCTGCGCCGAGCTTGCTTAAATAAATGAGCCCGCAGAGCCGCGCTTAGCTGCTAAAATACACCCCGGCAGCTGCGCTCCGTGGGCTTTTCCATATGCAACATAAATGGCACTTAGTAACTTCACACGCATGTAGAACTGACGCTCGATTTACGAACGATGCAATGCGCAGATCTTTAGAGTTTCTGTGCGTTTGGACAGCTCAGTCCATCTGTGTCAGCGCCACCCCCAAACAAGACAGGGAATATTTCCATCACCACCAGGAAGGGCTGCTCTGCAGTCAGTCCCGAATTACTTGTCTTTTTAAATCCATACATACAGCTGCGTCTGTGCAAACACAAGCATAACCTCACGTTAGAAAACTTCTTAAAGTGCGGTGCCTTGCGTATTTCCGATCTTTCCCGCCTGCGCGCCCTGAGCCGCTTCAGCCAGCCGCGAGCGCGCGCTAACCTTCCTCAGGGCCCCGGCCGCGCGCGGCGGCCGCCGGCGCGGGGAATCGGACGGACGCGGTGGCCGGGCGGAACCTCTCCGGCTCCAGTCCCCAGCGCGCACCTGCCCTCGCCGCAAGCTCCGGGTCCCACCGCACGCAGACCCGCCCGGAGCAAACCGCAACCCCGGGCGCCGGGCCTGTCTCGGCGGCGCTGCCGCGGCGCGCGGACCAGCGACGGGAACGGCGGGACTCTGCGCAGAAGGGGGGACCGTTTAGGGGAAAAAAAAGTTCTGGGTTTACCATCTAGCGCCCGCCCACATCTGGCCAAAAAGTCGCTGCCTTTCAGGCAGCAATAAAATCGGTAAAGCGCCCGCTTTGTTCTGTTTGGAAACGTGCGCGCGTTTCTGAAGCCTCGCCGAGCTGCGGGGTGAACAGATGTTGCGCCTACCCTGCCTTCCCCGGGCTGGCTTCGCGGCGCCAGCTAGCCCTTCGCCTTCTCCCCCATCCCCATCCCCCCCACCCCCGCCGGGCCCCCAAACCACCCCAGGCGCAGAGCCGGCCCGCGCGGCCCGCGCCATCCCTACTTCTCCGCGGCAGACTGGGGGTGACTGGACGGGGGCTGCGGGCGAAGAGGTCGGTACGAAGAGAGCTCTGGGGGACCCTCGGACCCGGCGGGCGGGGGGGAGCCCGCGATGGCCCCGGGCAGCGGGAACACAGGGACCGCCTAGGGGATCGGTTTGGACAAAAACTTGGGAGCCGGGGACCCTCGGTTTGCCTCTTGTGCCTGTGAGGTCGGAGCCAGCCTCTCGCGCCTCCCAGCTTTGCACTTTCGCATCTACCCCGCGCCAAGGGAAACAGTAGCTATCTCGCGGGTCCACTGGAGCAAGAAGTAGGAAAATCGTGAGAGTAAGCCTCCATGTAAGTCCTGCGCGGCACCAGCTCAGTGTCTGACTTGAAGCGATTTCACGCAGTCCGTGGAAGTGGGCACTGTTGTGCTTGCTGAGGCCTTACAGAAGTAAAAGCGTAGTGCCTGGCGTACAAAACAAGACACATTGCTTTAAATTTACACCTCACATTTTACCTAAAGCACAATGAAGTTTGCAATGAAAATCTAATAAAACTATGTAAAAAGAAATTAAAGATATAAAGCCATATATTGTGAGGAAGTAATTGCAACAAAAATATAGACCAATATATGGGCCTAGAAATATAATATCTAGGATATGTACATATCCTAATATATGTATATTATATACATGGTATATAATATGCCAATTCATAATATATAATTATATGTTGATATATAATACTGTAAGATATATATGGGGTACACAGGATGTTATACACACACACCCATAATAGGTCAGTTCAGAATTCAGAACCTCCCAGCTAGGGTGTGTCTCTGAACTGCCACTGATGGATTACAGATATTCCTTAGGTGCCCATTCGCTGAAGCCCCAAGCCTCTGGCCATACTGCAGCCTTTCAAAGAAATAATAATAAAATAAACCTCAGTGTGCCATAAGATTATTACGATATTCTGCTTGTGTCTTGATGAGATAAAGGTTCAGAAGCAGCTTTGAGCTTCTTTATAGCCAATGCCAAAAAGGAAAGAAAGTGGCGTTTTCTAATGCCTTGGCTATCTGAATGGTAGCAGAGATAGGTGCAATGCAGGCCCTTGGTTTTGCTGCTGATGGGTTTCTTCCCGTTAGAAAATCTGTCCTTTCTAGTCTCCTCTCGAACCTTCCCCCTCTTCCAGTGCTCCTTCCAATTCACTTTTAGTGCAGCCCAGAAACTTTCTTCCTTTCCATTCCTGGTAGATCTCACCCTGCTCTTGCCTTTTGTGTGGCTCAAGCAGCACCTCAGAGAGAAGAGGAAGGGCTTCTTTCCCTTGCTCTTTTTTTTATGATTTAAAAAAATAAAATAAAAAGGTTTATTTGAGACTTACACCACACTATTTAATGTAGCACATGCCACTAACTGAGCCTTCATTCTTGGGCTCCTCACTGCTCCAAAGGGTCCGTCAAAGCTCAGTTTCTCAGACTCACAATTCGACTCTGCTCAGAAGTAAAATACCGCTCAGACTTGCCCTCAGCAGAAATTAAGCCAACCTTCAAATTTCTGACAGGCACATGCTGTTCTTTTCTGTGGTTTCAGCTACCATGCTTTGATGCTTTGGATGGATGCTCTCACAGATTTTTTAAGTGGGTGGCATTGGCAGGTTTTGCTTAATTTGGACCTAGCTATTAGGTTGTTGTCAGGACTGCCTCTTTGGAGCCTCTAGCTCCAGTCAACCCATTCTTCTCCTGCTTTGGTTCCTCCATCCACCCAAGGATATTTTTTCCATTGTTTTCTCAGAGAGAGTGGAAGGGAGAGAGAGAGAGAAACATTGATGTGAGGCGCATGGATTAGTTGCCTCCCACACCGGGATCAAGCCTGCAACCGAGATGCGTGCCCTTGGCTGGGATTGAACCCTTCAGTCTGTGGGCCGACGCTCTAACCACTGAGCCAAACTGGCCAGGGCTATCGCTAAGCCTGTTAGGATATTCCCCATAAAGTCCTGTGCAGCAAACCTGGAAGCCGCGGCTTCAGCCTGGTTCGCCCAGGCTCTCCCCTCTTCCTCGCAGCACTTTGAAGAGAAGCCACCAGCGTTTCTGCCTTTCCAACCCATGCAGCCACCAGGACAAAAGTTTGTGCCCAATACACAAATGCAACCATCTCAGGACAAATGGTCAGTTAAATCTCATCAGTTGTCCACTCCATGTCACAGAGGATGCTGAAAACATAGGCACAAGCTGTTGGGCCACCAAAAACAGAACAACCACTTAATGAAGCCAAATAAAATTAAACCCTATTTAGTCTTGACTGAAGTGGTATCATTTATTGAATTGGCAAACATGCACCTTTAAACACTTTTAATTTAAACAAAATTGATTTAACAGCTTGCTTGATGAATAGGTCTTTTAGGGTACAGATCCAATCTTCTAGAGTTTTCCCCCCACAGTGCCAAGCATTATAACTTGCACATAATGGGTGTTCAAAAGTTACTTGTGGGTTCAATGTACATCTTAAAAATATTGGCTCTAAATTGAAGCTAAAAAATTTGAATTTTTTTTTTGAGCATTGGTTATGTAATCTAGGTCCACCTATCCCCTGGAATGGTTTTGCATAAAAGGGGGGATTTCTTTCTTATGTTATGAGGAATTTGGCCACACTATTTCTTGTGCTTCTGCATTTGATTTTGACTTCCTGTGCCTTATTTTTATCTTGGCAAGATCTTTCTGACAGGGTTAGGGTACAGGAATCCTTTCTTCTCTACCTATCCCAGAGATGAAATCACTTTTCTGAGAGTACAACAACCAATTCTATGGATGTTTGATATGATCTAAAAGTTATTTGGTACAACAACCAATTCTATGGATGTTTGATATGATCTACAACCAATTCTACAACAACCAATTCTATGGATGTTTGATATGATCTAAAAGTTATTTGGTACCAATTCACCAAAAGGCTCTGGATACTGCCCCAACCCAAAAAAACAAAACATGTAGCTGGCAAAGCAGAAAACTCTCTGCCCACATGTTTTAATAGTACTGCCCACCTGTTTCTGCATTAACCTATGACATAATCTATTTTTATGTGTGACTTTCATGTTCATGGTTGTTCCTTTCCAAAATTAAGTGAGAGTGTCTTAGCATCTATCTAACCAAAACAATTATTCCTGGATATCAAAGATGAGAAGTGTTGCAATGTCATGCAACTGTAACACATTAACACTCAGAGAGAATAGATAACCTAATCCCTGGTTGTAAAAATGAAGACTCATCCTCAGAAAAGTCAAGACTAGCGAGGGTTAAATAGCAAGTTACAGCCAATCTGAGAGCAAAACCTGGTCAGTGTCATTTCAAGATAGGTGCCTCTCCATCAGAAGAGGGATGGAGCATTGAAGTTGCATTTATAGTACAGTTTACAGAAGACTCAGAAGACATTATTTATCCATGCCAAAAGGGAAGGCTGATGAAGAATATGACACAGATGCTGGCACATATTTGGTTTTAAATGCTTTCTCTATATTTTTTATCCATCTGGGTCACATATGTGTGTGCTTCTACTGATATTGGAACTCTGGTCAACCTCTTTAAAATATTTAAAGCATATAAAATCATTTCCATTAAAAGGCATAGCCTTGCCTCTAAGGCAGAAAAAATGCTCACCTCACTTGTCAAAGGGCTTGTTGCAAAGATCAAAGCCTTATGAGAAGGTTTAAAAAACCCAGAAGGCACAATGTAAAATGCAAAGTGTTTGTATTAGTATTACTAAAACATGTGGGCAGGGAGTTTTCTGCTTAGTTTGGAACTGAACTTGAAATTTACACCTAGAACAATACAATAAATACTCAATAAATGCTCTTGAATGAATTACTGACAATTTTTTTAAAATCAGAATTATTATAACCTAGTGTTGCCTTACAGGGGTCACATTTTGAAAATCTCTCCATACATTAAAAAATAAATGACAAGAGTTAATGTACAGTGTATTTTAAATGTTTACATTGAACAAATTAAGACCTTTAATACCCACAAACATAAAATAATCTTTATTATTTGCAGATAATATCAACAGTCTAAAGGTTAGTCCTTTGTAAGTATGAGGCCTAAGGTTAAAGATATTTCCATTTTCTCCCCCACGTCTGAGGTTCTGACTACTCTATTAGGCAAATGTTTATTTTATTTTCATGTCACATTCAGGGCATAGCTATTCCTTGAGAACACTTTTCAGATGTTATGCACTAGACAGGATTAATCATAATCCTAGAAATGACCACAGACATGATTGAGCTTACCAGCCCTCCAATTCCAAACTGGCTCGTAAATAAATCAGCAGTTCTCTGCCTCTCCCCAGACGAAAGAACTGGAGAAAGCCTCCTTCTGAGAATGTTTGGAAGCAAAGCCAAGAGTGCCCTCTTATGGCGAATAAAAAAAATGACTTGGTTCTCAGTTGTGACTCCATCTGGTGGCTTTCCCATGTAAATACAGTATCCTGGAGTTCCAAGTTGGCAAATATTAACTAGCCTTTTCCTTGCCGCGGAGGTCTGCGGACATCTTTGTGATCTGCTCAATAGAACATACATTAAACGCAGTTGATAAGCACAGTCAGAGCTCCTACAAACTTGTTACTGAACTTCTTGAGGCACAAGCGCCAACCTTGTTCTATACTCTCAGCCAAGGATGAAACAAAACTACATTAACACAGCCCAAGTCATAAAGATATGTATTTTTTAAGTCTATAAAGAGCCTATGCAGCTTTGTCAAGAGCAAGAGGCCACCAACAAAGGCAAGTGTACAATGTAGCCCAACTGCGACAAGAATGGCTGTGCAGCATTCCCACCTCTAGACCCACACACTGAAGAAAAATCCTGAGATTTGGAAAGGAGGTGAAAGAAAAACACTCCAATAAAAGGTAGGCGCTATAGAATGAAGCCCCTGCTCGTTTCTGTGGTCCGGGGGGTTGGCACTTCCCATCACTGGTTTTCAAGGTCATCTATGGGAAGCTCCATGGGCACAACCAAAGCAAGAGAAACCAAGCCACCTGTGGCAGTGAAGCCATTCTCCAGTGAGCTCTCTCCCGCTACTGGTGTAAACCAACAAACAAAAACTCCTACTCACTGGCCCTTTCTTTCTAGCCCTAGCAAAGAATCTTGTACCTGGTTGACCAAACCAGTTTGCCTTGGTCTAAGGGGATGTATATCCTTTGCATCTAGTAGTTTTACTCCTTTCTGTGGTTGACGTGAAAAAAAACAGATTCCACCAAATGTGCAGTCCCAGGTGTTACCTGTGCATCTAATTTTACTCAGCTAAATGACAAAGTCCACGTTTTTCACACATTTTGTCAGTCCACACACATTTACTGATTCATTATATTTGAAGCTGTATGTTATGTTTGGGGTAAGATATGTATCTTCTGCCGTCAAGTTCACAGAGTTGTAGGAGAGATCACAGTAGACCCCCAGATCTAGGTTTGGGGGGCCCTGTAGCATGACTCATCTCTGCCAGCTTCGGCCGTGTCATTTATTCATGGAGGGAGTTGGATGGACAGTCCTTGAATCCATGGTCCTGCCTATAACAGGCCACTACCTGCAGATGGGGTTAATCACTGCTTAACCCCACTCAGCCTCACTCTGGGACCCTAAGGGTGACAGTGAAGGCCAGTGTTTCCAAACTGTCCCAAATGATCTTTAGGCTTGAGACTACTCTCTGCTCCCCACTGGAGAGGCTGATCCATGAGGTATAAAAGGAGTAAGGAAGAGGGTGGGAAGATGGGAAAGAAAAGCCTAAGTCTTACCAAAAGAGAAAGGGAAGTAGAGAATGGCTATTAAATAAAGACAGGCACACACACACACAATCTGTCAAGTCTATGAGGCTCACCGAGTTTTATTGAAAAGTTTAAATGAGATTTTTTATATATTACAAAGTAGTAGTATGCTGTCTCCACATATTAGCCAATGCCAAGTACTGTTTATTATTGCAGCTGGAGTAACTGTATCAGAACCACGTATCAATGTTATTCTGTCCACCTGACAGTACTGAAAGGAAACAAGGCTATAAGAAAAGCAAGTGAACACGGGCTTCCTGACACAGGAACACAAATCAGGAGTAAAACATGTACACATACAAAACTAAAAAACAAAGCGATTCCCTGAGCTGCAATCTGAAAGCGTTCATAGTCACATTTCTCTTGTGTGGAAATGAATTAGGACACTCCTCATGGGCAGCCTCAAGGCTTCTGCCTCACATGTCTCATTGCTGAGCTAGAGCAGCTGGTTAAGAGAGTACATTAATTTCAGGAAAAACAGTGGTATCACCTCTCCACAGGACCTTTCTTTTCAAACAAGTGGGTTTATGACCTGCCTCACAGTGAAGAGTTCATGAATATGAATGGCTGCATTATCAGTCTTCAAGTATTTAAAATACAGTTGTTTTTTAATGAGCGGAATTTATTTCTGAGGACTCCAGAAAATTATTTTGCTTCATGTGAGCAATTTAAACACTTGCTGATAGATTTGATAAAATTCATTATAGAATCTTTATAACTAAAACAACCGGTGTGTCACTGGATTGGACTTGGCACTTAGTGCGTGAGAACATGAATAAGTGCCAGTGTTGTTTACATCCCTAAATGCAGGGCCATTCCCCTGGAGAGCCTTTTAAGGCCAAGAGATGAGAACAGGGTACTTATATACTGAGCTGTCCTCAAGTCAGTGTCAGATTATTTACCAATGAACAACACAGTTTAAAAATTCCAACATAGATGTCAATGTGTCCTGCATGGGCGTAAAAAAAGCAATACAGTATATTTTAAATTTTATGGATAATCAGAATGGTTATGACCTTTCACAAGTCAATGATATTTTTAGAAGACTTAAACTTCCCTACGGTTGAGACACGAGCTGCACATTTGGCCATGATTAAACAAACAAAAAAGTGAGTGCATTTCTAACCCTAACTGGAGAAATGGGCATCTTCAACATCATAATTTTCTTGAATATAAAAATACAAAAGGCCTAGGAAAGAAAAATAAGTATTTTAGAGAAATGAAGTCAACATATTTTGAACATGATTCCATCATTGATTTGATGGTAGATTTCTCCATCCGGCTTTCACAGGTACTTCTTCATTAGATTCACCATTTGATCATAGAGCCGCCAAGGGGCATCCAAGCCCCAGATGAAGTCGAGATGCTCCCAATCCGGAATGCACTCGTCATACACCAGGTTGGTGATCTGGGTCAGTAGGATGCTGACGTCGTTGACATCCGCGAGCCAGTCCTGACCGCCGCTCCACAGAGCAGTAGGCACGTGCATGTCCTTCACATTGTAAGCGGGAGGGTTAGTCTGTAAGAAAAACCCAGAGAGAGCTTTGTCGTGGTTGTTTTAATTCACAAAAACAGTCTACAATCTCCATTAAACACCAATTAATTCATTGAGAATAAAAGGCTAAATCTTGGAAATCACTGTTTACTTTTCAAGTCGCTATTACCAGAACAAAAAGAAACCTAACCCACAGAGAAAGAACAGTTACTATAGTAACAGGCTGGGCATGGTAACAAGTGTTTTAATCCCCTGGGAGGAAGGTGTACTCCCAGGTAGTCGATTCAAAGCAACAGAACCAAGTAGTTGGAAAGGGGCTTTGGAGTCCATACCCTCCTACTTTCCCTCCCTCTGGGGTACAACACAAGTCACTGAAGTTCTCTAAGCCTCAGTTTCCTTGTCTTTAATCATCACAGGGAAGTTGTGAGAATCAAATAAGTAAAATATGGTGAAGTGCCTTACACTTTAAAGTATTTACACTCAAAAATGATAAATTTATGGTATATGAGAGGAAAGGCTTAGAGAGTGTAATTTGGCCAAGAATTCCAGCTACCAGGTAACAGTCCTAGGCTTGTCTGACCTTGAACTCTGTGTTCTTGATCATGATGAGTCATATATAACAGTAATAGTGACAGCTGTTATACAGGGTCATGGAAGTAACAAAGAGGGAAGGCCCAGTCGACAAAGCCAACCACATAGCTTGGGTTGTTCTGGAACTGAAACACTATCTAGTCAACTCTCCCAAATATTTCCACAGCCCCTGAGCCCAGCCAGAATCCTAATAATGGCTGGCTTCCTTGATGCATTTTGAGAGCCCATTAATTCTAAAGACTTTGAAGACATTACCTGGTTGTAATGAAAATAATTCTTGGCACTGCTTCCCCAGTCAAAGGCTTGAAACTTTTTCAACTTGTAAGTCTAAAAAGAAGATAATTTGGGGGGGGGGAAAGTTATCTGGCACAGATGTTTGAGATAACATCACAGGTTCCATGAGTTAGCCAAGTCCCCAGAAATCAATTTTACACCAATACCCAGATTTACTCTTCATTTCCAAACTGTAATTTAAGATAAATGACATTATTTTACTCTCCTTTACTACGTGACTCAATTTCTCCTTATATGACTGGAAAGTAGCTACTGCATGAGACAATAAAGCAGCTATACACACAATGTGAATTATACAGGGTGGAGCAAAAGCAGGTTTACAGTTGTTCATATGCAAAATAATATAATAATAAATAATACAAGAATAAACTCTGCTTATTCACAACTACAAATCTACTTTTGCCCCACACTGTACTAGATCAATGGTTATACTCATTGGATAAACTTTATACTGACATTTTTTACTGAAATATGAACCTTAAACTTTTCAAAGAGGTAACTATCTTATTTGGGGAAGATATATATATTACATACAACAAATAGATTAATATATATGTGTATTAATAGGTATTTATATGGATTAATAACGTATTATAATATAAAAATTATATATCACATATTTATATGGATTAATAGAATCATTGTCTATTTATATATGGAGTAAGATATTTACATATGCATATATAATCTCCATAGTTTCTATATATCCACTCTACTTGACTAGTTATATTATTTAATATTTTAATAATTTTTTTTGTTTTTTTAAATATATCTTTATTGATTTCAGAGAAAGGAAGGGAGAGGGAGAGACAGAAACATCAGTGATGAAAGAGTCATTGATCAGCTGCCTCCTGCAAGCCCTCTACTGGGGATCGAGCCCACAACCCGGGCATGTGCCCTCACTGGGAATCGAACTGAGATCTCCTGGATCCTAGGTCAATGCTCAACTGCTGAGCCATGCCTGGCTGGGCTTAATGATTTTATTAATTTAACACTTCTTGAGTACCAGTATCAGTATAATCAAATTGTACTGCACACCAGCACAATTCTGACTAGTTGAGGATACTAGAGTCATGAAATAATACTGTATATAAAGTTTAAATTATGCATAGATAGTATGATGTAAAAGTATTAACAAAAAGTCATTTATTTTTAAAATTTTTAATGATACAAATTCATACCTCCTCTATATCCCCAAGTTAGAAATATGTCAAGAATTAAATCCAAAATCGGCAAGTCAAATGAACTGTTCAAGTTTTGGCCAGAGGGTGGCATCTGGTAAAGAGGAAAAACCTAAACATTCTTTGTCAGAGCTGCTTTTGATTTATGTGAGGTTTCAGTTCTTATCAACTGAATAAAACTCTAATGTCTGATGTAATAAAAGACAGTGTGAGATTAGAAACTACGGGGAATTTCTAGAGGAGAAATGTTAGCGTCTGCTTCTGCCCATTGCAAAGGGCAGATTTTAAATACCTGCAGCATATTTAACAAGAACAAAATATGGATTTACAGCACCTGCTAGTGTATCTGTGCTGTAGCTCTAGCTGAAAGTGAAAAGTACTGATTGATGCAAGCTGTTCTGTCACGGTAGACGGTATATCACTTTCTCACACATGTCATTCAGCATTTATATAAAGACCCAGAGTGAGTATGGGATCCACAGGAAAAACTTGCCTAGGGCTCAGAATAAATTTCTAAACTTGACTTTTGTGCTCAGTGTCATAGCCACTTGCAAGGGGATCTCAGAAGGAAGGAAATGTGAAGATGATTATAGTAACAAAAACACAGAAATAAGCTAAAGTCCAGTAATAGATATTTCGTTAAATGCATCATGGTACATCAATATACACAACAGTATGACACTTTTGTAAATATAAATATAATAAACTAGAAAGAGAAATATGAATAATGTTTATAAATAATATGAAATGGGAAAATGTCAGAAAATGAAAGTGAACAAGCTCTATCGTTACAGTTATAAAATAATCACATGTGACTAAAGATCAGGAGGAAATACAGTATTAGGATACTTTTTAAAGTGACATTTTAAAAGTTATTTTTATGTCTTGAATGGTAATAAAAGTGTCAATAGGTTCAATCTTTCTAAAGTACAAAAAGGCCTGGTTAAAATAACTCATTTCTTTTAGTCTCCTGTATTTATTTTAGTTACTTTCCCACAGTTGCTACTCTTTGTTCAACCTAGTATATAAGTGCTTAGGCCTAGTTACTTCTTTGGGTCTTCATTTTTCTTATGAGGGCTCCCACGTACATGTAAATAAAATTCGTATGCTGTTGTCTTATGTCAGTCTCAGTCAGAAACCCTAAGAGGGTAAAGAAAAAAAATTTTTTTTTTTTAAATATATCTTTTATTGATTTCAGAGAGAGGAAAGGAGAGATAGAGAGAGACAGAAACATCAATGATGAGAGAGTCATTGATCAAGCCTGCAACTGGGCATGTGGCCTGACCAGGAATCGAACCCCGATCGCCTGGATCCCAGGTCGACGCTCAACAGCTGAGCCACGCCCGGCCGGGCAAGAAAAATTCTAACCTCCCCTAATATACCAACATTCTAATAGTAGTTATCCCTGGTGGTGGACATATGGGTGATTTATTTTCTTCTTTGTCCTTCATATGTTTTTAAACTTCATAATGAACACATATTACATGTATAATGAAAATTATACTAACTGTCTTTTTACAATGTTTTAAAGAGCCTACCTAATGTACATTATTTTTTTAAGCTAATATTAGGTTTCAACCAATAGAGAACATCAGAATCATATGAGGAACTTCTTAAAATGTGGATCCCAGGGACATACGTCCAGGAATTTGAACTCTCAACAGGTCATGGGTAGGCCCAAGAACCTGAATTTTTTATATCACCCAAAGTATTTCTGAACAACTCTGTAAAAATAGGTTAGGACCAGCCTTCTTCAAATAGGAGACAGTACTTGGGCTCTGGGCATGGTCAGCAAAGGGGCGAAAGGAGGCTTGGCTCTGGGGATACGGGTGTCTCCAAAACCTACCTGTCAAGGTTTATAAAGAGAGTAAGATTTATAAGCTAAATTTTAAAGCCCAGTAAAGAACTGGGTTTTGGATTGTCGAAACACTATGCTGTATACCTGACACTGGTATAGAATAATATTGAATGTAAACCATAATTGAAAATATATATTTTTAAAAAGTAGGGAACATTAAAAAAATAAACTTGTACAGTTACATGCCAAAACAAAAACAAAAAACAACTACGTTTTGGAACTGTTTTTTAGAAATAGAATGCTAATTATTGGAACAAAAAGTAAACTTCTGAATGTACTATGAATAAAATGAGCTTGTAGAGCACCTCCAAACTCCTACCGCATGAACCCCTAAACTTCACACCAAATGGTAGCCCCCAGCCGGCCAGCCCAGGCCCCCGGCAGCCTGCTCCAGGGCGCACCTGACAGGCGGAGCGCGGCCCGGCCAACACCGAGGAAAGCGGGCCAAGGACAAGGTCCTAGGGGACAGCTGCACGAAGCGCTACTCCTGACAAAAGATTCAGCGAGCACAAGAGCCAAGGGCAGGGCTGCCTTCTGCAGTGGATTTGGACTTTGGAAATGTTCACGAGGCACATTCCAGTGTGGTTAGAACCTAAAACCACGATTGGCCCCAGAGCAGGGCTCTGAGCCTCAGTCTGTGGCCTTTGACCCCAGCCAGCTGCTAGATAAAAGGGGCTGGGACGAGAACAGAAGCTGGGACTGCTGCAGATCCAAGAGCTCCTTTGCACACCCACTGTGACACACAGACGGGGGAGTAACGCTGTCCTGTAATACACAACAGGGTGGTCTGACAGCCTAGGCAGCCACATTCCCAGAGGCCCCCGAAAGGTGAAGTCTGGGGGTCATTTGTTCTTGGCTGAGGCACGTGGCACAGCACACGTGGGCTGCACGTGAACTACCCAGTCACTGAGGTGGGCAGTTTAGCATCTGCCCTCAACTCGGCAGGTCACCTTCTCCACGAAAGTGCACTAACTCCTGCGGTGAAAGAAACTGGGTCTTTTTAAAAATTGTCCATTGGGTAAGAGGGCATAACGTGTTCCAAAAGGTAGGTTATGTTGGTGACAGGGTGTACAAAGAAAACAAGTGACCATAAATAGCAATGTGTCTGAGTAGAAAAGCAGGAGGCCTGAATGAACATTTGTGAACTTGAGAACTTCTGAAGGTTTCAGGACACTCCTTGAGAGGTAAAGGCGTGCTCTTCAGCGAATCAACTACCTGTGTTCCAGATGGCCCTCCTCTAAGCCCCAGGGAACTCTAGCACTCAGTCACTGACATGTAACATGGGGTCTTACAGTCACTACAAGTTGCTAAAAGCCTCAGGCACAGTCCTGCCTGGTTCCCTAGGGTCCAGCCCAGAGAGGGGTGAACTCCAGCACTCCCAACAACTGGGGAAGGATACTAAAGTATGAGTGACATCCCAGATCAATGGTTCCCAAATCCAGTTCGGCAAAGAATCTACTGGACATAGTTGGTTTTTTTTAAATACAAATCCTTACCACTCCGGAGCAAAAGGAATGAACCACATATACACGATAACAGGGATGAATCTCAAAATAATTATGCTGAGAGAAGCCACACAAAAACAAGTATATGCTGTATGATCACAGTTATACAAAATTCTAGAAAATGCAAACCTATAATGAAAGAAAGCAGATCGGTGGTTGTTTGGTGGGTGTTTGACAGGTGGAAAGGGTGAAGAGGAGGGTATTAAAAGGGGGCACGAGAAAACTTTTGGGGGATGATAGGCTCACTGTCTTGATTGCTGTGAAGGCTTCGTGGGCATATACCTATGCCAAAACATACTAAATTGTACACTTTAAAAACTGTATGTCACTTACACTTCCATAAAGGTGTTTATAAAAAAATAAAAGTAGAGGTTCTCCAGTCCAGTTAAATTAGGATCTCTATGGATGGGGCCCAGGAGTCTGTTTTTAAAAGCTTGGATTGTAGCCAATCCAACAGCTCTGCCTCGAACTCTACTCCCCGTGAGACAGGCCGAGCCGGGAGCCATTCTCTGTCCGTGTGCGCCTCCTTCACCCATGGAGCTCCTGCCCTCTCCCTTTTTCCTCTCAGCCAGTTTTTAGTAAACCTCTTTTCTTCTGAATCGGTTTCACCTCCTCTCTTGATTTCTATCCTTGGGACGGTGGGGGCAACAACCCCTCTGCTGGTGACACCCTTACTTTTCTTAAACAATATTTTATTAAAAGGTATACTTTTAAAGCAACTAACATGATTCTGATGCAGGCAATGACTGCCCAGTGTTTGAAAACTGCTATCCAGCCACCTGCCACATCTTGGCTTGGAGCTTAAATGGTAAGTTATTTCATATTTAAAAAGTTAGGGAGAAAAATTGTACAAAAATAGGTCCTAAGGTAGAAATAAGTCCCTGACATTTTGTTAGATGAAAAAAAAGCCGTTACAAAAGAGTAAGTGAAAGAAAATAAATCTACTTCTACAACTATTATTTCTACATATATCTTTAACCACTGCTTTCTGAAATGATATGCAGCAAGACGTAGAGAGTAGAATGCAGAGACATTTCAAATCCCTGGGTACACATTTTCTACCTCTGTGTAGGATTATAGAACAATTTTATTTTTAATCTTGAGAATTTTTATTATTTTTTGCCTGTGTAATTTCTAAATTTTCCAGAATGAACATGCATTACTTTTGTGATATGTGATAAAACAAACTGTTTTAAAAGTTGGCGGCTCCCATTTACCTCCATGATTGGCTTAGCTCTGGTTTTTCCACTATTGTTTCAGCATATTATGCTCATGGGTTAATGCTGAAATAGCAGCTTCTGTCTCCAAAGCAGCTCTAAAAATCTTGTTTTATGAAGCAACACAGAAATAAAATAAATCTGGGACTTAATGAAAAACTGATAGAGAGGAGGGAAAAGGAAAGGAAAAAAGTCAACCCCAATAGCCATCTGGTGAACTCACACATAGTACCACTTGTCCCAGGGAGGGTAACAAAAGCAAAACACACACAAAGACAGGAGCCGGAGAATCTGGGGACGCACACCAGCTCAGACTGGTAAGAAGACTGTCCTTCCATTTGGGAAGGGCTCATAGAGAGGTGCTCCATGGGACACACAGATCTTTCTAACGCTGATTTCACACAAATTGCCCCAACTGCATTCCTGGAATGCCTACCTGGCTCCAGTGTATCATGTTTTGTGACGAAGTCCCAGCAGGAGAGTGTGACATATACACAGCCACTCTAGACTGGGGGAGAAAAAAGTTGAAATAAAGAATTTTTTAAAACAGTGTTAAAGAGGCATTAATAATAAATTTTGCACTTCAAAGTGTTAAAAGCCACAGAGCCACAATCTCAAATATATGAGATTAAGAGCAGGAAAAAATTCTTTGACTACAAATATGTCATAGAAAAATATGTACAACCACACACACAGTACATAAAAACAGGGTAACTGTGGGATTATATGGATTGCAATAACTGCTCATTTTTATTCTTCATGCTTTTCTGAATTTCCAAATTTTATATAACAATTATACCTTACTTTTATCATCAGAAACAAGAAAAATTATTATGACTTCAAAAAATCCCTAGAACCTTCATTCCAGAATATTAAAACCTGTTTTCAAAAGGCAACATTACAAACTACAAATATATTTAGAAACATCAGCATATTGCTGGCCAAGGGGTTATATTTTCTAAAATAAATAAAGGTACACACACATATGTGTGAATGATCACTCCAAAATTAAACAATTATAATAATTTTTAAAAGAAACAAATCACTAGAATAAATATAAATATCAAGATGTTAGTGATGACAGATCTCCTCATTCAATACTTTCCGTGTAAGGACAATGCAGGAAGTTGGCCACGGCGGGCCAGGGGAGAGCAGCACATGGTATTTCAGGCACCTGCTGAAGCTGATTCTTGTGCCTCTTCAATGAAAGACCCATCAGAGTTCTAATGATGTCATTCCTACCTCTCCAGCATCCTCCAACACATATAAGCATATTCACAGATAAAATAAAATCACTGAAAGTTTAAAGCAAGTCTTGTTATAAACATACATACCATATTTAAATTTCTCTCATTAAATCCACACAGAAGAAAAAAGACATTTCCACAAAGCTCCTTCAGGACGACATGACTGCACACATGCAGACTCAGCCACTTCAAAAATGCATTCTCGGGAAGAAACTGTTGCGTCCCAAATAAGTCCTGCAAAGAAAAAGAAACCCAAGAACACCTCAGCATTTCATCCTGATACACGGGCACCCATGATCACTTCAGAAGCAGAGACATGTGTCAAATGTCTCCACGGATGGCCTCGGGGGAGAAATGGTAGCCAGTGGAATCTAATCAGTATAATAAACTGACGAATAAAATAGAACCAGAGACATGGAAGCATGGAACAGACTGAGGAATCTTAAACGGAAGGGGGTTGGGGGAGAGAAGAGATTAATCAAAGAACTTATATGCATATATGCATACTCCATGGACACAGACAATAGCGGAGTGAAGGCCTGAAGGAGGGGGTTGCCGGCGGGAGCCAGGTGGAGGGGGTCAATGGGGGAAAAAAGGGAGATATCTGTAATACTTAAGCCCTCTGTTTACTAAAGCAATAGCAGATGTTATATATGTGTATTTAAAGTTTCAAATGAAGAAAAGGGGACAGAAAATCAAGTAAATTTGCAGCAGACTTTTACAGTGGGAAAGGGCCTTAATGATCACTTATCCCAGGGCCAATCCCAAAGAGTTTCACTTGGCTTTCGTGGATTAGTAGTGACTTCTGAGAAAGAGTCAAAACTGTGATTGGTCAGCAGTGTGTTCAGTTCAGTGGCATTAAGTACATTCACATTGTACAACCAGCACCACTCTCCATCTCCAGAACTCCCTCAACATCTCATACCGAAGCTCTGTCCCCATGAAACAATGACTCCCCGTTCCTCCTTTACCAGCACTGCCTGCTTTTGTAAATAAAGTTTATTGGAACAATCACACATCGTCTCTGGCTGTTTTTGTACTACAGGGGTGGAGTTAAGTAGTTGCCAACAGAGACCATTATGACCCACAAAGCCAAAAATATTTACTATCAGGATCTTTACAGAAAAAGTCTGCTGACTCCTGGTCTACATCAGTGCTAACCGACAGCCACTGAACCTGTGCCCAGGTATTTCGGGGCAATCACTGACCTCAGGGCAGATCTTCATGTACTTCTGCACCAGGAAATAACAGAAAGATCTTCCCTACATCAAACCCAAATGTGTCCCTTTACAGCTTACACTTTTGCTGATGCCCACCCTCTAAGAGGACAAGCAGGAGTGAAAAATTCACAGGCCAACAAAGGCAATTTTATGGGTTGAATTGTGCCCCCATCAAAAAAGATCCATTGAAGTCCTAGTCCCCAGTATGCCATCATGGGACCTTATCTGGAGGAAATAGGGTATTTTCAGAGAAAATCAAGTTAAAGTGAAGTTGTTAGGGTGGGTTCTAAGCAATGTGACTAGTGATCTTCTAGAAAGGGGAAACTCTGGACACAGAGACAGAGGGAGATCTGAGCACATACAGGGAAAACTCCATGTGAATATAAAGGCAGGACTTGGGGTGATGTTTCCACAAGCCAAAGAATGCCAGACAAACCACCAGAAGCCAGGGAAAGTCATGGAACAGATTCTTCTTCACAGCCTAACAAACTAACACAGGCAGGCATGTAAACATAAATGATAAAACAGCATGTGGAACATGCCACCCTGCCCAGAGTGATGATTAGGGAACACTGAGAACTGGTGATCCAGGAAGCTTATGTGCAGCGTAATGTGAGCAATTGCTTTGTGGTACATGGCTTCGTCTTTCCCCCAAAAAATAACTATCAAGGTTTCCATGTTGAATATTCCAATTTTTTAAAAGGTGCAACTAATTTAACTTAAAACAGGGCATAGGCCATATTCAACACTCTTTGGCCAAATTTGGTCTGCTACAGCTTGAGATCTGCCTTCTACAAGGCAAGCAATGAATACCTAAAGGCAGATACCAGGCCTCATTGAATGTTCATTTCCCCCAGATTAGCCACACTAAAATTAGCTGGGGAGAATCAGGAAGTAAATACCACATACAGAGAAGGTCACGGGTCATGAAAAGGCATCAGTTTCTAAATTTCCTGGCTTTCAGTCTACATAATAGTCACATGTGATAAACATATCTTTTTAAGGCTCTCTACTAAAAACAAGTTAATACGATCAGCAACTTAAATCACAACAAGCCAAGCTCTCCTTTTGACTGACAAAGGGGGCGAAGTTGTCTTATACTTCAGAATGATAATTCTGAAAATTATGAAAACTCCACTGAAAATTACATCAAAGAAGTACAGTATTACAAAAAAGGAAAATTCACCTGACATTTACAGGCCTGCCCATGTCAATTCTGATGTATTATAATATATATATATACCTTTGTATTCTGAGAAAGAGTTATGACACTCAACGTTCATGGAAGCAATACATACTTCCCAGAACAGCAAATTCAAAGGTTTTATGAACATACACTCTTTCACTTTGTCACTCTCCCAGGATATTATAAGACACCCATGTCTGGAACAGTAATTCCTAAGTACCAGTTTGTTTGACCTACATTAGACTTATGTAGGGTGCTTGGCAAAACCTCAGATCTTGGACCCCACTCCAGATTTAACAAAACACCTCCAAGGTGGGGAGGGGGAGTGTGTATGTTTACAAAGCTCCTAAATCACAAATTCCAAGGATTAAATTGAAAACATTCCTCTGACAAAGCAGTTTCAGTTCTCAGTAAAAAAGGGCACAGGATGCAGCAACAGCAAATTAGCAACAACCTCAATATCCACCACAGAGGTCTGGTTTAACCAGAGGTGTCTGGTTTAATAAGGAGCAGTTCTTTATAATGGAGACGTTCTATGCAGCAGTTAAAAACAGTGTGGTAGAGTTTTATGTATTAACATCACAGCTCTTCAAGAGTGAAAACTGTAATCTGCAGAACAACATACACAGCTGAATACTGTCTACATTAAAACAAAGCAATATGTTTCTCTCCAGAAATTCACACACAAGGTCTATTGGAAAAGACACTAAACTGAGCACTGTGCTTAGTTTTGTGAAGGCACTAAGGGAAGCTAAGGTAGTTAAAGGGCACTTTATCTGTAATCTCTGAATTGTTTATAATGAAAATTGATGCTTCTATTACCCAAGGCATTACAAGTTAATTAGGTTTGAGAAAGTCACATCTTATCTGCATGTCTGGTAACCTATGCAGAGAAACCCATTTTATGTGAATCAGATTCTAAGCTCAGGGTTCAGTCTGTATTTCCTGTGAACATCTCTTAAATGGCCAGTAGATGGGCCATAGCTGATTTGTAGTATATATTCCTGAATAGGATTTCCTATCGGTGTGTGTAGAAACGTGTCCTACATAAAACTATATAGCGCATGCATAATGGACCATCTGGCCTCAGCTGGCTCTCAACTCCAGCTCATAAAAGCTGCTTCTTCCTTGAACAGAGCTTGGGGGCGTCACACAGCTCTAGGGCTAGGTCCCCACGAGGTTACTGGCTTGTGTTTAGATCACCCTCGGTGTGGTGAGGGCTGGGCACGTGGGAAGAGTGCATTTTTCTCCGCTCTCCTGCCTACTCCAATGCACCACTCACTGCGTAGAATAAAAGGCAGCTCCACCAAGCTTCAAGCTACCTTCTCCCAGACTTCCTGTGCTCCCTGTGTGTGCTCAGTGGAGATCTGCAGTGATATGTTAACCATGAGAACATGGGGCTCAGGTGCAGAATTAATGATAAACCTTCCCTGACTCCCCAGGATCTGGAAGTAAGGGTGAAGAGGAGAGGAGAAAAGCCATGGGGAGAAGAAATACCATTTTCCACTGATAGCAAAACATAAAGGAGAAAAAGCACAGATTCTGAAAGGGCAATTGGGGGGGGGGGGGGGTTAAGTACCTTAAGGAGAAAATCTGGAAATCGTCCCAATTTAGTTATCGGGCCAATAGAGAACTGGGCTGAAGCCACAGGACCCAGGGCTAAAAACATTTTAATCTTTTTGGCCAGCTCTGGGATCCGTGAAAATGCTATAAAACCTGTGGGAACAAAAGAAAAGTAACAGAAATTTGATCGTCTGGAACTTTCTCTGAAAAAGCAAGGGCAGTTGGGCGTGACACCCTCTAGAGAAGACAAAATATTACCAAAATTCTTTGCCTTTGCCCTAATCATTATTTCAGCTTGGTATTAAAAATAATAATAAATAAAAGTTTATTTGAGCTAACATTTTTTTTTTCACTTTTCAGAACAAATGCAAACTCTATAATAACACATTATATCAATTTCCAATCTTTATTACATACATACCTATTGTAGTGCCTTGGGAATGACCCACATAATACAATTGTTCTTGGCCAGTTTTATTCAGAATGAAGTTAATTGAAGCTGGTAAGTCATAATTTGCCATCTCGTCATAACTGTAATCCAAAAATGGAACTCTTTCATTGAGACATCACATACAAATGCAATAGCACACAAACAGTAAGTGTGCAGCTTGATGACTTAACACAAACTGAACACAGCTGGGTAAACCATGAGAAGGCACAGGAAACAGAATTGCCAGGACTGCAGAAGTTCCCTAGGCCCCCTTTGAAGCGTGCTTCCAAGGGTAACTATTATCCTCATTTTTTATACCATAAATTAGTTTTACCCATTTTTGAACTTTTTTATAAATGAGAACACAATATGTATTCTTCTGTATTGGGCTACATCCAAACCGTCACACACAGTTGTAGGTTGTTCATTGTGTAAATATACCACACTTGATTTCTCCATTCATTGTGGATGGGCATTTGGTAGTTTCCAGTTTTTCACTATTACAAATAAAGTGACATGTCATTGTACATGTCATTGATAAAAGCTCTCATTCTTGCAGTTCAGGTCCTTAGGTAAGCTCTGGTTTTACCAATGGGAAGCAATTCTGGAGGATCCATAGCCTGATGTACCAACACAGAGCCCTGGGTCCATGCACATGTGAGTGTTGCCATCAAGAGATGGATGAGCCAATTGTCGCCACCACTTACGATGTACCAGGTTCCTTCCGTGTCCTCTCCTTTAATCACCAATAACTTTAGAAGACAGGTATTATCCCCATTTTACATAAAGAAAACTCAGACACAGAGGGCTTATGTGACATGCCCAATGTCACACAGTGATTAACTGGTAGACCCAAGAGTAAAAAAGAGAAGAGGAAAACCTCTGCCCATAGAATATTGAGTATTTAGAATGTGTGTTTCTGAAGGAAGGGAGAAGGTTCTGGGACACAATTTACCCAGCAGCTCCCACACCACCAGGAATGCCAAAGTAACTAAAAATTCCTAATTGAATTTAATTCCTAAATGTAATTATTTACTTAAAGTTTACCTTACTGCTATTTATTAAATTTCTAAAAAGGTTTAATATCTTTCATGATCCATCAGTTTCCTCTCTCACATGACCTTGAGTTACCCATCTATCTGCCACCCTGTGTGTCTGCATTACGGCTACTATCAATCAGATATACCTGAAGGCCCAGTAGGCATCCTGGAAAACTGAAAGGGTCTTGTGTCTCCGAGACCAGGTGTTTCCCCTGCTGTTGCCCATCCACACGTCAAAACCAGCATCTGCCAGAATGAAGCCCAGGCTGCTATTGGGTAGGTTTGTGATCCAGTTACTAGAATCTGCCAGCAAGCCGTGCTGCAGGAATACCACTGGTTTGGGACCTGAAAAATATTTATGTTTAGGTGTTAGCTTCAAAACAAACATGGCATCTTGCTATACAGATAATGCACAAAAGATCTCAAAGCAAATAATGAACTAGAAACAAATTAAAATCTTGAGGGAGCAATGTACTCCTATATAACATGAGTAAAGAATATTTTTTTAAACAGTATGGGCGCCTGGCTGGGCATGGCTCAGAGGTTGAGCGTCGGCCTAGGATCCAGGCGATCAGGGTTCAATTCCCGGTCAGGGCACATGCCTGGGTTGTGGGCTTGATCAATGACTCTCTCATCATTGATGTTTCTGTCTCTCTCTCTCCCTCTCCTTTCCTCTCTCTGAAATCAATAAAGATATAAAAAAAATATTTTTAAAAAATAAAAATTAAAAAAAATAAACAGTATTGGCAAAGTAACAGTGAAACTGGTCTATCTTTGCATATCTAGTAATAAGACACATTAACTTAATCATCAGAAATATTTTTAATATATTTTTAAGAACATATGAAATGTTTCTATACTTTGCTCCAGTAGATTTCTCAGAATGTATCCTAACAAAAGAAACCAAAAGAAAAAAAATTATTATGCACAAATTCATAAATATATACACAAATATATGCATATGTGTATACACACATATATATTTATATAGAACTATCTTCTACTCACCTGTACCTGAAACAGTGACATAGTAGAAAAAACAAAGACATGGGAGTCAAAGAAACCTAACCTCCAGCTGCTTACATAGTGTCAAAAACATTCAGTCATTCTTTAAACAAGCATTTATTGAGCACCAACTATGTGCCAAGCATCCCAGCTATGTGCTGGGGACACAGCAGAGAACAGAAAAAAGTGAAAAAAAACACCTCATGGAGCTGACATCATAACGACCATGAGTTTTAGAGTCAGACACACCTGGGTTCAAATCCATCATCTCCTAGTTCTGATATGCCATCTTGGGTACAGTTTTCAACATCCCCTGAGATTTATATCATCCCTTGCAGCACATAAATGTAATATGTACCTTACAGGGAGTAATGAGTTATGAAATATTATATGAAAAGTTCTTAGCAAAGTGCCTGACACACAGTAAGAGTTCAATAAACATTAGATCACATTGTTAAGTTGCTTAACCTGTCTGAGTCTCAGTTCCATAAAGAGCTGTTCAGAGGAATAAATTAGATAGTTAAGTGTCTGGTATAGTGACCAACAAATAGGTCAAAATGAACAAATAAGAACTCCCTTTGCCTTCTGCCCATTCTTTTTTTTCTTTTTTTTTAAATTTTTTTAATTTATTGATTTAGAGAGAGAAAGAGAGATAGAAACATCAATTTGTTTTTCCACTTAATCATTCATTGGTTGATTGTGTGTGCCTTGACCAGGGATCTAACCCACAACCTCGGTGTATCAGGATGATGCTCTAACCAACTGAGCAACCCAGCCAGGACCTTCCCATTCTTTATAATAGTGAAACACTGGAAATAAGCTAATGGTTGAGTGGTCAAATAATTCATTGCAATCTAACTGGTGCAATAATTAAGCTATCAATAATGACAAGGACTGTGGCGGCATAGAAAAACTTATAACATAGCCTTGAAGGGGGAAAAAAGAGTAAAGTACAAAATTATAGACTACTCTGCAACACAGCCATGTAGCAATGATGTATGCAAATGAGGAGTGTAAAATATCAAAGAAAACTGAGAAGACTGATTCACTGGATAGTCAGATGGGTAGTAAATTGACAAACTTTTCTTTCTGTTAATCAGATTTCTTCTCACTTTGCTGAGAAAAGCTAATTGAAATAATAGTTAGCTATTATCGCATGCTTATAAGCACTAAGGCACTGTGGTGAAAATCCTGTGAAGTTTGTACTATTCCCATTTAGAAACAAGGAGTTGTGGTTAAGAGAAGTCAAGTAATTTGATCACTGTTGACCGAGAGCTAGTAAGCGGGGGAGTGGGGATATGAATCCCAGTATGTCTGATACCAGGGTCCATCATTGTAACTGCTTTGCTATAGGAAAGAAGCTTAGCCAGAGAGAAATCATTCTAGACCACACAGAAAGCCCTCAGAAAATAACAGCCCAAAGAGGGGAAGCTATTTTGGAGGGAGTTGGACCAAGCGCTTGGAAGACTGGTCTGGCAGGTGAAGGGATAAAGAATGGGAGTCAGGGACATGATAGTCAACCTTACCCGCTCAGGCAATTCTCCCAAGGACCAGCCTGGTCCATGCACTCCAGCACCTAAGCTCTGGTGTGTCTGAGTAACAAACTAATGACAAGAAAAAGGCTCTTCCCCAGCTGTGCCCTACAATTAGTTTATTTGTCCCAGAATGGCTGTAGGAGGGCTGGAGACTGAGAGGCAGGCCTAAATGCATCTTGGACCGGAGAAGGCAAGTGGTGTTATCATGGTCACCTAAATAGTTAGCACAGAGCCAGCAAAGGGAAGCAGCCCATAAAAGTACTGCCTGCCTGATTAGGCCCAAACGTGGGTGGAAGTGAGAAGGGGATTACTCAGGCTCCAAAAACTAATCTGCTGGGTCCACAGTCTCATGAGAGGAAGATGACCACGTGGATGGGGAAGTTCCTCCTGCCTCCCATGTGACTGGCCTTCTCTACCAGGCAGTGCCTGGTCAGGCTCTAAAACAGTGTGAGAAATCAGCTGAGGTACAAGGAAGGACCAAAAGAAGAACCAGAAGGAAGCCAAGGAATGTGGACAGCTTCTAGATACTGATAAAGGCAAGAAAACAAATTCTCCCCTAGAGCCTCCAGAAGGAACACAGTCCTGCCAACACCCTGCTCTTAGGCCTTCTGACCTCCAGGACTACAGGATCATAAATGTGTGATGTTTTAAGGCACTATGCTTGTGGTAATTGGTTACAGCAGCAACAGGGAACTAATACAGTTGGGGACTAGTTTTTATCCCCATTTCTCAAATAAAGACTCTGAGGCACAGCATGACTAAGCAATCTGTGCACAGCTGCACAGTCCGCGATCTTGAACCAGGACTCAGAGGCAGCAGTATGGCCCCTGGGCCTAAAGAAAAGAGAGAGGACTGGCTCCACCTTAGTCTGGAAGGAGCTATCATAACCAAAAGTCTTTCAGGATCTCTTAGAAGCTAGGCTAGGGGGCATAAGGGCCCCCTTTCCTCTGCAAAGGCAGGTTCTAGATGAAATGGCATCAAGGACTTAGCTTAAGGTACAAAAGCATTCCCACCACTTCACAGTGAATAACGCAAAGGCCGAATCACCCCTCACTTTGACCTTTCTATAGTCATCCATGAGACTGGACAATTCAAGGAAGCTGGACACCCAGCTTGTTCAGGCCCCCGGCTTGAACAAACCCAAAGTCCAAGGGCTGGTTCAATCATCCCTGTTGGCTCTAGATCACCAAAAACTTCAGGGCCTGGGAGGCTTCCTGAACCTGCCCCAACTACTTAAGATAAACCCTAGCGCCTGGCCGGGTGTGACTCAGTGGTTGAGCATCAGCCTAGGATCCAGTAGATCAGGGCACGTGCCTGAATTGCGGGCTCGATCCCCAGTTGGCAGCATGCAGGAGGCAGCCGATCAATGATGACTCTCTCATCATTGATGTTCCAACTCTCTCTCTACCTCTCCCTTCCTCTCTCTGAAATCAATAAAGATGTATTTAAAATAAAAAGAAAAAAAGATAAACCCTATTCTGGCACCTGGGTGACTAACAGCCACTGATCATGCAAATACTTCATTTCACACAAATTATACTGTTACAAAGGAGCTGTTAAGATCCACCCCATGTTAAAGGTAAGGGAACTGATTCCTGGAACCAGAAATTAACCTGCCCTAGAAGATTCACCTAGCAGAGAGCCAGAATGGAAACCCAAGTCAGCCTCATTCTAAAGCCCTTGCTTTTAACTATGACTTCAAAGAAAAATTCATTAGAAAACAAAGCGGTGGGGGAGGTGTGCTTATAAGTATTCCAGGTATTTCAAAGTAAGCCAAGCACTATTTCCCCAAACTAGCTGCATATTAAAACCACCTGGGGCACTGAGAAAACATACACATTTCTGGCCCTGGTTCTGATTTAGGGAAGCCTGGAAATATTTATTTTTGACACTTCCCTCCACTCTTCTGATGCAGCCGTTTTTGACACTCTCCCTCCACCCTTCTGAACACACCATCCATAGGTGTGTTCAAAGGGGAATATGTCCAGCCCTCAAAGGGCAGCCCCTGGGGAGTTGTCTCCAAGGCAAAGTTCACAAAACTTGTCTGTGCATGCTGAAGGCAGCTATTCATATCCCAGAACGCGATCAGATACTATTGGTGCTTTATTTGATGATTGCCTTATTGGACAATTTGTTTTCCACTTAGGCAAAGAGTAAGTCTGCCTTGTTCTGTTCCTATACTTTAGTCAAGGCCTATAAGTACTTCCTTGTTTTAGCCAAGTCATATAAATATTCTGCCATGGGATTAACTTGCTCAATACTTATTACATAGGCCAGGTTCTCTAGTTTAAAGAGCACTGACTCAGACTGCCTGACCCGCTACCCTTTGACCTAAAGAAAATCCCTTTTCCTCTTTGAACTTGGCTGTCTCACCCAGTAAATTGAGGGTGTTGATCTAGAACACAGGTTCTCAAACCCAAGGATTCTACCTTGGAATCTGCAGGAGAGTATGTTCAGAATGAAAGCTCTCCAAATCCTCAGCCCGGGCAGGACTCTGAGATCCTTCTAGTGCTAACATCCCATGACTTTCTGAAATAAGGCTGAGCAGATAAAAACAGACCACTTCCCCATAAATGATGAATTTCTGAATTTCAATTTCCTCCTGGAGTTAATGCAAAGCAGCAGTAACTCAACACGTGACAGAAAAGTATTCCAGACATTGAGAGAGAGCATGCACATCCTTCACAGTCACCAAGAGGATTCTAAACAAGCTCGCTAAGCTGCCTAGTTAGTAGAAGTTTGACCAGACAGCAAACTGATTGTCTAAATCAGGGCATTCTTTACTGGGTCCATAAACTTGCTACAAATACATACGAAACTTGTGTGCACACAGGTGTGTTATTTTACTAGAGAGAAGACTCATTGCCTTCATCCAGTTATGTACCCCAATTCTGAAGACTGCCCTGGATAACTGCCACTCAGGCTGACCATGCAGTGGACATGGTACTACTAGTTGCTCTGAGGGAAACAAAGATGACAAAGACACAGTTTCTGCCTTCAAAGAGTGGCTGAGGGAGGGACAATGGGGAGAGAGAAGTACAAAAATAAGTCAACCCAAAGCAAAATAAGAAAAGCACCACCAGAGGGGGACTGGCAAGGCATTTGGGAGTCCGGGCAAAGTGTGTGTCTGCCTCCTGCTTAAGTAATCAGGGAGAGCTGGCAGGTAAGCTGGGCTTGGAAGGGTGAAAAGAATTCTTTTTAAAATATATACAGAAATGAAAACAGTGGGCAGGGTGAGCAGCATTCCAGAGGCTGTGTTCACCAGGTGAACTCCAGGGGGACTTTAACAAAAAGGAAAGAATTCATTTGGATTTGTGTGTCTGAAAGTAGTTCTTTGATACTTATTAACATAAACACAAGTTCAATTATATCATTCCTATTATGGCTATGGTGCCAATTTAAACCTATGCAGTTGATAAATGATAACTGTTTCTTAGATGATGGGTAAACACAGCTGGTAACCCACTTCTTAGGCACTCCTCGAAAGCCTTATGAAAGAAGTACTCTACCCCACTCTATGGAGGCACCGACACACCAGAGCCTAGGACTGTTCTCACTAATTTGGGGAATCGTACCCATGGTGAACATCAAAGGCCTACTGCTGTACAGAATGTGGGTGAACAGTATGAGCAGCACCCAGGACAGAATATTAAGGAAAGGTATGTATCTTCATTTAGCAGGTCCCTGTAAACTGCAGAATGGGAATATCACATAATCATGACTGGGCTCTAAGTAGTTTAATCCTGCAAAACTACATAAGATGGGTGAAAACAGGGAGGCTGGCAGAAAAGAGAGCAGCTAGCATGTGTATAGGAGCCATGTGGCTAAGCCCTGTGATCATAAAGACTCCAATAATCTCCAAGTGAGTCTCTACACACAACCAGAGAGGACACTGTGACAAACTGAAGGACACTCACCATACAGCTGTAAATTCAGGGCATGGCAGCACCACAGTACAGCCAAAAACGAAAAAGAAAAAAAACACGAGAAAAAACACTTTGAAAAGGGGAAGAGGAACAGTTTCACTTATCCCCCATAAATGAGTAATGTTTCAATGTATCTTACAAAGACTTATAAATGGTACAAGTCCTTATACTATGGTGTTATGGTGTTATTTCTGTGTGTATTAAAAGCATTAATGTCTTACCCTGGCCGGTTTTGCTCAGTGGTTAGAGCATTGGCCCTCTGACTAAAGGGTCCCAGGTTCAATTCTAGCCACAGGCACATACCTGGGTCGCAGGCTCAATCCCCGGCCCTGGTCAGGGCGTGTGCAGGAGGCAACCAATCGATGTGTCTCTCTCACATCGATGTTTTTTTTTCTCTCTCTCCCTTCTACTCTCTCTGAAAAAGCAATGGAAAAAATATCCTTGGGTGAGGTTAAAAAATAAAATAAATAATAAATAAAAGCACTAATTTCTTAAAAGATAAGCAGACTGAATTTTCATATTCCAGTTTTGAAATTCTTTCTTCTTTTAATATATGGGAAGCCTTAAAAATAGAAGTGGTTCAAGCCTCTCTCTGAACTTACTTAGGTTCTGAACTTACTTAGGCATCCAGTGAAATTGTAACAAGAACATCAGGTAGGGCCAGGTGGCTCAGTTGGTTGGAGCATCATCCCTTGCACCAAAAGGTGGCCGGTACAACTCCCGGTCAGAGTGTGCGGGAGGCAGTCGATCAATGTTTCTCTCTCTCTCTCTCTCTCTCTCCCTCTCTCTCTTCACCTTCTCTCTAAATATCAATAAAAAAAATTTTTAAAAAAAAGAAGAAGAAGAAGGTAGGGTGGTCTCCTGGCAAAGTGAAGGAAGAGATGAGCCAAAGCCGCATCACATGAGCAGCTTGGAGGGGACTTGGCAGCCACTGGAAGATGGAAGTCAGGGGTGCTTCTGCAGTTTCTCGTCTAGGTCATTAGGGGGACAATGGTGTTAGTCACAGAGGAGGAAGGAGGAGAGGAAGTGGCATGAACGAGAAGAAGATAACTTCTGTGTGAAAGACCTTATGAATTCTCTTTGTCTATTTGTCCTAAATGAGCCAAAGGAACACTTGCAACACTGTTCCTGAATATGAGTGAGACAATGAAGAGCCTCTGCCTTGGAGCATGGGCAGTGCTCAGGAAAACCACAGATTCCTTTAGATAACTGAGCCAATTGCCAAAGATTTCCTTAAAACTCCCCTCTGAGCTTAGCTCGCAGCAGGTCTTACATACACACCACTGATCCCCTGTGGGGAGGCCTCTGCAGGACAGAGGAAGAAGATGGGGACCTGAGGTTATGACCAGATTTAGGGTACTTTCAGCCTCTGTTCCCCATTTTGAAGACCAAGGGTATCCACTGCCCCATACCCCTGCCAAAACAAAACAAAAAGGATACAGATTATAGCCCATATAACCATGATAAATGACTGAAGGGGAGCTTTGAGATCACCCCAGCCAAATGACTATGTTTACAGATGAAGAACCCAAGGTCCACAGGTATGAAACCACACATGCCCTTAGGGGCTGACACAGACCTGGCATGAGGCCTCCTAACTCTTCTTCCTACTACCTGGGAGCAAATCAAGACTTATGCTCACTTTCCTCATATTCAGCACATAGCACCTTCCCCTGCAATAGCTGTAATACATACATGTAGGGCATGTGGCACTATCTGCTTAAATGCATGGACAAAAAAGCCTGGAGGTAGTGAAAAGACAGAAGAGGAAGCACATTCTCTAAGCTTGTTTTTACTGAGGATCCCTGCATCTTTTCACAGTGACTCACATTAGTAATTACATTAGTCAACTACCACTTTTAAGAGAAATAATAGCAATACATATTTTTCTTTATATATGGGATCTGAAATCAGTATACAGGATTTACTTTAAAAAAAAAGGGAAACCAAGACCATATTATCACTCTGGAATAAAATATATGTTTTGTGTAGTTTGAGCAGAAGAAAAAAAACAGCCCTCACTCCAGCTCACTACTCATTTTTATAACATGCTTATTAAAAAGAAGCTTAATAGCATGTATCTGTAAATCATAAATATCTCGAGAATTAGAAATTAAATTTCAAAAAGAGCATGAACCATTTTAAGCATTATTAAAAGCCTTATTATAATTAGAATTTATGAGAGAAGAAATCAATAAATCATATTATATTAAGAAAAAAAACAGATCATGAAATAAAGCTCACATTAACACAAGGTTTTTAAGTTTGCTTTGAATGATAATTTAGGAAGGAATTGAGGCAAAGAAGGCCCTTCTGCTCATATAAAAATTTAATTGAGGAAGAGATAGTTATCCTGTTACCTTAACCCCAACCAAGGAAAGTTTCTAGAAACAGAAAATGTTAAAGATTAAGCTACATCTGGAGAGATGATTGACTAAAAATCAGACCCTTATTCTGATATTTAACAATTTCAAGTCATCTCTCTAGAAAATCCTTAACCTGGTTACTGATACAAAGACTGGCCAAATTCCAAGCTGTCCTATCTGGACACAGAAAACACCCATACCTTTATCAGAATAGTTCTTCCTTCCGTGAGGAATTCGGTGGAGGCAAAGAATATATCCATCTTCGGTCTCAACTAGGTATTCCTCACTAGGAAATCCCCAGTAAGAGATAATTTCACTCTATGGAGAAAAAAAATAATTATAATGAAAATTCTATGGACAGAATCTGACAAGATCTCCCGTATTTACAGGCAAAGAAGATGCAATGTCAATGGCATTCTCCTGGCTTTGCTTAAGAAATCAGTTGTGACTGAAATTTTAGCCTGCTGCATCGAGTAGCACACCTGTCACAAGACAAATCCTCCACTTGTTTCATCCATGTGTTCTACACACAGGTGTCTGGTTAAACCTTGGTTTCATTCTGGCATGTTCTACAATTGTGACTAATTTTACCATACCTTTGGGCCTCTTTGTTTCCATCCTGGCTCCCAGGTACAAATGAACACTCTCTCTTTCTTTTCTAAATGTGCCAGCTAATATTGTGAACTACCACTATCTTTATTTTAAGAGGTCCTATCCTGTTTTTTTATTTTTTTAGCAATCTCTATTTTCCCAATACTTTATGCATAAGTCAGGTATTTCCAGACTTTATTGCTTACTTAAGATTAAAAACTTTGAGATGTTTTAATTACTTAAGGGATTATTTTTGCTTGTTTGTTCTTACAAAATTTTTTGAGATATTTTCATTTTTGTATTAAACTGTGCCTCCTGGACATGGCTGATCGCAATCCTTGCTTGATGTATTGTAAAACAGTACTTGGTAACATTCTTGCAAAGTTTTGGCACTTTTTTATTGTTCTTTAAACAAATTTAGTGATGCTTAAATATCATGTATCTCAGTAGGAAGTATACAGTTTTAACAATAGGATGCAATCTATAAAATACACATCACTTGGTAGGAAAGTCTAGCAAACTGAATCTAAGACTCAGAGAAGATAAAAAACACTATGAGACAGAAAGAGATTAGAGTTTGAGGCTCCATGGAGCCCACATAACTGAACTTAAGGAAATACTTAACATTCGTCATATGCATTTTAAAAGCAGGTGACTTTGAGAAACTTACCACATTCATATTTGTTTCAGGATCCACAACTGCCTGCTTCCCTCTGGATGTCTGGGTACGCAGGATCCCAAGTGCCAAACAGAACACCAAACTCAAGAGCCGCATTTTTCTTTCTGTATAAAACACTCTATTGTTATTTGTCCAAATTTCACAACACATAATTATGTTGATAGATTAATGTTCCCATAAAAAGTTTGGGACCAGGTTTAGGGCAAGTAAAAGTTAAGTGAAGGGCAAATATGAAACAAATAATACCAGTCATATCTGGAAGAAAAAAAAAAAAAAAGAGGAATTCATTTTTATTAGGAAACCTCCCCAACAGCCACCCCCAGTTAATATGTGACCTAGCACACTCACTCACCACTTCATCATAAGGTTAAAGAAATTGTTCCTGGAGAAATAACAGAAGAGAGGACTTGGAAGAAAGTAGGTTGAGAAAAAGGAACATCCTCAAAAGTCCCAAGCCTGTTAGCCTCCCACCTTTTCCTCTCTATAATTGTGATTTAAACATTTTTCAGTTAGCGAGTATTAGCTCTTGTCCCCCACTATTTACTCACTTCCATTCTTGCTCAAAATTATATGTCAGGATTCAAATTTGTCACCCAAGAGAAAAAAGTAAAATGAATGAAAAGAGAAACAGAGGGAAAGAAGATCATCTCTCTCTCCTTCTGAGCCCCTCCAACCATCAACAAAGACCATCTAGTTTTAGGCAGTGATGGGCACAAAATCCCAGCATGGCAAAGACTTGGGGATGGATGTTAAAGGCAAAGTGAAGTGACTCTCCCAAACACACCCAGATGGTTAGAGGCAAGGCTGGGTCTACAGCCCAGGTTCCTAGATTTTTTTAAATTAAATATAATCACTTATAAAGAACTCTGCGTGTATGCCCATACAAAGACTTGTACAAAAATGTTTATAACAGATTGTGTGTAATAGCCCCAAACAGGAAAAACCCAAATGCCCCAAATGAGTGAATGGATAATCATATTATGGTATCTACATACTATTCAGCAATATAGAACAATGAACACAATAACATGGAGGTATCTCAAACTAATTACAGTGAGTGAAAGAAGCCAGACACCCCCCAAAAAAAATAACTACATATGATTCCATTTATATAAAACTAATCTATATTGACAGAAAGTTGATCAATGGCTCTCTGGGGGGGAAAGGAAGTGGAAAGAAGGGGATACAAAGGGCTACGCACAAGGAAGCTTTGGGGGGTAATGGATAGGTTTATTAAATTGAATTTACTAATGGCTTCACAAGTGTGTCCATAGTCAAAGCTTATAAAGTTGTACATTTAAAGTGTCTTTTTATTGTATGTCAATAATACAATACAGCTGTTTTTAAGACTTGGCTTAAATTGGGTATAGGCATACCTCAGTGGTAGTGCGGGTTTGGTACCAGACCACAGCAATTTATCAAGTATGGCAAGAGAGCTTTACTTATTCGGTCTGGAACCAAAGCCAAAATACCTCCAATGTAGGCCTGTATTCCACAAATCTTAAGAAATTGGTTCTCGGAAGATTGCAAAAGTAGACTGACACCTGTTAATACAATTCTTGCTGGTGCTGGACTTATTTCTCCAAGCAGTGGTGAACCCCGAGCCTGTAGATAGAGGGAATGTTATTTTGGGGTCTGCACTGGCAAAGCAAGCCCACTTGTATCTACTCAAAAGTTTGTATTTCTTTATAGTAGTGAGAAGGGCTGTAAAGTCCTTGGCTACCTTTTATCATAAATACAAGCTCCCAAAACTCCATTATTACTAGGGAATATGAAGTAGATTGAAAAGAAAAAATGAAAGGTTAAAACCACAATTTAAAACAAGGAGGCATCCAGCAGGAGCTGCTTCCATTCAGCACCTGTCCTGCAGAGCCTGGACCAGCTGTCCACAGAGGCGTCTCCGAGGGGTAACAGCTGAAGCTACTCAAGGAAATACCCCCCAGCTAAGCTTTCCTTCCAACACAACACTAAGCAAGTTTCTCAACCTGCTAGTCAAGTGATTCTTACAGGGATGAAGGCTGACAAGTGTAAAGGAAGAAAAAGCCCCTTTCGGGCAACATTCCAGGGCTGGATTCCCAGTGCTTTTCCGGGCTCCCTTAGCCACTTTATCTCACTTACCTTCTATGTTGCAACAATCCAGTTAAGTGCTTACTTGCCCTCAGTACACCCCCAGACTGAAGGCGAAGCGAGTGTCTTATTCAACTTTGAACCCCAAGGCCCAACCAAGTGCCACTGGCATATTAAGATGCACAATACAAATTTTGCAACATGGAATGGGGCAGTCCAACAGTTCAATGGCTGAAGAAAAGCTCCAAAGCAGCTCGTCATTTAGCTTTATAATAATAATAACAATCTCTTGCTATGAGGTCTTAGGACCTACGATGTTAACTCCTCTACCAACTCTATGCAGTCCCCTTAAATCCCTTTTTCAGGATACTGAGGTTCACCCAAGTTAAGTCCTGAAAGCAAAGTGACAACTGGTTAAATAGCGTCGCCTTAATTTTCACCAGGACCAATGCTAAAGTCCACTCGGACCAAGCCACGAGCTACCACGGGCGCTAGGGGAGGCGGGTTGCCCGAGGAGCTAACGGGAGCAGAGGACGAGCGGGGAAGGGGAGCCGGGAATCACGAATCCTCCTGTCACCGCCGGCGGGAGGCTGCGGGCAGCTGGCTGGGCAGCCACCGCGCCTGTCCGGGAAATCGGGGGGCACCGGGCGGGGCAGGCACCTTCACGGGGCTCCCTACTCCCGGGTCACCGGGAGGCGCCGCGGGCCACCCGCAGGTGCTGAGGCGAGACGAGCCGGGCCAAGCGCAGAGGATGCTGCGGGCCTGCGGCGCCGAGGCCCCGGGCGCGGCGCGCGACCCTCCCTCGGAGCCCGCACCTGGCGGCGCAGCGGGGCCGGCACTCACCTGGAGACGCGCACCCGGGCCTCGGTCCGAAGCTGCAGTGCCCGCTGGCGGAGGCGGGGGCTAGGAGATGGGACTCGGAGGGGCGGAGACCGGCCGACCCGGGGGCGGGCGTCCGCCACCCGCTCGGGCCTCCAGCGCCGCGAATCGGAGCCGCCGGGCGCGCGGCGGTGACTCCGCCCCGGCTGGAGACGGCGCTTCCCGACACCGCCCGCGCCCCGCGGAGCATGCGCCGTGGGCGGGCCCTAGCGGCGCGGCGGCCGGGTCTCCGCCTCCTCGGCCGCGGCCGAGCCCCGCCCCACCCGCGCGGCCCCCGCCGGGTCTCTCAGCAAAGCGCCAGGAGCTCCTGCCCGGCCGCAGCGTCTGCTGCAAATTATATGCGCCCCGTGAAGCACTCAGCATTGCACCTGCTGCAAAGCAATCTTGCTGTACATTTTATTTTTACTAGTAAATATGCCAAGCGTTATTGAGACACTAGGGGTACAGCGGCCAACCAATGTCCTGCCCTCCTGCTTTCATTCTAATGAGAAGAGACACACCATGAATAAATAACTATATAATATAAAGTAGTAGAAAGAAAAAAGAGTAAAGGCATAATGAAAAGGGTGCAATGTTATATGTAAGATAATCAGAAAAGAACTCTCTGAAGTGACATCTAAATACAAACAGGAAGGTGATTGAGAGCCATGTCCATACTGGATGAAAAGCACTCTGGGGTGCCAGAATAGCGTGTGCAAAGGCCCTGAGGCAGTAATATCCCTGATTGGTTCTAGCCAGAGCAATGAGGTCAGTGTCACTGGAACAGAATGTGCTCGGTGAGAGTGGTAGAAGTCCTGGAGGTAGTTGGCCGCCTTTGGGGGCCAATGGTAAAGACCATGCTTTTTCTTCTGAACAAGGTGAGAAGCCAGTGGAAAGTTTTCAACAGAAAAGCAACATAATCTGGTTTCGAGTTTAGAAAGATCACTCTAACTGCCAGAGTAAACTATGGGAGCAGTGAGACTAGTTGGAAGTCTACTGCAATAAACCAAGTGAGAGTTAATGATGGCTTGGATTAGGATCGTGAGAGTAATAGAGGTGGAGAAAAATATTCCATTCTAGGTATGTTCATAAAGTTGAGCCAACAGGATTTGCTGGTGGTTGGATACAGGTACGAGAGGGAAAGTGGCGTCAAGGATGCTGCTAATGGGTTTAGTAAAACGGGGTTGCCTGTTAGAGAACTCTATCAGCTAAGGCCCCATCAGGAAACAGAACCACTCTAGGTGTTCCAAACAGAGGAAATGGTTACACAGGTAATGCAACAGGATTTAGGCAGGCCCCATAGAGATTAGCAACAGCAGGAAGGGCTCAGGCATTGGGGGAAGGTAATGTCTACAGAGATCACAGGTGGTAATGTTGAGCAGCAGCCTCTGCCAGACACACTGCCCAAAAATGAAAGGGGAGAGCTAAAAAACACCGTGCCTTTTCCTTGCTCCTTTCCTTCAGTCTCCCACCAGTCCACCCTGTGGGTCAAATGTAACCTGAAGCTGGCTGACCCAGGAGCCTAAGAAATGCAGCCTGCAGGGATCGGACCCCTCCATAATACAAAATAGAGCAGAGGAAGGAGGGGGAATGAATCTGGAGACAGAATGGCAAAAATCAGCACTAGGATATTTAGGTCTAGTGTTCTAAGGCAGATTCCAGGCTAGAGATATAATTTGGGAATAATCAGTTTAGAGACAGTATTTAAGGCCATGAGACTGGATGAGATCTCCTATGGAGTAGGCACCTGGAGATTCAGAAGATGAAAGAGCTGAGAAGACAGAGAAGTTGGAGGAGAACTGAGAGTGTTGTAC
Organism: Miniopterus natalensis; assembly: GCF_054644295.1. Lineage (NCBI taxonomy): Eukaryota > Metazoa > Chordata > Mammalia > Chiroptera > Miniopteridae > Miniopterus > Miniopterus natalensis. Next base: position 35,757,660 of record NC_142094.1, read on the forward strand.
TTGGCACCAAGTAAAGAAAAAAAAATTCAAGAGAGAAAATTATTAGCCTGAGCCAGCACTAGTGATAGCTTGAGTGAGGTAAGCACTGAGAAATTAGCATCAGATTAGCAACATTTCTGAATGCCAGGCGTTGGGCTTGTTAAACTCTTTACACTGTGTCTCATTCAATCTTCAAAGCTACTTCCACATCCTCATTTAACAGGTAAAGCTTAGAAAGGTTAAATTGATTGCTCCAAATCAAAGGTAGGAAGTGTTTTGGCCCAAAATGCAAGCCAGGCAAATTAAATCCAGGCTGTCATCTATGAAGGAATGAAGAAATAAATGAAGATGCAACCAAGAAGTTCCTTCACCCAGGTACGGGGGAGTTTCCCCGTGTCCTGCATTGGGCCATTGTAATTAACAGTGAACAGTGCATGAGCCATACTTTTATTATAAAGCTTTACAGAAGGCAGGGGGTACAAGGTGTTTTGTGTGGGTATGTATGAGAGAGAGAGAGTTTGTGGTGGGCACTTTATAAGCCAGACTAGTGGACTGGAGACTGAAACAACACTACAAATAGCAGTTCTGCTTCCAGCCAAGATGAAGTCACAAAGACCAGATTTACTCCCCTGCCTTAAACAACTAGGGAAAAGAAGTATGCAACACTGGGTACCAGAAAGTATAGGAGAGCCATTCCTGAGTAAAGGAAAACAAAAGAAGTGAGCCCTGCAATTGCCCCAAATAGCAGACTCGAGAGAATTTCCAGGCTGCAGTTCATTGAGAGGGGAACCTAGGCAAAATCCATTGGTTTTTCTGAATGAAGAGAGCAGATGAGAATTCAGGAAGCCTAAGGAAGTACTGAAGTGGAGACTGAGGTGAGGGGAGGGGGGCGGGACGTGAGGGGAAGGGGAGACTGCTGCAGTGGGGGGTGAGGATATAAAGGGGGAGGGGGGAGAGAGAGATTTCTTAAATAGAATATGAAAACCGCAACCCATGAAAGAAAAAACAATCAACAAATTTGACTTTTTCAAATTAAAAAGTTTTGTTATTCCACAGATACTTTGTAATCACACTGAGATACCACTTCATATCCGTTGGGATGACTATAATAAAAAAGACAGATAATAACAAGTGTTGGTGAGGATGTGGAGAAATTGGGACCCTCATATACTGCTAGTGGGAATATAAAATGGTGCAGCTGCTTCAGAAAACCGTCCGTACTTCCTCAAAAGGCTAAATATACAGTTGCCATATGACACAGCAATTCTACTCCTACGTATCTACCCAAGAGTAAAAACTTAGGCCCACGTAAAAAAAAATTGTCCATCAATGTACATAGGAGCATTGTTCATAATAGCAAAAAAGTAGAGACAAGCCAATATCCATCAACTGATGAATGGATAAATAATGTGAGATAGCCACAACGGAATATGATTGCATAATAAAAAAAATGAAGTACTGATACATGCTACAACATAGATGAACCTTAAAAACATGCTAAGTGAAAGAAGCCAGTCAAAAACAAAAAGCAAAACACTCCGTTTACATGAAAAGTCAAAAATAAGCAAATCTATAGAAATAGAAAGTAGATTAGTGGTTGCCTAGGAACAGTGGTGGGGGATGGGGAGAATGTGGGTTGACGGTTATAGGGTGTAGGGGTTTTTTTTCGGTGATGAAAGTGTTCTGAAAATAATTGTGGTGATAATTATACAACACTGAATATACTGAAAGTCATTTAATTATGCCCTTTAAGTGGGTGAACTGTATAGTATGTGAATTACAGCTCAATAAAGCTCTTTTTAAAAGCTTTATAAAAATAATATGTTCTTACAATTTAATAAAAAGACTAAAAACCCCATCAAAAAATGGGCAAAAGATTTGAACACATCACCGAAGTAGTTATACAGATGGCAAATAAACACATGAAAGTATGTTCACCATCATTAGTCATCAGGGAAATGTACAATAAAGCCACAATAAGATGTCACTATTCTACACACGAGAGTGACTAAAATTAAAGGGTTGACAAGGATGCAAAGTAACTAGAAATCTCACACATTACTTATGGGAATGTAAAATGAGACAAACACTTCAGAAAAGAATTTGAAAGGTTCTTAAAAGGTTATAAATATGCCTACCATATAACCAGCTGCTCTACTCCTAACTACAAATAAAAATTCCCAAAAGAAATAAAAATTCTTTGTACACACAAATGATCTTTGTAGTTTTATTTGTAACAGGCAAAAACTAGAGGCAACACACATGCTCATCAACAGGTAAATGGGTAAACAGGTTGTGGTATATCCATACAACGGACTATTACTCAGCAATAAAAAATAATGAACTATTGATGCACACAGCAACATGTAAGACTCTTAAAGTAATTATGTTGAGAAAAATAAAATGGACAAAAATAATCTATACTCTATTATATCACTTACAGAAAATTCTAGAAAATATAAATTAACTCACATTGACAGAAGAAAGATTAGTGGTTGCTTGGGAAGGAAATTTGGGGGTGATGGGTGGGGAGAGGAGGATGGATTACACAGAAAACGAAGAAAGTTTCGAAGGGAGTGATGATGTTTATTATCATGATTGTGGTGTGGGTACTGAAACTGAGCCCAACTGTAGCAGTTCTTGCTTCAACCCCCACGCATGATCATCTTGCATTTGACAAACTTGTTTAGAAGCACCAGTTTAGGAATGACACTTCTGTCTGAGACTTCAATTTCCTAATCCAGTTCCTCCATTCCTCCAACCCACCCTCCTACATTGATTCACTCATCATGAGTCTGCCTGTTTTAAACTCTCAAACTATGACAAAAACTTATTAAGCATTTTATATCCAGGAATCATTGTTTCGATTTGAGATGTACAAAAATAGTCTCACAATTTTATTGTTATTAGTATTGGTATTGGACTTTACCTATAAATGTTTCATTTATACCCAAGATCTTTGGTGGATTGCTACCAAATAACCAGAGATAACAAGTTCAATATGCTTGGATCTTTGGTTAGTTTTATGTTCAGGGAAACAGCTTGATCCCTGAGATTCCTCCTGTTTACCATGGTAGATACTATTCCTGTCCTCTAACCCTGCCAAACATACCTTGCAAAGGCAATAAACAAGCATACACAGAAAGTCATGATTAACCAGAAGTTACTTGAGAAGCATAGGTGGTTTAAAGGAGTGCTAACAGTAAACATATCCTTAAGCAGAAAGCCAGTTTTGAACAAGGTGTAAAGAGCCTTAAACTGCACGAACCGAGAGCTACAGAAAGAGTGCCTTCGTTCTCAAGGACTTGCATTATTTTATTTTTCTTTTACATTTAAAAAAAAATGTTCACTGAGTCAATGGAATATCCGTAGAGCACTCATTATGTGCAAGGGCTAGTGTTAAACATTCTGAGAGACTGGAGACTCATAGATGTTGCCTGTGAGTCTAGGTACATCTAGCAAGCTGCTCCCACAGCTCCTTGAAGGTCTGTGAATCCGTACACCAGTGTGTACAGACTAACCCCCAGACTCCATATACCCACTGGGTCCTACTTTGACCCCAGGAGAGCTCCGGGGCAGCATCGGGGGCTGCCACAGAAGGGATCTGGCTTGTCCGAAAAGGTGAATTTGTTGCTGATGCCAGTGTGGTGTTCACGCCAGCATCCAAGAGCAGGTTTTCTGCCTTTAAGTCTCTACATACGATATTCTTGTGACAGTTTGCACAGCAGACACTAACTGGCGGAGTTTGTCCTGAGCCTTTCCCGCTGCCCTGAGTCACCAGGTAGGCAAACGCCTCTCCCCCAGCAGAGTCCTTCCTCCGTCACTTAGATGATTCACTGCGGGGCTGATCCCAGGCTTCACGGTTCCCGCTTTGCGGGATAGTCTGGAGGCTGCAGGAGTCCTGCGGGGTCCCCCCAGTGATCTTCACGGCTGCGCTTTTCCCAGCCAGGACGTGCCACCGGTGCCGATGGTCTCGAGCGGACTGTTGCCAACATGAGCCTCCCCGCAGCAGAGGTGGCCCGGAGGCCCCGCAGCACAGGCTCCCTGCCGTGCTCGGAGTCAGGGTGGGCGGAGGTCAGTTTACATCTGGGAAAAGCTGGTGAGGAGCTTGGTCCGAATCACCTCCAAAGAAAACCGGGTCAGAGTTCACCTGATGGGCTGCTCTTTATAATGGAATCAAAACATGATGGCAGACAAAAATAAAGATAAACTAAACAAATACAACCTAAAAATGAAATGAGTAAAAAAAGTGAAGAAAAAGAATAAAGAAAAATGAAAAAAGAAAATAGCAAGCAAGCACAGACTTAAGCTGTGCTAAGCTGCGTCTCCCTGACTGCACCATGCCATTGGGGCATTCAAGGACCAACTGTTAATGCCGTGTCACCGAATGCGTGCACCCTCCTGGGGGCCATTGCAGAAATTACTAGGAGCCTTTTGGGAAAGAACTGGAAGTAAGAGGAGAGAGAATGGGAGAACACAAATTTAGTCCAAGGTTAGGGGAGGCTTTGGGAGTATTTTGTGTTCTAGATCTGCCTTCTGTCCCTCCTTGTCCTAGGCACTTGAGCCAGAGCCTTGAAGAATGGGGACTCACAAGTGTGCTAAAGCTCCACTGTCAATAGTTTCCACATAGGGTAACTTGGCTGCATGCAGAGAGTTAACGCAAACCTTTGCTTCCCTGGGGAGCTGGTGGCCTGGCCAAGGACCAGGCTTGACTTAGGGTTTGGAGGGAGCAGTGGCAGGAGCATGGCCATGGCACAAGGAGCAGGGAGGAGATACTCTGCGCACACTCCTTAGAGCTCCCTGACGTATTTGGGGGCCAGGGCTGGGCTAGGGCAGAGCTGAATTCTGCTTTTGTGTGTAGAAATGGAGTTAGAGGAACAGAGTTTTGTTACTCCTGTTTCTAATATGACCCTGGTTTTGACTCCGGACTAACATGATCTGGGAAACACTGGTGACAAAAAGGATATAAAACCAGTTACATTTATTGAAAACCTGTCATTGCTGGAGCTCATTGAAAACAAGCTTGATTTCATATGTTAATAAATAAATAAATAAATAAATAAATAAATAAATAAATAAATAAATAAACAAACCCCACTTGGAGTCTTAGGTTTTCTCCTTCACTGATCGATACATTGCTATGTCTAGTCTTCCTTGTGTGACTTATTTATTTCACCCTCCTACCCCTGCCTCTTTAAAATTCTTCCCAAGTGATATTTTTAAGCACATTAGTGAAATTCATCCCCATAGCTTTAAAGACTCTCAGCCATCAAAAATTCTGTTTTCAAAGTCTGGTCAAGATGGTGGAACAAGCAAACACTGAGCTTGCTTCCTCCCATGACCACATGCAAATTACAACTAAATTATAGAGCCACCACCCTTGAGAATGCCCTGAAGACCAGTGGAGCAGAAGTCCTACAACTAAAGACATGCAGAAGAAGCCACATTGAGACTGGTAGGAGGGGTAGAGAAGTAAAGTAGCAGTAAAGAATTGAGGGGGCGTATCTCAGCTGCAGAGGTCCTCCCTGGGGAGTGAGAAGTACCAGCCCCACACTGGGCTCCCCAGCCTAGAGCACTAGTGCTGGGGAGAGGAATCCCCTCAACATCTGCTTGTGGAAATCAGCAGAGACTCCATGCAGGTGAGACACAGGGCTGCTATAGACCCAGACATCCTCTTAGAGAATCCCAGCACAGATCCATTCACTCACAAATACTCACCAGTGAAGGGACAGCAGCTCAAAAAGTGCCAGGGACATAGAGGGGGGAACCAAATTGTCTGGCTTCAGGGTGAGTGCTGGAGGGGCAGCTCTCTCTGAGAATGAAGTGCTAAGGAGGCCATTGTTTCTTATTGAGCACTCGCTCCCCCCGCACAGCTTAGGAGGCCCAGCAGAAGTGTTGGCAGGCACCATTGTTCCCCCACACCTCCCTCCAAAACCAGCAGGCAAAGGCATGCATCAAACCTGAGTCTCCATTAACCTGGCTAACTCTGATCACCCAGCCCTGGTAATCCCTTTAGACCCCACTCCATCCAACTCACATGTCTGGCCAGAACCTCTTTCAGTGTCTGTTCCACACAAACAGCCAGCCTCAGCTCATGCTTCAGACTTTTCTAAAATCTCTCAAATGTCCACAAACCCCAAACAAGCCTCAGCTGGCCTCAGCATCCCTGTATCTCTTGCTAAGTTGTCTCAAGCCTGGTACTAGTGGCAGCTGGCCTTGGTTTGCAGCACAGCCTTTCCCAGATGCTTCTAACCCAGCAAAGATAGCTACCAACCACAGATCACTGTGTAACCCCTATCAGATGGCTCCTGGCCAGGCACAGGCAGCGACTGACCTTGGCCTTAACTGGAGCCCTTCCCAAGAGGCCCCAGAACCAACACACCTGATAGCCAGCTTCATATCGCACCAGACTATCACCCAATTAACTCCACAATAGATACACCCAAAATGTGGATTTGGCAGGTGCCAGGCCCTGCTAAAACAAATAACATTCCATGGGGTCAACCTCCACAAACAGCTTGTCAGCTTTAGTCATGGCCAGTTCTCAAAAACAGTCAGCCTGAAAGCCATTTTTACCTACTAATGGGCCAACAATAATCAATTACAACAGGAAGGCACCCAGGAGCAACCAGGTCAGGTGAATTGGAAGACTGCACCACTGGGCCCCACTGGGCCCCACAGGACACCACTCTGCCAAGACTGGGACAAAGCAGATCTACCTGATACATGGAAACAAAAACAGGGAGGCTGCCAAAATGAGGGAACAAACAAATATGAAAGAACAGGACAAAACTCTATAAAAAGTACTAAACAAAATGGAGGCAAACAATTTATCAGGTGCAGACTTCAAAACACTGGTTATAAGGATGCTCAATAACTTAGGGGAAGAGTGGATGAACTCACTGAGAACCTCAACAAAGAGGTAGAAAATAAAAAAGAACCAGTCAGAAATGAACAATAAAATTACCAAAATGAAGAACACATTAGATGAAATCAACAGCAGATTAGATGAAACAGAGGATCAAATTAGCAATTTGGGAAACAAGATAGTGGAAAACACTGATTAGAACAGCAAAAGGAAAAAACAATTAAAAAAAGAGTATAGTTTAAGGGACCTCTGGGACAACATCAAGTGTAACAACATTTGCATCATAGAGGTACCAGAAGAGAGAGAGAGCAAGAAATTGAAAACCTGTTTGAAGAAATAACGACTGAAAGCTTCCCAAACCTGGTGAAGGAAATGGACATACATATCCAGGAAGCACAAAGAGTCCCAAACAAGAGGAACCCAAAGAGGCACACCCCAAGACACATCATAACTAAAATGATAAAGGTTAAGACAAAGAGAGAATCTTAAAAGCAGAAAGAAAAAAGCAGTTAGTTACCTACAAGGGGGCTTCCATGAGACTGTCAGCTTATTTCTCGACAGACTTTGTAGACCAGAAGGGAGTGGCAAGAAATATCCAAAGTGATGAAAAACAAGGGCCTACAACCAAGATTGCTGTACCCAGCAAAGTTATCATTTAGAATAGAAGAACATATAAAGAGCTTCCCAGACAAGAAAAAGCTAAAGGAGTTTATCACCACCAAACCAACATTATATGAAATGTTAAAGGGTCTTCTTTAAGAAGGAGAAGAAAAATAATAAAAAATTATTTGATACACATATGTATTGGGAAATATTTACTAGTTTGGTTAGTTAACACATCTGTGGAGGAGAGACTATTTCATGATGTGACTGCTGCCAGACCCACAAGCTAGACAAGGGCCAAGCAAAGATTGCTTTCTGCAAACCCCACTTAGAGACTGATCATAATTGATGCTCATTGTGTCTGTCACCTCCTGCTATGTGCTGGTTCTTGAAACAGACCATTGTACTAATCTGGTCAAGGGTGTAAAATGCCCCATACCTGGTAGCATTCACATACTAGTATACATGACTACCCCCTTTTTGCCCTAGGTAATTATTTGACACCTGCAAAGAACTTTGGGAATCTATTTTGTCTTGTAGCCCGCCCCCCCGCCCCCGCCCCCAAGACATGCCTTGTAGGTAAGTTTTCCTTGATAAACTCTATTAATTAACAGACTGGAAAAGTCAGCCTCTTTCTTTAGTCCTTCCCTGCCCTCCACTTACGGAGGTAGATTTTCCATCTCAGAGCTTTTCCCTGGGTCTGTGCATACTAAAATCCTTCACCTAACATAATTACCATTTTGTTGTTGTAGTTATGGTGAGAAATTAAAGCTCTACTCTCATAGCAACTTTCAGTATTGTTAACTATGATCACCATTCTGTACATTAAATCCCCAGAATTTATTCATCTGACAACTGAAAGTTTGTACCCTTTGACCAATATCTCACCATTTCCCCCACCCCTGAGCCCCAGGCAACTGCCATTCTACTCTGTTTCTATGAGTCCGATATTTTTAAATTTCACATGTAAGTGAGATCATTCAGTATTTGCCTTTCACTATGTCTCATTTCATGTAGCATAATGCCCTCAAGGACCATCCATGATGTCACAATTGACAGAATTTCTTTTTATGGCTAAATTATATATATATCACTTCCCTTATCCACCCACCCATAAATAGACACTTAGGTTGTTTCTGTGTCTTGGCTATTGTGAATAATGCTGCAGTGAACATTGGGCGCAGGTCCCTCTTCAAGATAGTGACTTCATCTCCTTTGGATATATACCCAGATGTGAGATTGCTGGGTTACATGGCAGTTCTATTTCTTGTATTTTGAGGAACCTCCATACTATTTTCCACAATGGTTGTACCAATTTATATTCCCATCAACAAAGTGTCAGGGTTCCCTTTTCTCCACATTCACAAAGGCATTTGTTATCTCTCATTTTGTTTGTTTTGTTTTGTTTTCATAGCAGTCATTTTAACAGGTGTGAGATGATTTCTGTGATTTTCTTTTTTTTTACAAAGAGAGTGGGAGAGAGAGAGAGAAACGTTGATATGAGAGACACATCAATTCGTTGCCTCCCCAACTGGGGCAAGCCTGCAACAGAGGTACGTGCCCTTGGCCAGAATCGAACCTGGGACCCTTCAGTCCACAGGCCAATGCTCTAACCACTGAGCCAAACTGGCTAGGGCTCACTGTGGTTTTTTATTTGCATTTCCCTGATGATTACTAACGTCGAGCACCTTTTTATGTACCTGTTAGCCATCTGCCTGTCTTCTTTGGAAAAATGTCTGTTCAGATTTTATGCCCATTTTTTAATCAGCTTGTTTGTGTTTTTTGCTATCAAGTTGTATGGCTTTTTTATATCTTTTGGGTACTAACCCCTTATCAGATATATGGTTTGCAAATATTTTGTCCCATTCCACAGGTTGCCTTTTTCATTTTGTTGTTTTCTTTGATGTGCAGAAGCTTTTTAGTTTGATGTAGTGTTACTCGTTGATTTTTACTTGTATTGCTTGTGCTTTTGGTGTCATATCCAAAAATTCATTGCCAAGATGGATCGATCATATCCAAAAAGTCATTGCCAAGACTGATGTCAAGAAGCTTTTTCTGCAAGGGAGCCTTAGAGGAGCTGAGGGAGCTAACAGGCTGTCCCACTAGGGGGCAAGCTTGGCCTACTCACCTGCCCTTCCAGCTGGTCTGTGGAGGCCAGTCTACCTTCCTCCTCCACAGAAGCTGCCTTTTCTCCAGGCTCTGCAGAAGTCAGTGCTTTAAAAAAAACACCACCATTTTTCTTTTGTGTTTCTTATTTGAAAAAGAACACACAGAAATTTTAGAAAATACCAAAAAACACCCAAAAAAATTACCCACAGTCTCAGAACACCGGGGTTCCTTAACAATTAAGTGTGGAATGAGTTGAATTTTCTTTTTTTAATTAAACTAACAGCTGGAATCCAAATTCTTTTGTGGGGGGAAAGCTTTTTTTTTTGCTTTTTTTTTTTTTCATATTCATTTTCTCATTTCTTTTTCTCTTTTTTTGAGAAACATAAACTGACACATTTTCAGGATTCAGTGTGAGAGGACATCTTGTCCCCTGGCATAGGAAAGAGAGAGATGGAGTGTAGGGGGCTGGGTGTCCTCTGACAAAAGGGCTTCAGAACACCTCAGGTCTCATCTGTGCAGCAGTGTCGAGCACACTGTACAAGTTCTTAGTGAACACAAGATTTTGAAATGGGCGGACACACACAATGTAATTAAGTGTTGGAGCTCTTCCCTCACCCCATCAGGCCTCTCCCATCCTGGGGAAGCAGCATTCTAAGCTGACAGTTAAATCTGCTCCCACACTGCTTAGACGAGCCCCGAGGAAGGTGAGCGTTCATGATTCCTGCATCCAGGTAACTGGACTTACATAGATTCTTTTCGTGTACGACACCCAGTGGGTTTTGCCAAGAGCATTTTGTATTGGCCATTATTCTGTTTTCTGAAGCACAAAGTGGGTGTGGGGAGGGGTGGAGGATATAGAAGGAGGGGACAAGCTGAGGTTTTCCAATGGCGTCCTTGATATACCTTATTATTTGACTTTAAGTGGACCCTTTGAAAGTCTCGTTTTAATTCTGAAAGAACTTAGTACCACTAGAGAAAAATGTGAAGACAAAAACTTACGTCTTGCTATTTGGAATTTGAATGACCCAAAGGATATTCGTGCACACAATTTCACCCAGTCCACAATTTTGTAGACTTTATTGTTCTAACATTTCTGATACCTGAAGAATTGAGCTGTTAAATGAAAAATAGGCTTCTTTCATTGGCAACTGAAACAAGAACTACCTTCCAGAACCTTTTTGGAGGAAATAAATGTTTCCTTTGCTTTTTTTTTTTTTTTGCCAGAAGTTTCTGTTAAGATGTGAGTCCCGGTGCCTGTGTGAGCAGGTCTCTTTCAGTGGCAAGTAGAATAAATGGAGTGGCCATGGGCAACATGATTCCTTTTTCTCTTCCTAGACCACTTGCTGAAGGTAATGCAATACATACAGTAATCTCAGAGAAAAATACAGGTGCTTTCAAACAGTTCATTCAACTCAAATTGACCTTTTCCCAATAGATTCCGTCTCTCTTGCACATTCATACTATAACAGAATTTTAGTGAGTTAAGATACTCGAGACCAAATCAACTCCATGGCTATTATACTCGCAACAAAATAAAAATGGAAAGTAACCTAAAGAATAAAGAAATAACAAAAACACATGTTCTTCAGTTGCATCAATTATTAGAATCTTGTCACTAGAAGGGCCCATGAAGATCACTTATCTAAACACCTGGGGAATGTACAGCACTACTGCCTCCAGTGGCCATGGCAGACATCACAAATTGATGGCAGAATTTTTTCCACTGTGCAGACATGACCTGAGAATCCTTCTTATTAAACCATTTCAATTCTTCACTGTCATATGTGGAAGTCAGTGCTTAGGATGAAACCTCTTTGCTCCTCCTGGTTTAGCCATACTACCCACCCTATGAAGGCAGTTTCTCTTATAATGCCCTTCATGGATAACCCACAGTTTCCCATATTTGCTTCCTACTTTTCTCTCTGGCTCTAAACAATCATATGTAACATGAAGCTCGGCCTAAGGAAATGTTCTCTGATCCCCAAATAAAGCCTGCATTGTTCTTGTATCACCATGCAAATCTTTGGAAGTCTCCAGCATTGCTACCACCCCAATAACATCCCAGCATCCTTCAATGAGCATCAAAGAGCTGCCTCTACAGCAAAGTTTTCTAAACATTCATGCCATGTAGAATGCTATGTGATCACCTCTTTATTTAAATCCTCACAGCACACCACACCTAATAAACAACCTTAGCAAGTAATTTGCCACCAAGTCTTCTTATATGGTTGGTGATTTTGTTTCCTGCTTAAGAAACCATGTCTAACCCAATTTACCCATGCTTCTTTAAAGTATCAATAAAGACTCTAAGAAAACATTGCTGATGACTACTAACACTTCTGACACCCAGGAAAGAGGTCTGCAAAGAAAAATATTGTACAGTGGGGAGCTGCAAGGAGCCTGCTAAAGTGAGGAGAAAGCCACAAATGGTAGGGCTTTATTAATAAATTGGTCAAAGTATTTGGCCAATGTATAGACAGAGATGGCATGTTTGGGGTATTCAATGAGATATCCCTGAGCTGTAGGTCATTTGTAGTAAGAACATGAACTTGAAGTAAAAACAGATAGAGTGGATGCATTAGGGGCCATTTCCTCAAGATGCTCTCTGAACATGAAGGATTTATTGGGCCACAGAGCAAGGATACACAAACTACATCTCATGAATCAAAAAGGTCTGTCACCTGCTTTTGTATAGAAGTTTTATGGGAACACGCAGTGTCTTTTGCACTCCAACAGCAGAGCTGAGTAGTTGAGACAGAGACCATGTTGCCCACAACACTGAAAACAGTTCTTAATCTGGCCCTTAAAAAAAATTTACAATCCCTGCTAGAAGACAGTATTATAACCAAGACTCATATTCCCGGGATCTTTGAGACTCACCAGACGGTAGGAACTGCTGGCGACAGTGTGTCAGGGACCCTTGCATGTAAGTGCAGATGCCCAATGGGGATTTTTTTGGTTATTTGAAATGTTTCAAGGTTGCCTGTGAGATATAATTCAACAAAACAATAACTAGCATCTGGAATAGAGCAAAGGATTGTCTCTGGTGGTGCATTATGCTATAAGAATATTTGCATACTTGTTGCTTTCCTGGTCTCTGTTAGAGAAGAGAGAAAAACTCACCTTTTAGTACCCAGATAAGCATGGAAAACAGATATATAGATGTCATCATTTGGGGATAATTAGGGAAAGAGACGGGTGGCCTTGAGGGAGAGGATATGTTCATGATGCCTGAGTCCAGGCAGACTTTTGTGTTGGCCCCTCCTAATATGGGCATGCTCAAGTCTGCTCTGCTCAGGCCTGAAAGCAGTGCACAAGTTCAAAAGAGAGACACCTGCATTGGACAGCTGAGAAACTAGGGCAGATGATGTCTTTCTAGTATCTTGATTAGGAAATAAAGGGATTTTATTTAAAAACACTTTTGACTGCTATTTGTCCCTTAGCATTGTAGATCTTGTAGTCTTTGACTCCTAAAACAATATTCTTAGTTGCTACTGAAATCTAGCAAGATGAAAGACATTTCCCCTGATCCTTGGACCATGACAAGAGACTAAAGGATGGCACCTAGGGCTCCCTGCAGGAACTGGCCTTTCTGTGCCTGATGGGGGGGAGGTGACTTCCCTGGGGATAGACTGGGTTAGAGTTTCTTCCTCTCAGAACACACATAGATGCAGAATGACTTAATTTCTTGGTGCTGCTGCTAATTTTAGAAGAGGCTTCTGGTGCTATGAATTCTTCCATCACCCCAGAAATCAAGAATGCATTTTATTTTTCATCAACTTCTTCAGCTGAAAAGGCGTTCAATCTGCGGGAGGCACTGCCCTAAGGCTCACGTAACAAACACTTTTAGGCAACAGTGACATCGAGGGGTAAACTGTGGGGCTTGTACTGCGTCAACTTGGCTAGACTGAACTGTGTCTCCCAGAATTTCCTTCTTTGTATGATTCCAGTCAGGGTGAGTGAGTCAGGAGACGTGGTTTGGAGGGTGGAAAAAAGCAGCACTCCTTTTTCTTCTTGTGCTTAGAAAAGCAGGATGGGTATTTTTGCAGCTCGTGGCTCACTGTTGCTTATCTCCTAGCTCAGCCCCTTGGTGTGCCAGGCCTACGACTGCTCCACCTCCCCCTGGACCCTCCTTCAGTGTCTGAATCCTGGACCAGTGTGTGTTGAGCTCTAAGGTGAAGGGCACCAGCTTCTACTGGGGGACCCCCACATCATCGGAGTTGGAGGCAGTGAGGGCTGACTTGGATTCCAGTCCACTGCTGTGGGGGCGCCCGCAGCATGCGCTGTGGTCCTGCTATGTTAGCTCTCCCACATCACATCCATCTTCCCTTCTCTACTGCCCCCTGAGGACGTTAAGCTCCAGCATCAGACAGGGAGACAGGAGCCCCGCAGACACCGCCTAGCCAGCTCTCACAGTTGCATAAAATCAAATGCCTGTAAGAAATATGTATGTATTTCTTACAGGCATTTCTAGTGGCTCTTCTCTCATTCAACCCTACTACACAATTAAAGATGCTTTGTGAAACTAAGATTTAGGAAATTCGTGATCAAGCTTTATTTCTGACAATTCTGGTTCTGTCACTTTGTGAAAACTGTTTTATCCCTTCAGGCCTCAGTTTCTTTCAAGTACAGGAGGTTGACCAAGTGATCAACTTATTCCCATTCCAGCTCTGGGGTTATCAAATGACTTGATGGCTCTATGCCAAAGTATACCAGGCCCTTCATAAATAGCCCTCTAATCGCCATATAAGGAGATTACATTATGACTTTACTTGTTTCTACATTATCTCCAACCCTTAACTGCACAGTTTGTGTGAGCAATGCCAGCTAAGGTCAAAGTGTGACTTTTCTGTTCCATTGTATAATTTTATAGAGGATGTTAACCTGTATAGGACAGTTTACAAACATAGGTACTTGGACAGGGCCCAAACAAGGTAGGGTAAGGGGAGTGAGGCACCTAGGGCACATCGTTTAAAAAGATACTCAAGGTCATGTAAACTCAGGGTCAGGGTTTATACTACCCTGAGAGCAAGAGTCTCTTTGAATTTTACACCCTAGGTGCCTCACTCACCTCAGTCCAATCCTATGTCTGGTTTTGGAGCCAGACTAATGGGTTTGAAGCAAAGATCCAGCACTTGCTAGTGTATAATCTTATGCAAGTTATTCAATCTCTTTGAGTCTGTTTCCTGATCTCTGAAATGAAGATAATCACAAAACACATCATAAAGCTGTTTCAGAGATTAAAACACCATAGTATATATAAAACAGCTAAAACAGTTCCTGGCACATACTTATGGATCAATTAATGTTAGTTCTCTTTATTTTTATTTTTACTTTTATTTTTATTTTTATTATATTCAAACATTAGGGGCATAGATATGTGTCTGACACATAGTTGAAATTCAATAAATATTGAGTGAATAAATAAATGGAGATAATGGATAGACGGACAAACAAAATATTTACTCTGAGTTCAACATCCCTGAATTTCCCCTCAGATCTTCAGAAAAATACAAACAAAACAAAGAGAACAATCACTGACAAATTATTGATGATTGTTTTTAAATGAAGGAAATTATTTAAAACAACCTCTGCTGCTCACTATTGGGTAGAGGGATATGACCGGGTTAGCGGCAGTAAGATGCATTCATTCATTCATTCATTCATTCATTCATTCATTCATTCTCCAAGTAAAGAAAGCACAGCTTGCAGTTTGAATGTCCCTAGTGTTTTTTAGTCTATGATTTTTTTACACAAATAGTAACCCCCTTCCCACTCTTTTTATGGGAACATGCCCCCCATATTTTTTGTCTTTTGTTTTTCTGTTTTTAAGTGTTCCAGTCTCACTTAGCTGTATCACAAACATAACTTGCAAGCGCAAAGTGTTTTATGAATGTGAGGCAGAAGAGACGGCATGCTGCTGTTTGGGAAACCTGTTACACAGCCCTGCCTTTTTCTCTCTCTCCCTCCCTTTGACCAGAATGAGTGCTTTGTGTGACTCAGACTCAAGGCCAAGAGTCTTAGTGAGGCCCTGTCAGAGTGACAACAGGAGAAACAACGTTCTGACTCAAATCATTTACCAAGTTTCCTTTCTGGAAGTATGAGGAGGGTGGTTTCGTTTCTCAGTTCTACTGGCTTCATATCCACGCTGAAGGAAAAGTGATAGATGACAAGGGTAATGACCTCCTTACATAATACTTCTGACAGAAAATGAGGCCATGGCTGGACTGATTCCAAAAGCTAAAATCCAAAACAAGACTAGCTGGGATTTGAATCGCTGTGCCTCGAAATCTACAGGCCAGACTTAGGGGGCAAGTCTCTCTCTGTTGCAGAGTGTCAGGGAAGTACATAATGACCATGCCATAATATTTGTGATTAACACTTATTAATAGCTGGCGATTTGTCAGGCGCCATCCTTGGAGCTTTCTTGGTTTATCTCATGTGATCCTTACAACAAATGAACGTGATAGAAAGCAGAGAGGTTAAGTAACTTCTCCGAAGCCACACAGCTAGAAAGTTGCCCTATTTTACTTCAGAGCCGGAGGAATTGATAATTAAAATTGCTAGTTTGGAACATTAGCCAAAAAAAATGTTAAAGACGGACTCCAATAGTACTTTATGTTTTGGAAGAGCAAGAAATCTCATAATATATAATTGAATTGTAAAAAATGTAAAGTCTTAAGTTTAGATTTTAAAAAGGAATAACAGAAGCAGACAGAATATACATTACTGATACATACACTAATAAAATTATATAGAATATATAATAGAATATTATATAATAGAATATATTTTATATATTACATAGAAAAATATATTTGTAATATATAAATACTGTGTAATATTATTGATATAAATATTTTATTATATTTATGTTATATTTAAGTATTGTTATAATACATTTACATATAAATATTTATACTTTATAATATAAAATAGCATAAATGATAAGTATGTTATAATAAATAAAATGTATTCTAAAAGAACATATATACACATGTATCATGGAAACCCGTAAAATAGGAGAGATTTTTGTCCATAACTGCTTTACTGAAGCTCATATAAAATACACTTGAGAGAGTGGCTTCTGTGAAAGATCAGTTATCATCAAGAAGATGATACACCCCTAGAAAAATAGCTGCCCTTTTGGCTGCATTAAGAGAAGCAGAATAGTCCAGAAAAGGGGAGAGGAGAAGTGTTCTAAGCTTACTGGTCCTGAGATTCTATTTGATGTGATGTGTCTGTCTGAGACTGCAGGGCTTTAAGGATGAACTCAAACCTGGCTCTCCCACCACCTTCCCTGCCCTTTCATCATACACCTCACCTTCTTCACTTCCTCTTAGCTTGACGAGTTTAATCCCCAAAACGTTTAGTCAAAAGGAAGTATTCTGTAGAAGAGAATGGACAGTGTGTGGGGGCCTTGCTCATGAGGTTGGGGGAGTTTTGGAGAAACATCCAGGATTACCTTTGTATCTGAGTGGCAGGTGGTGGAAAACAGGGCAGGATGGGAGTGGAGAAGGCTCCCATCTTCAGGAAGGATTTCAGGTTTCCAAATGCACCGATAGGAGTCAAGGGGCTGCCGTGACCCTGGCTTGGAGATCAGGGCTTCTAGCCAAACCACAAGAAATTATAGAAACAATCAATGGAGAAATGCACCCATTCCCTGAGAAAAGGCTTTGAGCTGAATCCTGACAAACAATACTTTAATTTTTTTGGCTTTGAAACTTCAGAAGAAGCATGAACAAACAAAGTAGATATGTCATTCACAGAAGCCTTTTAGCAAACCTCACATCTACAAGAATACTTTACAATATGAGCAAATTTTAACACAGAGCAGGAAGCTTGGAAAAAGCTCTGAATTATTTAAAAGGCTATTAATTCTCACCAAAAACTGCCTACCTGCTTCACCATATCTAAGTCTACTCTGGGGGAGAATTCAAACAAATTCAAAATGCAAAAGCATATGAACCAAATGGAAAAGAACAGAAAGGACAGGCCCTAAGGAGATATGCCATAAATGCTTTTTTTAAAAAGACGTCTTTATTTTTATTTTTTCTTCCAGTTTTATTGCGATAGAATTAACATACACCATTGTAAAATTATTATGTTTAGTTAACATCCAAATAACATTATTTTCCCTTGTGACAAGAACTTTTAGGATCTACTTTCTCAGCAACTTTCAAATATAACATAGAACATTGTTAACTATAATCACCATGCTGTACATTACATCCCCAGGAGTTATTTGTCTTATAACTGGAAGTCTTCACTTACAGCCACCTTCACTCAGTTCCCTTGCACCCCTGCCTCTGGCAACCACAAATCTGCTCTCTTTTTCTATGAGTTTGGATTTTTTTTTAGATTCCACATGTAAATGAGGTCATACAGTGTCTATTTCTGTCTGACTTATTTCACTTAACATAATGCCCTCGCCCGGCCGGGCATGGCTCAGCGGTTGAACATCGACCTCGGATCCAGGCGATCGGGGTTCGATTCCCCGTCAGGGAACATGCCCGGGTTGTGGGCTCGATCAATGACTCTCTCATCATTCATGTTTCTATCTCTCTCTCTCCCTGTCCTTTCCTCTCTGAAATCAATAAAGATATATTTAAAACAAAAACAAAAACATAATGCCCTCAAGTTCCATCCACGTTGTCACAAATGACAGCATTTCCTTTTAATTGCTGAATAATATTCCATTATGTGTATATATTCATATATATGCCACATTTTTCTTTATCATTCATTCATCCATCGATGGACACTTAGGTTGACTGCATGTCTTGGCTATTGTAAAGGTGCAGTGAACATGGGGGCACAGATATCTCTTCAACATAGTGATTCCTTTTCTTTCAGAGCTATACCCAGAAGTGGAATGGCTGGATCATCTGATAATTCAATTCTTAATTTTTTGAGGAACCTCCATAGTGTTTTCCGTAGTGACTGTACCAATTCACATTCCCACCCACAGTGTGTAGGTGAATCCCTGTAGCTCAGATCCAGAGAATCCTTGCTCTTAAGCCCAACAACTAAACAAGTGAGGTTCTAGAGTCAATCAGACCTAGACTTGGCTCCTTGAGCTTGTTGCCTAAGCTCTCTGAGTCTTCTCCTATTCCTATGATAAACAGCCTTCTCTCACATGGGTGTCAAATAAAATAAATTAGGCCAGTCCTATAAAGCCTTGAGCAAAGATTCTCAATCAGTATCAGCTAAGGGTGTTCTGGATGACAGCAGCCATCCTGAAGCCACACAGGTCCAGTGGTCATTTAGATTTCTAGTTCTCTAAGTGCTACATTTGTGGTCCTCCCTGTAGTAAATTTTCCTCTACCTTGACCTTTCTTCCACTGGCTGCCTCCAAAACATTTTGTCCCAGTTGAGTTCCCAACCAGAAAGATCAAAGCTCTCCTCGATAAAAACCTCCTTTTCCTCCCAGCCCCAAGTCAGGGTAGCTGAAAGTTAGTTGTGCTTGCAGGAAAAATTTCCATGTAACATTTGCAAGTACAAATAAAGTTACCCTTCATCAACCCCACTATGCTTCTGTGCTTGGGAATCTGCAGTCAGCACAGGTCGACTGAGCAGCAGGTGAGCCTCAGCCAGTCCCTGCAAGGCAGCTGGGCAGCACTTGGCCTAGGGCCATGAGTAAATGGTTTTTATCATGAATTGATCCCTTGAAATTCTGCCTAGTGTCTTTGAAAATCTTAAGGCAGATTTTTCTTAAGTGCTTGATTTCTGCGTCTGCTTAAATATTTAACGGACTTTCATCTAGATACTAATTATTTCAGGCATTTAAAAGTCTGTAGCACTTAGGACTCACAGGGGCTCTCCCCAAAGTCAGCTTTTAGGAAGGAATAGGAACAAAGGGTGGGGAAGCTTTGGGGATGGGGGAGGGGTGGGTTTATTTCATTATGTTGTGGGCAAATGTTAATCAGTTAAGGATGTAAACCAGGCAGAAATGTTCTTACAGGCTTTTATTTTTCTGTTTTTTTTATTTGAAAGGAAAAGTCAGGAGCTTGGGGTTATTAACTATTTTTAAAGGGAAGGTATCAGAGCTTGGCAGTGGCTGACATAGTAAAGGGTGGATTTAGCTCATACTTTTCCAAAGAACCAGTCAGGCAACCAGAACCCACATCTCGGAGGTTACCCCAAACCTCCAGAGAAGCTGGACGTGGTTAGTCCCACTGCCAACCCTCCCTTTTCTGTTTTGTTTTTAATCCTCAGTGATCTTTAAACAACAAAAGAACACACATACAACAACAAAACTAAAATTATGGAGGACATTTTTAAGGAAGAAAATATTAAAAGCATACTTAAAAACTTTGGAAAAATACCAAGAGGAAATATAAGGAGGAAATTCATATCATCTATTATACATAACCAACCAGAAATAAAACATTTCAACATTTATAAAACAGATTTGGGGGTAAATTTTTTAAAAGTTTAGAGTATATATTATATATAGTTTCATCTTGTCTTTTCACTTAACATTATCCCATGTTATTAAAAATTTTTTAATATTATGTTGCAAAGTATGGATGTATGGTGATTTCTTTACCTTCCTTCATTCCCTTCGTTCTTTCTTCCCTCCCTCCCTCCTTCCTTCCCCTAAGCATTCCTTCTTTCTTTCTTTTTTCTTTTCTCCCCCATTTTCTCTTTCCTTTCTTCCTTAGCTCTTTCCTTCCTTCTTCCCTTTCTTCCTGATTTCTTATTCTATAGTTTAATCAAATTTACACATTCACACCATTGAAATAGCCAACATGACCTACAAGGTAGGAGAAATAACGGTCCTCCACCGTATTTCCCACTCCCCAGAGGCAACCACTTATTCTTTTTGTGACGATTGTGTTATTTATTTCCTTATACTAAGTAATATGCTTATATTGGAAATTCTGGATTTTTAAAAAATGTTTAGCTTTTATCTACTGGCTTTCCACCACAGAACTCCTGCCCCAACACACACACACAGCTCCTCTCCCACACCCTCCCATCCCAATAGCATTGTGGCTTTGATTAGATTAACATTCAGTATTCAGATTATTACAACCACATAAATGCTATTCACAACCGAGCCATGTCTTATTCTACAATGACCTTTCTTTTCCTGTATTTTGTTTCATTTTTTTCTCCCCAAAGTTAAAGGAAACAAACAAAAGTAGTTTTGTTTCTAAGTAGTTATTACTATCTTGGCCCCAACCAAACTCTCCTCTAGTTGAATAAATCTCCTCTCCATATTTTCAAATATTCGGTAAGCTGTCATTTTCCCATTTCTGTGGAAATCACTCACAGGACACTGAGCCTACTCCTGTCCACGCTGGTTGCTCCCGACGCCTGCTGCAAAGCAGCAAGTTATCTCCCTTCCCCTTCACTGAGGGTTTTCCTTTGCCTCCCTCTTGTGCTGGACCTTCTCTTGACCTAGATCTTGGGTTTCCTGAATCCCATTTCTTTACTTACCTGGGTTTACGTTTACTTCTGATGGGACATCTCCTCTCAGCTTCCTGAGGAACAGGACATATAAAGTAAATATTTTACTTACATGTATAAAAGTGACTTTTTTTTTTCCTGCCATTTAATTAATTATTTGGCTATATTTAGAATTCTAAGTTAGAAATTATTTGCCCACACTATTTTGATAGCATTTCTTCCTTGTCTTCTAGTTTTTACTATTGTTGAGAAGTCCAAAAACATTTGGATTTTTTTTTTTTTTTTTTTAACTAAATCATCCCAGCTGAAACATACAGAATTCTTTGCACCAGTGCTCTATTACCATCAAGCACTTGGTAAAGGTTTTCCACTTGGAAACTTAGAGCTTTCAATTCAGGGAAATTTTACTGGATATTTTAATTGGATTTTTCCTGAAGAACTTTTCTTTCTTCAATGTTCTTTGTCCTCTGTAGAACTCTTATTATTCAGATGTTAGTCTTCATAGACTGATCTGTGCCATTAATTCCTGAGCCTTGGGTGCATTGTAAATTGGGTGGAATCTTGGATCTCCTCCACTTCTGACAGATGTCGTTTTCTCAAGTTTTTGTCCAGCATGAGAAATTACTTCTCCTCTAGCTCCTTCAGAGTTTCCAAGATTTTGCTGTTTTTGTGTTCTCTATTATTTTCTCCTTATGGATTTAAGTCTTCACAAACTCTGTCAGTTTAGCATAATTTGAGGAGGAAGCTGAAACAGATTCATGTGTTCAACTGATAGTCCCGTAATGCCTTTAAATATTTTTTATGAAGCATCATCTAGTTTGTTTAAATTCTTAAACAGTTGTAACTAATCCTGCAGTGAACATCCTGTGTTCACAAACCTCTGTATCAGTCAGGATTCAACCAGAGCAGCAGAAGCGGGAGGAGGTATGTATTAAAAGATGTCATGTGAGGAACTGGCCTATGTGATTGTGAGGGCTGGCTAGGCAAGTCCAAATCCGTAGGGCAAGCCGTCAAAAAAAGGAAACTGGAATCTGGGGCATGGGCTGCAGCTGCTGGCCACAGGCAGAATCTCTTCATCAGGGAAGCCTCAGCTCTGTCTCGAAGCCTTTCAACTGATTAAACCAGGCCCATCCAGATCCTCTAAGATGACCTCTTACTTAAAGTTAATGGATTATGGCACTTCATCACATTTGCAAAATACCTTCACAGCAATGTCTAGATTAATGTCCTGACTAACCACAAAATGTGGTTTTAATGGTTAGATCAGGGAGTGCAGTCACACACACACTCACACATTTGGTTAATTGCTATGGCACTGTAATTATTGTTTAAGAAACCATCTCTCTCAGTTCCTCACTTGTAAATGGGATACTTACCACCTACCTCCTGGGGCTGCTGTGCATATTAAATGAGATGATCCTTCACTTGATTAACATAAATTGTTGTTATATATAATGATAATAAGACGAATCAATTACATTTTCAGATGCTTCCTATGTTCCAGGAAATGTTATGGGCACTTTTCAGGTGTTATTTCATTCATTCCTCACATAAGATATGAGGAATTTAATCTCAGAAAGGTTAAACAACTTACACAAGGTCACAAAGAGAATACCCTAATTTCATCTGCCAATTAGTCCTCAGACCCTGGGTTTTGATTTTTAAGGCTTCCTCTCTTTTTCCGTATAAGTCAGGTTCCTAGCAGGAAACTGATGGCAAATTTAAGCTGAGTTAGTCAAGAAAGTTGAACATGGAGGTGGGTTGGATTCAGAGATAATAAGAGATTATGCAATATTCTGGGGCTAAGAACACATTAAGCGTGACGAAGAGAAGGGAGACACTATAGGACCACTTTGTAGCTGGTGCAGCCCCTCAAGGTAGCTTTTGTCATTCTGGGAACAGCAAACAAGGTCTCTCCCTCAGTCTAGGCTGAGACAAGGACAGCCTTAGGCTTATGTTAAGACCGAGATAAATATTTGTAACAACCAGAGAAATCGGAACACTCTGTTTCATTTCTCTCAAAATGGAAATATTGCCAAGAAACAATTGGTTTTCCTTTCCAGTTCCTACTTTGCAATCACATCACGTATTCTCACTCCACTGCAGCAGCCAGAGCAGGTCATTCACCCCCAATGAAGTAGATTACACGCAGGCACTGGCCATATAGATTTCTGAAGGGTGAATCCCTACGTCTAAGGACTTCAAAACACAATGACCATGCACTTTCTCTGTGCTTCTCCCCAACCAGTACCTTCATTAATAAGATTGAAACATTTTTATCTAGTGGTTTTCTTGACTGCAAATTCCAAAAAATAAAATAAAACCCATGGCATTCCTAGTTTCTTGTTTCGGCATTTCTTGCACAGTTAACATACATTTCTATAAATATGTAATAGAACCTGTAAACAGACGTGAGACCTAAAAGTAAGGATTTCCAACTAGGATAGGCTTAGCTGTCTGTATACCCTAATAAAAGGGTAGAGGATTGTCAAGAAACCTAGCTTCCACCCTGTCCTGGGCAGAAAAATCCACAATAAATAATGCTTTCTCCAAGACTGAGCAACTTGCCTCATCAACCTCAGTTTTACTAGCGCATATGTTCCTCCTATGCTCTGTGTAATTTCTTGTCCTCAAAGAAACCTGGTGCTTTTACATTTTTTCCCCTTGGGTCGGTCTATGTACATGGTGATCCCTCTGTGATTAAGGGTAAGGAAAAAGGAAAGAAAATACACCTGCTCTATAGTAACCAACCACTGTGGCTGCCAATTGCGATGTGTGGGTGCAGAATACCAAAGTGAGCCCCGGGGGGGTTAAAATGTTGTGGAGCTCAGGGCAGCCAACAGTGTGTAGGAGATGATACAAATTGTTTGGCTTAGGTCAGTGATCAAAATGGATCATGAAATGTCAAAGGAGCTGAAGCTCTGGGAAAGGCAAACATTGAAGGTTTCCCTTCTGGTCTCTTTGGTTAATGATTTTAGTTATTAATTAGAATAAAAACCAACATTTACTTATTATGTGCCAGGCATGTGAGTCGGTAGAGTATTATTCCCATTTCATAGGAGAAGAAACCAAAGCATGGAGCCATTCGATCATTGCTACAGTGTCACAGCCCGGCTTCTAATCCGGAGAGGCTGATATCAGAGCCAGGGTTCTAATCATACATTCATTCATTCATTCAACAACCACCTTGTGAGTGCCTGCCGTGTGCGGGGCATTATTGCAGGAACTGGAGACTGAGCTGTGAATGAAACAGACACAAGACTGGCCTGCCCTTTGGAGGTTACCTAGCTGCTCCCTACTAACAGTGGTCTTCCAGTCATGTTGGTGCTAAGGGTGGGCTGAGGGAGGCTGGGCTTCCACTGCAATAACGAGGCAGGGGGCTTGGTAAAAGTGTCCTCAGTCCTCCAAGTTGGGCTCCCTTGGTTTCAGCTGATGTAGGACATCAACACAATTCACGTAGACAAGTTCCCTCTGACTCACCGCGCGGAGGGGGGGTCTGCTGGGTAGCTCTTGCAAACTTCATTTCCTCTTAGCCCTGCCCATTTCACTTTCCAGTTTCGGTTTCGTTTTCCTAAAGCCAGTTGCCAGAAAACAAGGGAAAGGAACAGGGATATGCCTGGGTATATATTGGTCTCTTCGGAGCACCTTCCACGCAGAGGAGGAAGATTTCCGAGGAGCCCAGCCGCCTGAACTGCAGCCTTACAGCACAGCTGAAGAGAGCCCGGCAGCCATGGGGTGAGCCTTCTCGGTGACCTTGCAAATGCCTAATCGGGCTTGTGGAATGCAGATCCTACGCAGGGTGCTCCTAGAAAGCAGGTTCCCTAACTGCTTTGCTTCAGAGTTTGTTTATAGCCTTTAGCGGCTCGTCTGCAGGCTGCTTGTTTACTCTGGTTTTCTGCCTCACAAGGTCAGGCTTCCTAAGGGGGACTCTCCCTGGGGAAGCGGAGAGCTGAGCTCGCAGGGGAGCAAGGCTGGAAGGGAGACGACAGATTTAATCAGGCAGGTTCTTCATTTAAAGGTGGGTCCAGCCCGGCCGGGCGTGGCTCAGCGGTTGAGCATCGACCTAGGATCCAGGTGATGGGGGTTCGAGTCCGGGTCAGGGCACATGCCCGCGTTGCGGGCTCGATCCCCAGTTGGGGGCGTGCAGGAGGCAGCTGATCAATGACTCATCTTTGATGTTTCTCTCTCTCTGTCCCTCTCCTTACCTCTCTCTGAAATCAATAAAAGAAAATAAAGGTGGGTCCAGAGGGGATTATTCCTGGAGACTCTTTTTTGTTTATTATTTGAAAGAACTGAGGAGCTTTTCATAAGGTTTTTATTTAACAAAATAAGAGCAGTGTTTAGAGTGTTTGAGCAGTGTTTAAAATGCACTCAGGGTAGCAACTCATTTCATGTGAAGGTGGGAGTTTACTTTTTTTTCCAAATTCTGTTTTGTTTGTTTTTAACTTTTACTTTATTTTTTTCCATCACCATTCATATACCCTATGCCCCCCCCTCCCCCCAATTACCACACTGTTTTCCCTGTCAATGAGCTCTTTCTCTTTTTTTTCTGTTTGGCTCAGTCCTGCCACCCATCCATCCCCCCACAGCTGTCTGCCTGCTCTCTAACTGTGAGTCTGTCTCTATTTTGCTTGTTAGTTCAGTTTGTTCATTAGATTCCACATATGAGTGAAATCATACGGCACTTGTCTTTCTCTGTGCTTATAATTCATCTCAGGTTTGCATGAGGACTGACAAAATATTCATTCAACAGATATATAATTTACCCCCAAATTCAACTGATTGACTAGTCATCCTCTCTGAAGTATGAATTGGAGATGATCCTCTTACACTCCAGAAACAGAAGTTTGCCCTGGGGAGGAAGTGTTAGCTCACTGGGTAGAAAGAAAGCTTTGTGTTTTCTCCAGAGGGTGGGGTGGCGGGACTGGATGCCTAAGCCTCAGTCCTGGGAGGTCAGAATCCAGGGACAGCAGCCTCAGCACTCACCTCCTGGAGGACACATTGCCATCCTCCTCGAAGTTTCCTGGTCTCTCTTCTGGAAAGATATTTTTTCTGCTAGTCTCCATGTTTGCTTGATAGAAAAAATATATATATATTTCAGACATTTCCAGATGCCTGTTTCTATACTGACTCAGAATTGTTTCTACTTCTTAGAATTTCAGCATTCATTGTCTTCTCATTGAATCTTTCTCATGATAATACAGACCCATCAGTCTCTCCTTTACTTTTCTTTGATTTTTTAACTATAGGCACCCCCACCAGGCATTGCCCCCCTGTGCTGTAAGACAGTGGTTCCCAGTTTGAGCTCAAGTGTGAATCACCTAGAGAGTTTGTTAAAGACAGATTCCTGGGCTCAAATCCCCACAAGCACCCCAGATTCTGATTGGCTAGTCCTGGGATTAGGGCCAAGGGTGTACATTTCTAACAAGGTCTTCCTCAGCGGTGTTGGTACTGTTCTCAGACACTGCGGGGCAGCTTGAGCTCTGAGCCCTGTGAACACCGTCACTGTAGATTTCATCCAGACCAGAAGCTAGGCCCCCCAAAAAATGTTGTGCTATAAACGGTTAGGACTTCTAGAGGCAGCAGGAGCATAAATCACAAGTCTGAGTCTAGGAAACAAGTATCTGGGACCAGCTTCTGATTTACCAGTGGAACTAATAATCCACAATTATGCAGTGAAATTGGTTGCCTTTTGAATGGCTGCTCAAAGGGATTTTACGTAAGTGTATACATTTACGTTAAATGTCTCTATCCTGCAAATGCACAATTAACTGTGTGCGCTATATGTTTGAGATAATTTCAGCTGTATTCACTATCTCTGTTTCTTTTATAAAATGAGAAAGGAGCTAAAAAGCTCCCATGCTTAAGGAAATCATCCTGTAGCCTCACTGAGAAGGAAGGTGGGTGAGACTGGACATCAGCTGTTCAAGGGGAGGCTGCTGTCATTGTGGCAATGTAGAAAAACAATCTGGGGCTATTCGTGAGTTTTAACCTATTCCTCTCTGATGTTATTCCAGATAGGGTTTTTGTTCATTGGTCTGTTTGCTGTTTCTGTTTGGTTGGTCTGGTTCATTTGGTTGCTTGTTTTGAGGACCCACACTAAAAAGAAATCTTTCCCGAAGAGTTGCAAGGGCACCCTAAGTGAGCAAGAGCATTTCCCTAAGGAAAAAAGCTAGCTGTCTTGTCAGCCTCCTCTTGTAGCCACACTTCTAATCCCTCATTATAAAAGCAAACCACAGAAGAGGAAAAGCAAAATTTCAAAAAAGTATTAGGCCACAAATGCAAAATTATTAATAAATCAACTTGATGAGACATGTTAAGAACAGAAATCGACACTCTTAAGAAGTTGGAGGGGGTTATATTTATTCCAAAATAAAAATGTAAGACATTGCTAACATAATATTATCAAGGTAGGAGGTAGGATAATACAAATGTAGGGGAAATGAGTAAAAATTAAGAATGGTTGAAATTAAGATTTAAATGGTTAAAATGGAAAAATTGGAAACAAGGGTATAGAATGTCAAAATAATAAAAAAATAACAAGACAAAACCAATGTGATAAAAAAGTTTGAACAAAGAAAATCAATTAAGGATATATGCAAAAAATTGAAAGTAATAGAGACAAAAAAGACAAGTTAAGGGGAACTAAGGAATTGAGAATGTAGATGATGCAATGGAGTTGAATCTCAGAGGGACAGCCGAGATTAAAACCAGAATGGCAAACCATGAAAAGAAAGAAGAGAAAATTGTGAAGCTAAAATCTCCACATTCAAAAGTAAAGGCTAGGTAGGAGGAAGAACAGAAATAAAAGGCAATTAACTAGGCTTCCCCAAAAGTACAGAAAGTGTCCGCTGGACCCAGTTCCCGCAGCTCTGGCCGCCCCTGCAGAGAGCAGGGGGCCGGGGGCCTAACAAAACCGCCTTGTTTAGGGAACCTGCCCACTGCCCTCTCCCTGATCTGCTGCCCGGTCACCCGATTCCTGCTTCCCCGTGCTTGCACATATGCCAAAATACAAAACTTAAAAAAAGGAAATGCTGTTCTTTTTGATGGGGGTTCACTCCCTTTCGGAGGAGAGCCGTGTTGACCGTGCTCCCTGTTTCGTGCCCGGTGAATCTGTGCTGTGTCTCAAAACGCCCATCTTTCTGCTTTTGCCCACAGTGAGACCACCGAGAACTCCTTGGAGAGCAGCCTACGGCGGCTAAAGTGCCATTTCACCTGGAACTTGTTAGAGGGAGAAAAGTCCTTGGATGATTTTGAAGACAGAGTGTGTCACCGGACTGAGCTGCAGAACAGTGAGTTCAAAGCTACAATGAGCAACTTGCTGGCCTACATAAAACACCACCGAGGCCAAGACGAGGAGGCGCTGGAATGCTTACGGGAAGCCGAAAGGTTAATCCAGCAACAGTACCCTGGCCAAGCGGAAATCCGAAGTCTGGTCACCTGGGGCAACTATGCCTGGGTCTACTATCACATGGGCAGACGCTCAGACGCTCAAGTGTATGTAGACAAGGTCAGAGAAGTGTGCAAGAAGTTTTCCAGCCCCTACAGAATGGAGAGCCCTGAGATGGATTGTGAGGAAGGGTGGTCACTGTTGAAGTGTGGAGGAAAGTACTCGGAAAGGGCAAAGGTGTGTTTTGAGAAGTGTATGGAAAAGACCCCGAATAACCCAGAATTCGCCTCTGGACTGGCAATCTCCAGCTACCGTCTGGATCAATGGCCAGCGCCTCAGAATCCCCTTGATGCGCTGAGGGAAGCCATTCAACTAAATCCTGACAACCAGTATATTAAAGTGCTGCTGGCTCTGAAACTTCAAAGGATGAACCAGGAAAGTGAAGGAGAGAGGTTAGTTGAAGAGGCTGTGGAGAAGGCCCCGTGTGCAACAGATGTGCTTCAAGGGG
Organism: Miniopterus natalensis; assembly: GCF_054644295.1. Lineage (NCBI taxonomy): Eukaryota > Metazoa > Chordata > Mammalia > Chiroptera > Miniopteridae > Miniopterus > Miniopterus natalensis. The sequence continues at coordinate 35,786,535 of NC_142094.1, forward strand.
CAGCCATGCTGTACCGGAAAAAAAATGACCTGGACAAAGCTATCGAAATGCTTCAGAAGGCAATAGAAGGCTCCCCAGACAATGCCTACCTGCATTACCACATTGGGGAGTGCTACAGGGCAAAAGTCTGCGAGTTGCAGAAAAGAGGTCAGAACGAAATGCAGGTCCAGGAACTCATAGGGCTCGCGGTGGATCATTTGAAGAGAGCCGATGAGCTCAACGGAAACCTCGCCAATGTCGGCTCCCATCTTGCCTGCCTGTGTGCACAGGCACGTCGGTATGAAGAAGCAGAGCATTACTTCCAAAAAGAGCTGAGCAGAGAGCTCTCGCCCGTAGATAGGCAAGTGCTCCATCTACGGTGTGGCAACTTTCAGTGGTTCCACATGCATTGTGAGAGCAAGGCCATCCACCACTATATGGAGGGTGCGAAAATAAGTCAGGACCCGAGGGTGACAGAAAAGATTAAAAACAGGCTTCAAACTATTGCCAACAGGCTTTCTAAATATAGCGATGATCCCAAAGCTTTGTATATCTTGGCATTTATTCAGGAGCTGGGTGAAAAAAGGTGTCCAGCAGATGAAAACCAGGAGAGGGATTTGGATTCTGGACGCCTCAGCCCTTCAGCATCTTTAGCAGATGAATGAGAAATCAGGGTGTGGTGCCCATAGGGCTGCTCCTGGGAGGGAGCTGAAACCCCCTCCTCGCAGCTGGAATCAAAATATTTAACAACAGGTATGGCATAGGCATGGACTCAGACACTGGCCGCACTGGATTGGGGTTATGGAAGAACTCTGTTGGGCCAAGTCTTAAGACTTTCGTTGCTCAGGGAGTTCCAGAAGGACTAGATTGGTGGTGGTGGTGGTGGGGGGCTTGGTAAAAGGGCTATTTCCCATTGACATCTGTAACACTGGTCCATTTTTGTAATGCTTTTCCATCACTGCAGTTATTTCAGGTCCTGTACAGGAATGTGCTATGTCCATCCAAAGACTGGAGGCCAGAGCTTAGTTAGATGGGGCTGGGTGTGCTCGCTCTCTCACTTCTGCCTTCTTTCTCCTTTGCCCCAGATTATCATTAATCTAGAAAGTCCTACACAAAGGCAGTTCAAATGTCCTGTTAACCAAGGTGGGAACATAGTTTGAAAAATAGCAGGCAGTAAGTCAAATCCAGAAGGAACATATCCCGGGGAAATAATGGGGTCAGTCAATCACACTACGGAGGTGCAGGAGGCACATGGGGAGATTTTGCCTCCATTCTGCTCTCCCTGTCATCATAATACAACATGTGAAAAGTTAAAAAAAAGGGGGGGGGGTTGGGGAGGGGATTCTGGTAGAAAACAAAATAATACATTTCTTTAAAACTTGTTTGGAAAAATATATGTCTCACCAGTAGGGATAGGAACAGGGTAGGCAAAAGAGAGAGAGGAATGCTGGTTTGTCATTGTAGGTTGTAATGATATGTAGAATTTTCATTTCCTTAGCCACTATTAGGAAAATTTATTTGTAAAGTGAAGACTTGCTTTGTTTAAAAAAAAAAAAAAAAATCTTTGATGACCTCAGGTTCAAGATGATAGGAAAACAGCAAAATGGAATTATTTGGTGGCTAAGGACCTAGTTTAAGGTCTTGGAAAATTACATCAATAATGGAAGGTGTCCTCACCATTAGAAACATTGTAAATTTAATGATATAAAACTTCTCTTAACCCTGAAAATTTTTATGAAAACCCCCAAATTAATGAGTCTGGGGTGATTGGAATTTTCTAGGAATTAGTTTAAATTTAAAAGGTGGTTGTCTGGGGCTGGAGCAAGAGGGGATAGAAGATACGCTGTTTAAGGGTACAGGCTTGCAACTAGTTAATAAATACATCCTGGAGCTCTAACACACATAGTGAATGTAGAGAACAATGCTGCGTTATAATCAACCTTGCTAAGACACTAGATCTTAATTATTCCCACTGCAAAAAATAATAATTATATCGCATGAGAGAGATGCTGTCAAACAATGGCAATCATATTACATTATAGAAATGTATCAAATCAACATGCTCTAAACCTTAAATTGACAGTGTTATATGTTAAATATGTTTCAATAAAATTAAGTATATGTAACATTTTTATTAAGCAATTAACATTATATGCAATTCAAGGTTCTTTTTAAATTAAAAATTCCAACTGCTGTAACAATGGTTTTGTGTTATTTTCTGTATCAAAAATAATGTTGTGTGCCCCGAGACCATCAGTCTGCACATACGGGTTCCTGAAAAAAGTCGTAGATTTAATTAATTAATAATTTATATGTGATGGAACATAAAGGCGCGTTCTGGTTTTTCTGAAATTTTGATGCACCTTAACTCTTCCAGACTCAGCTACAGATAAATGAAATGTTACACTGGATATGAACTGACTCCAATAACCCAGGCTGGTTTCACAGCATAGCCACTGAAAAAAAAACCTGTTTTTTTCCTACAGTTTTCTTACGAGTCTACCCTAGTACCCACCACCATGCCCCTTGTCCACGCAAACACCCTGCCCCACACTGACAGTGGGTGGGCTGCTGTCCTACTCTGTTATGGGGAGTGTCCAGCCCACGGGCCCTAAAGGGATCTGCCAATCATTTGGTCTGGCTCTGCCAAGGCAACCGCAGTTCCAGCCATCATATTAGGGGTGAGTTAATTGTTTGACCAAATATAGCAGGCTAATTTTTAATGGTTGATAATTTTGTATGGCCCTTGAATGATGTTATAAATACCCAAATGGCCCTTGGCAGAAAAAAGGTTCCCCACCCCTGGTCTAGAAGTTTAAATATTCAGGTTTCACGTGTTTGCAGCGGCCATGCCTATTCTGGCCACTGACTAGCTCCCAGGTGTGACTGAGGGAAAAACACCTTCCCACGTCACTCAGACCTTACTAGGCACGCATCCAAACTGCCTTTATCCAGTCCCTTCCCCCATCAATCAGGGAACAGACTTGGAAAATGCAGCTTTTTGGCAAAGCTGCATAAATGGCATGCCCATTTTACCTAGCTTCCCCTTTACCTTTTCCCATTAAATAATAACCAGGTTATTGCAAAGGCATCAATACCACCAGGAACAGAACCATAAAAGGAATAAGGCAGAAAGAGTAGACAACAGATGCATGAGTTTGCTCAGTGGTTAGAGCCTTGGCCCGTGGACTGAAGGGTCCCGGGTTCGGTTTCAGCCAAGGGCACATACCTCAGTTGCAGGCTCGATCCCTGGCCCCCGGTCGTGGCACGTGCAGGAGGCAAACCGATGGATGGGTCTCTCTCACATCGATGTTTCTCTCCCTCCCTCCCACTCTCTCTGAAAAGCAATGGAAAAAATATCCTCAGGTGAGGGTTAAAAAAAAACTGAGTGCCCGGCCAGGCGAGGCTCAGTGGTTGAGCATCAACCTAGGATCCAGAAGATCGCGGTTCAATTCCCGGTCAGGGCACATGCTCGGGTTGCGGGCTTGATCCCCATTCGGGGGCGTGCAGGAGGCAGCCGATCAATGACTCTCATCATTGATGTTTCTGTCTCTTCCTCTCCCTTCCTCTCTCTGAAATCAATAAAGATATATTTTTAAAAAAGAGAGAGAGAGAGATGTATGATACATTACACTTAATATTTATTTGAGGACTTAAAAACTTAGAGATCATTATGTAATGGAGCCCGATTAATTGGAATGACTTGTAATTCCCTGGCTCTTAACCACCTCTCCCAGGGCAGGACATTTGACTCCCCTCATATGCTCACCCTGGTAAATAACATGCCCCCAATAGGTGCCTCCCAAGTGCTGATGAACTAGTCCATCAGAATTATCTAATCACGTCACCTATTGGTATGGGCCCAGCACCCACAGCCATCCATGTCTTCTCACAAGAGGGCTTCAGTCTGTCTCATCCTTCCCTGTATTTGATGGCGCTGTGAGAGCACCAGCATCTCAGCCGAAGACGCTCTCAAGTGTAATCACACCCATGAACGAGTGAGGAGAACCCCTCTCATCCTTGTCTAGGTTCCCGGCAGTATGAATGGTTTCTCAGCCTCAGAGCCCTCGGTGAAAGGTTGGTCAGCCTCTGCTTGTAGCTGCTTTTCCCACGGAGCTCAAACACAGCCCCTGGAGGCAGCACACCTGAGTCATGCTCCACTTGCATCTTTCTTCCCACCTCATGTCAACTAACTCGTGCAATCTGTGTCCAGTGCGACTGGACACGTGGCAGCATTAGAATCCTGAAGATAAACACAAACAAGACTGTTGGGATCCCTGCCATGTGCACAGTCAACCTTGGACATCAACCTTGGAAATGTGGGTTTCAAATGGAGACCATAAGCTCCTGTCTCCTCTTTCCTTCCCTCCATCCCTCCACCATTTCCCCATCATTTACTTTGGGGAAAGGGGAGTAACTTGGTTAGATAAATTAGAAATTTTCCTTATGATTGACAGTGCAGCTGTCTTATTGCTGGTAATTTATACCTCTTTGGGGGGCTGCAAGCGGGAAAATCATTAATGACTAAAATCCTTAATGTAAAATGGTACAGCAACTTGGGAAAACAGTTTGGCCCTTCCTCAAATTGTTAAACACAACGTTACCATACAACCCAGCAATTCCAACCCCAGGTATGTACCCAAGAGAAACGAAAACATATATTCACATAAACTTACACATGAATGTTCATAGTAGCATTATTCATAATAGCCAAGAAGTGGATCCATCAGCTGATGAACTGAGGTATTAAATAAGGTATATCCATACAGGGGAATGACATTTGGCCATAAAAATAAATTAAGTACTTATTGATACATGCTACAACATAGAGAGACCTCGAAAACATTGTGCTAAGTGAAAGAAGTATGGTAGGCAGTTAGACAGACATGAGATGATGGGCCAGGTACAGAAGGTCACCAGGGTGGAAAGCCCCTTGGGTGCCTAGCAAAGGGCAATTGTAGGGTGGGACCTTGCCCCCAGGTTGATCTTTCCTTCCCTAGCATATCGTTGGTCATGCGGTTTGGACCCCCTGACCTTTCCTCCCTAGAGATAACATCTAGGCCTCATTGTATTTCAGCTCCAGGCCCCGAAGAGCAACAAAACCTGACCAGTGACCCCACAGCTGACCTCAGGACCAGCTAGATTGGATAATGACCCCCCTACCCCTGACACCGACCAATCAGTGGAGACCTAGACCCTGAAAGGACACACTTGGAAAGCTGATAAATATTTTATCGAGATCTTCCACGAGGACCTCCCCTAAAATCTCCACCCTTACCTTAGGAAGAGGACCCAGCGGTGCTCTCCCTCCCAGAAGCCGGAGCCTTTCCCTTTCCTTTCTTCTTCCCCCTCCCCGTGGCTCCCATGCACGTTACTATTAGCTTCCTTACTCCCAAGCTCCAAGGCCCCTTCCTTTGCCTCTATAACTTGTTTCTTAAGCCCATTTCTTCTACGAATTACTTCTTCTATCTTTGTAATTTTACAAATAAATGTTATCTTACAGTTTGAGTCTTGGCTCTGAATTCTTTCCTAGCCAGAACTCAAGTACTGAGGTTGCTGAACCCAGGTCCAGTGTGACCCCACCGGTCTAACACTTGGTGTGGTTCCCACCACCTACAACAGAAACCAGTCACAAAAGGTCACATACTGTATGATTCTTTTCATATGAAATGTCCAGCGTAGGCAAATATATAACCAGAAAGTAGATTAATGGTTGCTTAGGGCCAGGAAGGATGGTAGGATTGGAAGTGATAATAAATGGGGTGTGGAGTTTCTTTGGGGGGTAATGAAAATATTCTAAAATTGTGACCTGGCCAGGTTGCTCAGTTGGTTAGAGTGTTGTCCCGATGCACCAAGGTTGTGGGTTTGATACCCGGTCAGGGCACAGTCAAGAATCAACCAGTGAATGCATAAACAAGTGGAACAGCAAATCAGTGTTTCTCTCTCCCTTCCTCTCTTTCTAAAATCAATAAAAAATAAATAAATTTTAAAAATTGATTGTGATGATGGTTGCACAGCTCTGTGAAATGCTGAAACTATTGAATTCTATACTTAAATGGGTGGGTTGTATGGTCTGTGAATTACATTTTAACTGTTTTAAAAATGAGTACTCTTAAGAAAGCAATCTTTTCTTTCATCACCTATTTTTAACCTCTAATTCTCTTAGGGAGTTAAGGGAGAGGTAAAAGCTTTGCTTGAGTTTTTTGGGCCTTGATTGTTTTCATCTCAAAACAGTGCACATGCCAAAGTGGCACATTTTGGGGAGGTTCATTCTGAACCCCTGCAGAAAAAAATTTTTTCCATTTTTGTTTTTCAGAGAGAGAGAGAAACATCAATGTGAGACATATCGATTGGTTGCCTCCTTCACGTGCCCAGACCTGGGCCAGGAATCTAGCTTGCAACCCAGGTATGTGCCCTTGGCCAGAATGGAACTTGGGACCCTTCAGTCCATGGGTGGACACTCTAACCATTGAGCCAAACTGGCTAGGGCCCTTCAGAAATTTTATAAAAATGAAAAAAAAAAAATCTTTTCAGAGCTCAAAGCATAAATACAGGTATATAAATTTATCAGCTAGCTAGCCAGCCATTATTGGATGTTGCTATTTCCCATTTTACATGTGAGAAAATGAAATGATTGCCTTAGACTACTCAGAGGTTTAAACTGCTCAAGGTTCATTCCAGGGATTGGCTTCTGTTAATGTAAGAAAACATTCAAACCTGTGAAGAATTTTTGTGAGTTTATTTGAGTCAAACTGTTGACATTTGCCAGGGAATGAAATAATGCTCCGGAGAATGGCAGTTTTGCATGTTGCTTTATAGATTACAGTCAAAAGAGGAGCCTTAAGTGGATTACATGAAATCCATTGGTGATAGACTAGGGAGGGGGGAGAAGGCAAAGCGGAAGGGGGGTGGGTGTGTGTGTGGGGGGGTACAGATTGGCGGACCAACCTCTGGGATTGGATAAAAAGTAAAATGATAGGCACATGCTTCTTTTACATAGATGGGTACAGGATAGTTAACAGTCCACAGTCAACAAGATAACAAAAACAATGAGAGAACTCTTAGTCTCTTCCCAGGTGCACCGAGGCCCCCCCGAAAAGGGGATAATTACTTTGTTTTGCAAAGGCCTGTGTTAACCTGGTATGTTACCTCAGGTGCAAAAGACAACAGGCCTAGTTAAGGTGAAAAATTAACCTTTGTGAAAGAAAAATACTGCCTTAGGGCGTGACTACCCACCATAGACTGCTTTTAGTTGAAACGTTTTCATTTCAGGCTATTTTTTGTGGTTACTTTATTTATTTTGTTTTTCTATTTTTGTTTGTTTATCTTTATTATTGATTGTGGTTACTTTAAGTCTCAGTTTGTAAGGCCACCATGCAGGCCTTCCCTTAACTTTTTAGGTTTAGTATGTGGCCCCTTTTTGTCCACACTTCTATATTTAGTATTGTGTAAAGCAGAAGATTCAGGTGCAGTGATGTATCTCATGGCTAACCCCAGAGCTAGTAAACTGAACACACAGAATTAAACCCAGGTCTCCAAGTGCAAATCGTCTCTCACAGATAAATTTATTGAATGAAACTGCGTCTTAGAAAATATTTCTGGTACAATTTTTCACATCATTTCATGTGGCCCCAGAAACCTCTATGCCTGAATCTCCTAAAGACAATTAACAGTGCAGTTTCCTGGGACCCACCCTAGATTTTCGGTCAAAGGGAATACTGACCTGTTAGTGTGAGTCAATTTTGATCAAGTATTTCGACTAAATCGTAACAGGTTACATTAAGCTTAAGTTTCACTTTCTGGTTCCCCTAACCTTTCATAAGGCTAGTCACTCAGAAATGGGGAGTAAACAACTGCTCAGGCGTCCCTTGCCACACCCACTGCCCCTTTACTTGCCACAGACAAGGAAGATTTCGGAAGAGCGCATCAGCTTGGACCCTTCCGAGAAGCACTTTGCAGTCATGAAGTCAGTGAGATAAGTGCATAGGTGCTGCTGATCTTGAATGCAAATAGTAAACTGAGTTTCTCAGGTTCAGACAAGTTCCTGAGTTGTCCTGTTACTCATGGACTAAACGTGCCTTCATCAGCACTGGCACTTTTTATTTCTGGGGCTTTTTCTGGAGTACACACTCAGCTCCCTGAAGTTCAAGAACTGTTTCCCGGAACAGCTGGTGGAGCTGGGAGCCCGCAGCTGGGATGAGCGGGAGGCTTGGCAGGAGTGGTTAGAGCCACTCAGGCACAGAGTTTGCTGACTGAGGGTCAGAACTAAGGGAACTACTCTTTGGGGGGGGGGGGGGGGTTGTTTTTCTTGGAAGAACTAACCGTCTCTGGGCTGGTTGCTTTCTTCTTGTCATTTTAAAAGGAAGCTTTTCTTCTCAGCAGGCATTATTAAAAGTGGAATTGCTAGTCCAAACCCAGCTCACGTTGAGAGGAATTTTGCCCTGAAAGGTTGACCACTACAAGGTGGGAAGTGGAAGAAACGAGTCTTACAGATGGGCATTTGTCTGTTCCATTTCTTACATGAAAACAAACCAAGAGCTTAGAGCTGAGTTTGATTGCTGTGATGAAAACTGGCGAGCAGCAGAAAATAATTTCTCTTCAAAACATAGTGACCTAATGTCTTTTCTAATACTGATCTAATTTCTTTCTCTTTTCTTTTTTTAATCCTCACTGGAAGAGTGAGGATATTTTTTCCACTGATTTTTAGAGAGAGTGGAAGGGAGGGGTGGGAGAGGGGAAAGAGAGAGAGAAACATCCACGTGACAGAGATGGATTGGCTGCCTCCCACAAGTGCTCTCACCAAGGGTGGGGACCTGACCGATCCCCTGCAGTGTGCAGGCCGACACTCTGACCACTGAGTCACTCGGGCCAGGGCTGATCTAATTTCTAGCTCTGTAAAGCGGAGAAATGGTTGCCAGGGTGTGGTGGTAGGTGGGGCTGGAATCCACTAGGTAGGCACACGGGAAACTTTGAAGACGATGTAGATAGTCTATAAGGAAATAGTGCTGGTGGTTACATGGGTATATACACTCATCAAACCGTACACTTAAAATGGGTGCATTCTATTGCCTGTAAAGTATAACCTTAGTACACTTGATTTAAAAAACGCATTTAGACCCGCTGGAGTTCTGCCATCACGTAGGGCCTCAGGAGAGAGAACTGAGAGAAAAAGAAGTCTTTCGCATCAAACACCTATGGGGAAGGATTGAGGGGTTGATTGCCTGGGGAGGAAGGATCCAAGTGACCACTCAGGGAGTGAGGAAAGGAAGACCGAAGGGCTCCCAAATCCTCTGCAGGCGGTGGAGGGGTAAGAGGAATTCACTGCCAAGTGCCTCAAGTTGCCTTTTTCTATATAATGGGCTCCTGGTCATAAGTAATGTTAATTGTGTCTGCATGAGTAAGGTTGACCAGAAAACCCGGCTCTGCCCAGAGCCTTGGTCTATCCAAGAGGTTTTACAGTGACCTGTGCTTGGAAGTGTCCTGAGGAAGTCTGAGAGGGGCATTCTGGACTAGGCTGGACTAAAGCCCACATCAGCATGCCCTGTTCCCAGAGGCTGTGTGGACCACCACAGGTTCGGCTGCTCGTCCCCAGTGTGCTAAAAATTGCCAAAGGGGGAGCCACATGGGGAAATACCTAGCACCTGTTGGCTGGCTCCTGGGTGCCCTCCTCTGCCCCACCCACTGAGGAACTCTGTTGCTCCCTTCACCCACTCAAAATTCACTTAAAATTGTAGCACTAATATACCAGTAGTCACGGTTGTAACGGCTTCTATGTGATCAGTAGTAAGTAGTGTACCCTGTTAAGTGCTTTACATGCATTATCTCACATCATCTTTCCCGTAGCCTTAGGCAGGAAGAACTGTTATTTTTAATTAGCCTCATTTTCTAGGTAAGAAAGATGGAGCTCAGAGGGCAAATCACTTACCCAAGAGTTCACACAGAGTTGATGTCAGAGCAGGGTAATTACCCAGGTGTGGAAATCTAGTGCCAAGCATTTCCCGGCTCTGAGCACAAAGACCTAAAAGCCTGAAAGGTCTTAATGTTTTTAATTATGCTCATGTTAGAGAGGAGGGACAGGGACAGGGACAGGGACAAGGACAGGGACAGGGACAGGGACAGGGAGGATGGGGCTCTGAGGGCTCTTATTTGGAGAGTCCGAACCACACTTTGATGGTGACTCACTCCTTAGGGCCACACCTCTTAGATGAAGGTAAAAATGGATCTCCTGGTGGCACAGTTTTCTGTACTTTGGATGAAAGTAAAAAGGCAATTCATTCTAGGCCATTTTAAAAGTAAGGAAATGAGGCTAAATGATATGATTCAAGAAATATCCCAGAGCTGATCAAAGAGATACCCTAAATCCAGGTGTCCTGTAGGTATTTTTCCCTTTGCTAGATCATCTGATTCAGTACATTATCTCCCGAAAGTAAATAGGAAGCTGCTTTTCAAAACACCTCTAGAACAACGTTTCTCAATGTGTGGGACAGGGACTCCTGTAATAGGACAGAAGGAGTCTGTCCACCTGGCGCTAGCAGAGGCAAACAGTAGACCCCGAGAACGGCAGAGGAGAAATACTGACTATTTGATCCTGAATGGTTCCACCCAGGAGAACGGGAAGTTTTTAAGCAAAAGCTGGCACTCCCTGGTGGCGTGTAGGTTACAGATTATATGGAAAATCACAAGACACTGTGGATTAGGGGTTTGGGGTCATGATGGGAGCTCCTTAGTCGGCAGTGAGGTAAGGGTGAGGAGTCACTTCTCCAGGTCTTGAGGACAGTTTAAGATTCTTTCCCACATCCCTCTGGTCTCATGGGAAAGTAGCCAGGGGGTCATTCCACCTGAGGGCTCAGGAGCTGAAACAAAACTTAGGTTAAGATGTTATCTTTAGCCTCCCAGAGGTCCTGACACTGATCAGTAGTCAGATTTGGGCTCCTGTCTTCTACTGGGGGGGGGGGGGGGGATATTATCTGGGGAAAAGGCTTGTCACTGAAGGGTATATCTGTAAAGAGATACAATTTCTAGAACTAGGATTTAAAGTTAAATTTAACCAGTCATAAGGACTTTCACTCCTGCAACAGAAATTCCAGGGCGCGTGTGAAAATGCAGATTCCTGAGCCCCAGCCGACCCCCAGATTGGATTGGAATCACTAGGGGTGGGTCCTAGGGTCCGCGAGGCATCTCTAGCGCCTTTTCACAAACTCTCAAACACAATTTCAGACCCTGTATAGAACAGTATTCCCCGCAGACAGTGAGCTCAGCTCTCCCAATTAGTTTCAGTTTCCCCTCACCAAGAATCTCCATGGCACTGCATCAGTTTCAGTTTCCGTTTCCACTCCATAAAAGCACAGACCTGAGGGCCAGTGCCCCAGCTGGGCACCTCTTCTTGCCTGCGACCCACAAGCAGAACAGAAAATAAGCCCGGACTGCAGTTTCTCAGGATTACAGGGGAACAGCCATCATGAGGTAAATATGTCTGGCTCTGATAGGAAGTGGAGCATTTCTCACAAATCTTGTTCTGGGGTGCAACTTCCAGAATAATGCTTACTTAGCCTTTGCTTATAGATTAAAGATGCATTGCTCTTTACTTGCTCATGAATCTTTCTTACCAGTTCATGCATTTTTATTTCTGTGGCTCTTTCCATTTACAGTCAGGCAGCCAAAGGACACTGAGGGAGGTGTTCCCAGCGGCGTCGGCAGCAGGGAAAGGACTGGAGTTTGTTGACAGAACCCAGAGGGATAGCTTGCTTGAATCTTTTCAGGCAAAATCTAGGCAATGAGGACCCGGGCCTGGAGGACAGTCCCTGGAGGTCCTGGTCCCTCTTTTGTTTCTTAAATTTTATAAGACTAACTCAGAGGTTTGTGAGTTCTGTGGTGGGTTGTGATTATTTTAAAAGCATGCTTGCTTCTCAGCAAAAGTGCTAATGACTGACTACTTCAGCTCTCCAAAACTGCAATCTATAAAGAGGTCGCTTCTACCTTGCAGTTTGCTCTTTCAGAATTGGGAAGTAGGTCTCATGGACCTGCCAGACCTCCCCTGTGAACAGGGAGAATGTGTTGTAGTTTCAAACTGTGTTGCAGCTGGCCACTGTAGTAAACCAGAGTACAGAGTACTCTATTAGAATGCAAATTACTGGGCCCAGCATCCTGAATTCCTAATCAGACATAAAGCTTGTGGGGAGGGGATACATGTTTAAAGAGGACCACAGGTACTTCCTAGGCACACTCAATGCTCCCTAACTTGTTTGTGTGCAAATGGGAGTGGAGGGAGCCCAAAGTGGGTGGCCAGTAGGAGGGGGTGTTGGGGGGTTAGGAAGGATGTTGTCATAAAGCAAGGCTTGCCTATTTAAGGGCTGTTTTAGGGATGAGAAACCGGTGATTGGAAATTGCTTCCAAAAAGTGATGTCTTCCTGGACCCTTTGCTACTCACATTGTGTGAGTCCAACACCCCCTGAGAGGCTGTTATAAAAGCAGCATCCCAGACCTACTGAACTCAGAAGTGCATTGTAACAAGATCCTCAGTTGATTTGGTCCAAGTGCATGTGAAAGTGTGAGAGGCACTGCTCTGGAGAGTTCCTTGGCTCACTTTTTGAAGGGATGGGCTCCTTGGGTTGTGCCTGTTCTGACCAAATAACTGGGCATGAGTTCTGCCTGTCTCTTTAACAGCATCTGTGGTACAAGCTGCCACGGAGATTTCTCTGGAAACTCATACTCTTACCATTTAAGCAGGGCCTCTTTCAGGAAAATTCAAGATTCTAGTCTGCTAATGACTTTCACCAGGTCCTGCAGGCTGTCTGTCACCATCCAGATAGGTGAGCAGGAGGAGGAAAGACTGTAAATGGGTTGATTCTGTGTGTTTCCTAAGAAGTTGCAGTGCTGCTTTTATCTGCTTTGGTCAGCAAAAGCTCAAGGCTGCAGTTTGAGGCCATGAGAAATCTCTTCCTGGGCCTGAGGGCCTCCCACCTCTCTAGTGTTTTCTGCCAGATACACAGTCTCCAAGTAGGAAGGGCACTCAACTCCCTGAGTTTCACCTGAACTTAGGCATTCTCTTTGTCACATGACTGCAGCCATCATCCCACCTGCATGCTTGTGCTCCCTTTAAATATCTGAATTTAATTATTGCTCAGTAATTCATTAAGTTTTATACAGAATAAGTGCGGAGACCTTGGCCAATAGAGTATTGGTATTTAGAAAGGCAATATAGTATGTTTTAATTAAATCAGAACTATCTTCAAATGTTTAATTTTCATCTAAATTTTAACTAAATACTCAGTTAAATATGTTAATGTTATCCTAAATGTGCATTACTTATGAACATGTAAATAAGCCACTTAACAAATAACAAATATATAATGAAAATCTGAAGGTGAAAAAAGCAGACTATTTCATGTACTTAGACCACATAGAAGAAATAGCGGCAAAAATTGCTCACAAAATTTTTTGAAAATTCAGCTTCATTGAGGTGTAATTGACATATAAAATTGAAAGGATATTTAAAGTGTACATTGTAGTGATTTTATATACATCTACATTGTGAAACAATTCCCTAGCCTATCTAGTTAATTAACACATAAATAACCTCACACATTTATGCTTTTTTTTTATTGTTTATTTGTTTTGGTGAGAACTCAAGCTCGACTCTCTCAGCGATTTCAATTGTACAGTGCAGTGTTATTAACCATGGTCACCATTGTTCTACATTAGGGCCTCAGGCCTTATTCATCTCAGAGCTGAAAGCTCGTACCCTTTACCTTCCTCTCCCTCTTTTTCCCACCCTACCCCTGGCAACCACTTTTCTACTCTGTTTCTATGAGTTTGATGATTTTTTTTTTTCAGATTCCATACAGTATTTCTTTTTCTCTGCCTGCCTTATTTCTCTTAGCCTAATATCTTCAAGGTCCATCAACGACGTTGCAAAGGGCAGGATTTCCTTCTTTATTATGGCTGGTACAGGTAGCGGGCGTGCAGAGTCTGACCTCGACTGGTTTTTCTGTTGTTTTGTACATTTTCAGCAGGGAAACCGAACTGGATCTTCGGCTTTGTGCCTGTTTCTTGCAGGGGAAGAGGCTTTATATAATTGGACATTTTGCTTTTCTTCTCTGAGAATTTTAAGCTTCTTTTGTATTATTTCTACCTAATTTGTAAACACTCATTTTTACCTGCTTTTTAAAATGCTGCCCTTTTTTCAAAAACTAAAGATGCTCACCTAATGCTGGTGTACATACATACATATATATGTAAATGAGCTCGAGAGAGACATATTTATTATAGTATTTGGCCCACATGATTATGGAGGCTAAGACATGCCGCGATGCACTGTCTGCAAGCTGTAGACCCCGGAAAGTCAACAGCGTGGTTCCAGTCTGAGTCCAAAACCTGAGAACCAGGAGTGCCAGTGGTGTAAGTCCCAGTCTGAGGGAATGTTCCAGTTCAACCAACCAGGCAGAGAGCACAAATTCACCCTTCCTCTGCCCGCCCCACCCAGGCCCTCAACAGGTCGTATTTTGCAGAGGGCAATCTGCTGTGCTCAGTTCACTGATCCAAATGCTAGTTTCTCCTGGGAACGCAGACATGCCCAGAACTAATGTTTAACTAGATGTCCGGGCATCTCATGGCCCAGTCAAGATGACACACATAGTTAACCTGTGATTGCATCACCTGGCGCGGTGCTTGACAGATAGATGCTCATTACAGTGACCATGTTTACTTTCTCCACAGTGAAGTCAATAAGAACTCTCTGGAGAAAATCCTCCCACAGCTGAAATGCCATTTCACGTGGAACTTATTTAAGGAAGAAAGTGTCTCCCATGATCTAGAAGACAGAGTGTGTAACCAGATTGAATTTTTAAACACCGAGTTCAAAGCTACTATGTACAACTTGTTGGCCTACATAAAACACCTGCGTGGTCAAAATGAGGCAGCTCTGGAATGCTTACAGCAAGCTGAAAAGTTAATCCAGAAAGAGCACATTGACCAAAAAGAAGTCAGAAGTGTGGTCACCTGGGGAAACTACGCCTGGGTCTACTATCACATGGGCAGACTCTCAGATGCTCAAGTTTATGTAGACAAGGTGAAAGAAGTATGCGAGAAGTTTTCAAATCCTTACAGTATCGAGTATCCTGAGCTTTACTCTGAAGAAGGGTGGACACTGCTACAGTGCGGAACAAAGCAAAATGAAAGGGCGAAGGTATATTTTGAGAAGGCTCTGGAAGAGAAACCCAGCAACCCAGAATTCTCCACTGGGCTGGCAATCGCCATGTACCGTCTGGATGATAAACGACCAAAGCAGTTCTGTGCCAGTGCTCTGAAGCAGGCCGTGGAGCTCAATCCCAACAATCATTATGTCAAAGTTCTCTTGGGCCTGGCATTGCAAAAGATACATAAAGAAGCTGAAGGGGAGCCATTGGTGGTAGAGGCCCTGGAGAAAGCTCCTTGCCAAACAGATGTCCTTCGCAGTGCAGCGAAATTTTACCGGAGAAAAGGTGATCTAGATAAGGCTATTGAACTGTTTCAAAAGGCGTTGGGATCCTTGCCAAATAATGGCTACATCTACTGCCAGATCGCACGCTGCTATTGGGCAAAGGAGAAACAAATTCAGAACACAGAGGACTCTGATGCCCGTAGGAAAAGAGAGAAGGTTGAAGAACTGAGGAAATATGCTATGAACTATTTGAAAAAAGCTGTTGAGAAGGGACTGAATCCTCTGGATGTATATTCTAATTTCAATGACCTGGAAACAGAAGAATATTTTCAGACAGTTTCCAATAAGGCCAAGAGAAAGCAACCCCATCAGCGCTATTCCAACTTTCAGGAGTATCATGGGCAGTCTGAAGACACTGCTGTCCTACATGATTTAAGAGCTTTGACCATCAGCACACTGTCAACTGAGAACGGAGCTGAAAATCACATTCCACAAGACGCACCAAATTCTTGGTATTTCCAAGGGTTAACTCACAAGCAGAATGGAGATCTGCTGCAAGCAGCCGAGTGTTTCGAGAAGGAACTGGGCCGCCTGCTGAGGAACAGCCCTTCTGGCATAAGCAGCTTTTTTCTGCCAGCATCGGAGCTTGAAGAAGGCAGTGAGGAAGTGGGCCAGGGTGCAGACAGCTCCGCTCAGTGAGCTGCCCCACGCCTGAGCTGACAGAGAGAGGAGGGAAAGGAGCAGAGGGGAGGGAGCCTGGAATGGTGGTTGTGAGGGGGAGAAGGGTGGGAAGGCAGGAGTTCCCCAATCTGAGCTTGATGAGCAAGGTGGTCTTGCTTATGGCTTTATGATACATTGTTAGAGTTGTTTTCTCATGTCTGTCTCCCTGGTTCCATATCAGCCACACTCAGTTGTCTAGTCTGTAGGTCTTATAATGAATGACAGCTAGGCCCAGCACTTGAGATGTGATTATCGCCCTTTGCACTCGGTTCACCAGAAATCCCCCATATCCACCCTTCTTGCCAAGGGTCATAGCTGGTGACTGCCTGCCAACAGAATCTCACACTCTTCATCCTATTAATATGTAACCTACTGGGCTTCCCAGAAGACTAGCTTTTGACTAACCCTGCAGTATTCCTTACATGTTGCTTGGGACCTCAGACATGTGTATGTATATGTATTTTTGATAGTGATACTACAATAAATGTGTATTGTTGATAGTAATGCTACAATAAATTTCAAAATTTCCACTCAAGATAGAAATAATTGTGTGGTTTGCATGTGTGACTAAGAGTAATATTAATTCCCCAAGTTCCTCTCGTTAGGGATGGTGGATGATTGCTATAGCATGCCATGCTATCCTCAGCATGTCCATTTTAGCTCCTCTTTGGAACTAACACTCTCACCCTGCAGCCAGCCCATCCTAGGACTATGGAACCTATTACTCTCATTGCAGCTCGGGAGCCTCACCTGAGCCCAGTGCCCAATTAGCAGCTTCTGCTGTAGACTGGGGCTGCTGTGTACCCAGGAATACCTCGGCAATTGCTTCCCTGATAAACACCATTTCACAGTCTCCCCCCCCAACATACATACACACACACACTCACCATGATTATGGAGAAACATTGACTCCAATTTGAGATAATAAACAGAAGAGTTTTGACATCCCTGCTCCTTTCTCTCTGCTAAATTATGTGGAAACATACACACAACTGGGATCTACCAGGAGACAGACCCTTAGTCCAGGTATGCCAGAGAATGATGCTGTGTCCCTAGCCAGTGTTCCCATGGTTTGGAAATCTAAGGGCAGCCATTTGTGGAAGGAGAGTCTTACAAGGGAAATCCTCACAAGACATTGGGTAGGTTGTAGAGAGACCCACATTTGGCCAGTCTTTGCCTGTCTTTCCTCTCCTTTGTTCCACCAGATGGAGTTGCATTTCCTAATAGCTGCTGCATTGTTGTTTCCAATGAGAAGTCTAACAAGTCAGCAACGGAAATCCCTAAAATAGTCTGGATCTAGTGGTTTTTACTAGAAGGACTCACAGGCCTCAACATAGAGTGATACTCATGGCTAAGATCTATGATAACAAAAGGATACAAAGCAGGCAGCACAGGGAAAAGGCACACGAGTCCAAGAACAAAGAAAGCAAGGCGCACGTTTCCCGAAGTCTCTCCCAGTAGGATCATACAATATCTGCTTTATTCCTCCAGCATCAAATGTGACAGCTCTTGTGAAGCTAGTTAGAGATTCCATGGCCAATGGCCTCCTTAGAGACTAGTTACATAGGGACCTCTGTGTAACACATACATTCCAAAAATTCAGACTCCCAGAAGTAAAGCAGGCGTCGGCATTAACCACATCATTTGCCCAAACAATAACCATGCTTATTGGTTAGGGAATGGTGAGAACACTCCAAAAATCCAAGTTCCCAGATGCCAGCTAAGGGTCAACCTTGCAAGTAGGTCTTTCTAAGAATCATGGTCTCTGGCCTAATGCTTTTTCGCACAGTCCATTCCCTTGATCTGTAGTAAAGGTGTCTTTATAGCCAAAGTGTTATTAGTAGGTCCCCACATGACAGGGTGAGATCTTACAGAATTGGCCTCAGTTATGCCCTTTAGGGATCCTGAACTTAGTCATCCTACTAATTAATAAGGTCTGCGTTGGAAGTCCAGGTCACTTCTTCCTTGAGTTTTACTATCCTTTTTACCTGGTGACACAGCACAACTCTGGCCAGTAAACTGACCTGGCCGCCTTCCTGGGCTGAGGCATTATCATGATCATCAGATACACACACAGGAAGTACAATCTCAGAAGACACTCCTGGTGCCCCTGGAAACAGAATTTACAATTGTTTAGGTATCCCAAGCAGGAAATACCTTAGTCAGGCAGTACAAGTTAAGAGGCTCCCCAAGTGTGGCCTTATACTGTAGGGCTTCCCTAGGATTTCAGTCCAGTCCAAAATATTCAGTTGAGTCCTTGGTTTTAGAGGGACTGCCTGACATGACAGTTAGTCCCAAACATTTGCCCACCCCTGAAACCAGTTCATCTGCCTCATGAGTGAAGATGACATCTGAGGTTTTCTGGGTGGAAAGTTTAGGAGCTGGCACCAACCCCACCACCCCATTGCTGTCCCCTGTGCTCACTGGCTCAGCAGTCTGAATTCAAAGCACTAGTATGGGTTGGATAAGTGGAATGGGCAGATTTCCTTTGGAAAGGAAGGAAAGCTTCCAGGAACAATTCTGAAAAACAAAGATCATTAATGCCTCTCCCCTTCCCTGTGCCTCCCCAAATGAGGTGTTTTTCTTTTTCTTCATTGTTTACAAATCAAACTGTCTCACTCAACAATCGTAACTTTTCTTTCTTTCTTTCTTTTTTTTTTCAATTATCCCCTACTCTTTTACCCAGATCTTTCACCAGAACAGGCTATATGCAAGAGGGACAAAAGTGTTTTCACAGGAAAACATTTTATACAGCTTAACCAGAAAGAGGCATCATGTTTAGGGATGAGCCAGACAAAATCCTGAATTTTTACAAATTTTCAAAATGGGTTTACATCACTCTCCACCCCTCCATCATGATCATTTACATGGTGAGCCTATAAAAGAGTGACTGTTTTCTGGGGTCATTTGCATTTAACAATCAGAATATGTACCTTATGCAGGTGTGCATACTAGGACAAAGGTCAGGGACATGGAGTCGGGGTTATCAATCTATTCTCACAGACCGCAACTGTTCAGGAAAGTTGAAAGAGCAAGTCAACAGCAGTGAGAGCCTGGAGAGTGGTCAAGGGTTCAATTCCTCAGGAGTGGGAGGAGAGGCTCACACTTCGGGCAATGTGTCCTCTCCCAACTTGCAGCTTTCAACAAGAAGCACTAGTCAGAAATGCAACTAGCCTCCGTATCATGAGGCCTGTTTTGAGCTGAAAGCATTTGAGAAAAAGCACACACAGGATGAGCTCCCTGCCCTCCCCCACTGCCTGAAAGCAGAAGATAAATTCCCCATGTAAACATCCACCCCACCCCACCCCCTCTGATCCAGTGGCAGGAATGGATAACAGTCTTATTACCAGATAACAGTCTTATTACCAGAGAGGAGATGGCACAGAGAGGAATGTACACAAACAAGCCTTATCTTCCTCTGAGTTTCCATTAATTTCCCCCATATACTTAACTTCCCACAATTTGCAGCCCCTGGAAGCTCAAAGCCCTTTGTATTGTCACTTTTCTACAAATGTATTCTCCTTCTGTTAGGATGTTATATAAGCCCAAGTTCCGACCAGCCCTTTGAGTTACTGACCACTGGGTACCTCCAGGAAGAGCACAATGCATGTTATTGGACTTCTGTTTTTCTCTAGTTAAACTGTTTTCTGTCAGTCTAATTTGCAGGGCCCCTGTTGAAGAACCTAAGATAGGGAGAAAAGATTCTTCCCTCCCCTACAATAAAAAAAAATAGAGAGCTGGCCTGCTACTGTATTTCAGATGGTCAATCAGAGAAATGCCCTTTCCTGTGGGCATTTGTCCGTGCCCCAGGATGATGCGCCGGCATCCACGATGCTTTTATAAATTAGGACTTTCCTACATGTGCGAGGGTCCCAGAGTCTGGTTCTGTTCACTGAGCCCTCTTTCAGGTCAGCACAGTGCAAGCTAAGGCTGAAACAGCCCAGCAGCAGTCAGCCCCACCCAGGTTTCAGTTTGCAATCAGTCCCAGGCAGACAGAATGTGCAAATTCCAGATTTCAAGAGTCAGCTGCTTTTCTTCCAGCAGCAGCAAAGCCTAGACAAGGCTAGGCCAGTCACAGTCCAGGTCCCAGAGACAAGCAAGGCTTTCCTAAGCCCTTTCTGTCTTGTCAGCCTTAGAATCCTAATGACGCACTCAAAAATACACACACCAGCCAGGAAATCATCAGCCTCTGAGAGTCAGGCATCTGACCTCAGAAGGGCTCATTAGCAATTAAAACCTGCTTCTTCAAACTCCAAAGTAGTGTCTCTGCCTGGAGATCGCTTCTCTTTTCAAGCGGTTTCCCTTTTCCCAGAGGGTCCAAAGGTGAACACCATAGCAAAAAATCATGAGTTATGAGGACTTGTTCTGTTTCCAATACTCAAAAACTTTGAATTCCAACCTATGCACAAGCTACAAAAAGCAAGAAAGTGGAGAAAGAATATATGGAAAGATGGTGGCAGATTGAGTGGAAGCTACACTGACACTCCCAGGATCAAACTGGAATTACAACTAAAATATAGAAAACCATCCTGAATAATCAGCTGCAACTGAAGACAAGCTGGAGAACACCAAGGAAGAAAAGTGGAAACCGCATAGAGACTGGTAGGAGGTGCGGAGGCACGAGAGGGCTGGCTGGGCTCCCACAGGCAGCAGCTGAAGGTCCGGAGGGAGATCTCGGCTGTGGGGGGCTCCCACTGAGGACTCCGGGGCCTAAACCCCAGGCTGGGCTTCCCAGACAAGAGCATCAGAACTGAAAAAGGTGCCCACATAAGATCTGGCTGTGAAAAGCAGCTAGGTTTCTGTCTACCAGGGAGAGTCGGTGTTCTTCTAACATAGGGGTGAGGGAATCCAAGACCACTCTTAGGTTTGCTCATTTGCTAAAAAGTCTGACAGACTCAGCACATAGTAATAATCATCGGTACGATGTATTACAGTGTAAGGGAGAAAAATTATTTTCCTCTACCTTCCTATCACTGAACCAGCTCTGTGCCTGGGGCTGACCCTGCCCCAGCATGGTTCCAGATCTTTCTCGTGTCAGGTGATCTCCAGGCTCTTGATTCGCCCAGGAAAGATTTCAAGAACAAATGGGAGTAAGAACAAGTGGAAGTGAGAACAAAAGCAAGTTTTATTCAGGTAGAGCAAAAGAAAGAGGCTAGGATGCGGGTTCCTGGAGACAGGATCAGGGTTTGAGCTTGAGATTGGCTGCCGCTGCCCGCTGCCCCCTTGGTTGCAAGTCTCACGGGGCACCACTGTTGAAGAAGGAAAAGTGCACATCTGGGTGGACATGGGTGAACCCCTAAGTGAGTTGTGTGTATGGTCAGTCAGTTCCTGGGGTTTTTCCATCTTCCTAGTTTTTTAACTTTGTGGTGCCAAATTCTGTCTCTGCCTTCTGGTTGGGAGGGGCCTTGTTTCTAATACGGCTCATTGGGGAAGTGTCATGATGTTCACCCTCTTAGGCCCCCCTTCTACTTGTGTCAGTTTTCATTATAATGATGGTATAGCAAGCTTTGGGGTTGGTCTCTGGTCAATTTTTCCTCCACCTTGGATTGATCTGGTTTTAGCCATTCTTTGTTCTTGTTGACTTCTGCGAGGACCATGGTAGTTTCCTGCCATAAGCTGTTTCCCTTTGATCATGGTGGAGGCAGGGGCTCAGGTGAGAGGATCTAGTGGCTTAGTGGTGTCCCTTCATACTTCTTCATTCCACTTGTCAGGATTTGTCCCTAATTCTTTCTACCCTGCGGTGTTCCCAGATTCTCAGTTTGGATTCCCAGATTGTCAGCACATTAAACTGACAAAGAAAGATTAGCAAGAGAAAAACAAGCAGAAATTTGTTCAGTATCCTGGGAGAACTCAGTGATGAGTAATTCAAAGGAGTGGAGAGAACTTTGGCTTTTAGATCATTAGTATAGGGGAGGAAAAGTCTTTTTCCCCTTCACCCCTAGATTCAATGGCTAGGTCCATGAATCAAACCTATAAGAAACAGATTAACAGGAGAAAAAGTAGTTTTTGGTTTTAAATATATCTTTATTGATTTCAGAGAGAGGAAAGGAGAGGGAGAGAGAGATAGAAACATCAATGATGAGAATCATTGATCGGCTGCCTCCTGCACACCCCCTACTAAGGATGGAGCCTCAACCCGGGCATGTGCCCTGACCAGGAATCGAACCGTAACCTCCTGGTTCATGTGTTGATGCTCAACCACTTAGGCACACTGGCAGGGCCAATTGCCATTTTCTTAATGAAACTTTCCCTCACCTACATATTTATAATAGCAAAACTCCTTGACTTCAACCTTCAGATTTATTAAATTTAACCGGTAGAAAACTATTTGAGTGGGGATATTGTCCTTTTCTTGTAAACAAGGTGTGACTGCATGCTGAAATATTTTATCAATCGTACTGACTGCCTTCTTATGCAACAACAAAACGTAAATTGAAGGATAGAGAAATTGATGGGTGAATAGATATGTAATAAAGCAAATTAGTAAAAAGTTATTGTAGAAATGTGGTGAGTATATTAGTGTTTGTTGTAAAATTGCCTCACCTTCTCTCTGTTTGATGATGTTCATAATAAAATGTTAGGATGAAAAGGCCAAAACAATATCTAAAAAATAAATCAAAATGAGGCAAATAGACCAAAATATGCATGGGATAAAACCACATAGAAAGGAAATATTCCAGGTGATTTTTTTCATATACTATAATTTGATTCTACATCTGTAGAGGAATACATCTTATAGACAAAAATAAACCCAGCAAAAAAGTGTTAAACTCCACCTGAGTTTCTCGTGAGGGTGTTTTGTTGATTTTGCTATCCTGAGACTATTGTTAGTGTATTGTGTAATAGAGCATACGAATGTTGGTATCACTTAGAAAAGAGATACTCAGTTTGGGAGAAAAAATTACACAGATGTAATTACCTAAGATCAACTAGGTTACGTAAAATCTTGTAAACTTGAATTTATAAGACGAGCTCATGATATATTTTATCTTTAAAATATACACACAGTACCAATGTCATTTCCTGATTGACATGGTGCAGTACTTACGTAAAATGTTGCTCTTAGGAGGCCAAATGTGGGAAAATACTCAAGAATCTTCCTGCCACTTCCTGTGAGTCTATAACTGTTTCAGAATAAGCTTGAAATGTAGAAAAAGAAATGATAAAAATTCAGTTAGTACTTGAATATGTTGCAGTAAATCAAACTGTGGGTCAAGATGGGCTGCATGGAAGATGGGAAGACCCATGAGAATGTATGAAAATCATCAGACCATTCATAACAAAGGACTTCTGGAGTCTTTGAGGCCATGGATGTGATCGGAGGTACTTAGGGATAATCTCAAAAGCTAAGTGCATAGTTTCTATATAGTGGTCAAAACACTCAGGATTCCATTCTTTTTCCATCTCACCCTGTGGATCAAGAAGAGACACTGTGCAGCTGAGAAAGAAGGAAGAGTGATGAAGATACTGAATCTGGGCCTCACAGAAACGGATGTCCAGGAATTGAGTTCCAGGTCACTCATTCAGGGAATTTCAATCACAGAACAGACACCAGAGATCATCATAGCCCTGGTTCCAGCCCTCATGTACTTCAGAATCACCTGAGGATTTCTCTTTAATATTGAAGTTGGGGGCCCATTCCCAGAGATGAATTCAATTGGTCTGGGATGGGGCCTAGTTAGCATTACTCTTAAAACCTCCCCAGATAATTCTAGTGTGCAGTAAGAAGTTGAGAACTGATCATCTATTCCAAATCAGTTATTTATCACATCTAGAAAATGAGGCTCATAGAGGTGAAGTGGCTTATCATTACCCGTCAGCCACTCAGGGAGTGGGTCCTAGCTAGACTCCTGGGAATGGAATCAGCCGAGTGCTGAAATTTCATTTTCTAAAAGTTTCATTTTTTCCAGTTCTTGTTACCTTTTCTAACTGTAAATACACACACACACACACATTTCCTTTGTTTTTTTCTCTCTAATGCTTGTCTAGTCCCAGTAAAGGTGATTCGCTTGTCCATTCGAGGAGACACCACTTTGGGAGATGTCCCCAGTGCTCTCCTTACTTGCTGCAAGTAATAAACGCCCTTTGCTCGTATACTGTCTTGGTTGAGATACGCTCACCAAGAGACGAACCCTTTATGTTCAGTCACAATGTCACAATGAAAGCTTTTAGATTTGATAAGGGCTGAGATGAGAGATGAACTTGGCAGGAAAGATTGAGTAGAAACATTTTAGATCTGGCAGTGTGTCCGATTAAGTGTTTCTAAGAGGAAAATATTCTTACAGCTGTTCCTCTTCTGTTTATTATTTTAAAAGACACATTATAGGTAGCTTTAAAAAAAAGCACCATCATCATCACCTCTATTTGCATGCTTCTATGTGCCAGGTAGTTGCTAATGTTTAAGCTCAAGTTTTATGAACTATAGTTAATTATAAGTTAGAATCTGACTCAGTATGTGGGTATCCGTGTGGGAGCAATAGAGGGCTCTCTATGCCAAACCACAGCACTTTACCTTTACCTCCTCCCCAAGTGATCAGAGATTAAGAGATTCTCTTGGTATTTGGCTTATTTCCTTCATTCCTGAACCAGGTGGATTATTGCTTTCTTTCAAGCTGAAACCCAAAGTAACAGTATCCTGGTCACTTAATTAGGAGTGTGGTTTTTTTAATTATTATATTATATATTTATATTATAGTAGATTCCTTCCATATACAGGAGGCTAACTGAAAATGGGGCTACCTCCCTCAATTCTTCCTTTTTACCACAGTCATCAGGAATCCAGCCACCAAATTCCATCAAGAGCAACAATGGGCTGAAGTTCTCCTGTAGGGTCTGAGGCAGATCTGGTTCCAAACCCTGGCCAGTTACTGCATTTTTGCAGCACTAGAAACACTCCTCAATATGGCCCCAGGTCCAGTCATTGGTAATCTGACTTCATACAACTCAGAACTCACCTGGAAACCTCATATGACACACACATGGTCCTTGCCCCTTGACTCTTAATGGTGGATGAGAGATACCATGAGAACTTTCCATCTCTTGGCTGAAATTCTCTATTTTCCTCTGCTCAATCACCTGATAGTCTTCCCTGTGACTAAGTTTCCCTTGTTTTTATTATTTTCAGGCCACACAGAAAAACATGCTGACAATGGTAACCAACTATACATGCTTCAGGTCCAACACTTCCCAGTGTCAGCTTTCCAGCGAAGCAAGTCTAATTGACTGCTCTCAGTAAGCACCTCTCCATGATTAAATAAACTGAGGTTAGAGATAAGTTTGCTTTGCAAACCTGCTGGGGAATAACCACTTTTCTACAGGAATCAGGAGAGTGAGGCAACTTCCAATGAAAAACAGGGAGAAAAGGGAGCTTGGCAGACACCAATAATAGGAGACTAACCTATTAGAAGGCACCAAGAGGACTGGACAATGATCTTGCATAGGTGTGACAATCATGTCTGGTGAATAAGAACACATTAGATCGCTACAACAGAGAGCATTAAAAACAAGAAAATATTGTCATTCAGCATTAACATGTTTTGTTTAAAGTCTCAAGATGGTAGCACATACATTTTCCCTGTTCCTGTGTACAAAAAAGAGGTTACAGGCCACTTATTGTTAAGGGTATGCAAAGCCAGAGAATAATTAGTAAGCCACAAGCTCTCAGAAAATAAGGGCAAAGTTGGGTTAAGACTCCAGTTTAGAGATTTGCAGAATTTTATACCATAAAATGAGCAATTGCTGTTTCCAGATGACTCCCAGGTTTCTATAAGGCCAGGTATATACTCTGAGAGAGAAATTCGCACATCACTGAATATTCTTCACCGTCTTCTCCTCAATCCGTTTTCAAAGCAAAACAAAGCAAGCACTGGCTATTTTAGTTTCCTTTTCCTCCTGCAGAGAGAGCTCTGCCGCTTCAGTTTCCCTTTTCAGTTTCACTTTCCAGTTTCAGTTTTCACCTTGCTTTTCAAGTTGTTCTCGCAAGAACACACCCACAGTTTACCTTCTTGGTCAGCTGTTTAGCCTTCCTTATATAGCCCTGTTCTGGGGCTAAATTCACCTGAAATCCACAGGACAGGCTGGACAGACTCAGAGGAGCCCAGGCTGCTAACCAGACCCTGCGAGCGGCTGCCTAACTCATAGCAACCATGGGGTAAGGATTTCTCTGCTTCGCTGCCTTTCTGCCTAAAGTTTTTGAAAAAAGCTGAGGGAGTTAATCATTACTCCCTCAACAGACCTAGTTTCAGAGATGCCACTCTTCTGTTTGTCTGCTTGTGGACTGAGTGTGTGTGTGTGTGCACGCTAACATTCCTGCACACAGATAAACTGTTTTATTAATTCAGGCATTTTCAGTTTTGTTCGCATCGCCCCGAGGAAGCTTATCTCATGTTAAAGTCCAAAGAAGAGGAGGGAAATAGGAAAGGAATTTTGCAGGGAGAAGATGATCCCAAGCTCGGAAATTATTTTCCACCAAACTCACAGAGGGAGAGGATGGGCAGTTTGTCTGGGTGGAGACACTGATTTTAGCTGGCTCCTCACAGTGGAGGAAACGTAGGACCTACACAGCTGTGTGAGCCGTCGGGAGGTCTCTCAGATGTCTTGAGGGAAATACTGTGGGAAGGTGATGGGAGAAGCTCACCGCCTAGAAAGCAAGGCCTTCCTCTGTAGGCTTCTGGTCTCACTACCTGCACTGCTGAGCTCCTGTGTCCGGCCTTCTCGGTCCGACTGGATCTAGGATGAGCAGATTACCTTTCCCCTGGGGAAGCCAAGTGGTCTGCAGGTCCTTGATGGTCTCCTGTCCATGGGGCTTGGCTGGAGTCCTGCGCTGGGGAACATCCATGTTTTCTTTAGCTAAAGGTGGGAATTTCTATATTGTCCAAACTGAATCTAGATTCAAACAATCCCTGATATCATCAGATTTTTTAAAAAGACGTTAATCAAATTTCCCCTCAGTGCTCCAATGGGTAAAATTTTGAAGGGGCAAAAATTCCATTAAATGCACAATTATTGGCCTTTAATCAATCCTTCCTTTGGTCCACACACAGAGTGGTTATCACTACTAATTCTTACTATTATAAAAGTAGCCATCACTTCCTAAATGTTTATTAAGTGCCACTTGGCTTTTAAAATTATTGTGTAAATTATTGCATTTAACCCTCAAATGAAACTGTGAGGCAGGTACTTAATACTGATTGTGCAATAATGTATCTTAGATTTAAAAATGTTAGGATCACACAGGTAATAAGTGATACAGTAGAGACATGAATCAGAATCTCTATTCAATGACACCTTATTTAACCTTTAAACCAGTGTTTCTCAAAGGGTACCAATGGGGGTTTAGGAGATAATTTCAGATGGTCTACTAATTAGCTTTTATGTATTAATATTTTTGTGTTTATTTCAACATATACTAGAAAAAATATACATATATAATTTGAAGAATTTTTATTCACATTAGTAATATGGTTTTTTATTGTGATAAAATACATGTAAGATAAAATTTATTTTACTTAATTTTGAGTGTACCATTTTGCAGCCTTTAGTACATTTGCAATGTTGTGCAACTATCACCAGTATCTACTTCAAGAAAATTTTCATAATTCTGAGGGGAAACTCCATACCCATTAGGCAGTCACTCCCCACTCATCCTTTGACCCAGGCCCTGGCAACCATTTATCTGCTTTCTGTCTCCATGGATTTGCCTGTTGTGGATATTTCATATAAATGAAAACAAACACTATGTGGCCTTTTGTGACTGGCTTATTTCAATTAGCATAATGTCTTCAAGATTCATCGATATTGTAGCATGTATCAAAATGCCCTTCCTTTTTAAGATGAAATAATATTCCATTGTATGTATATTACAATTACATTAAAATAAACCACATTTTGTTTATCCGCTCATCCATTGATGGGCACTTGCTTTGCTACCACCTATTATGAATAATGCTGCTATGAATACGAATATACAAATATCTGTTCCCCTTCCTGTTTTTCCTTATTTTGAGCATATACCCAGAAGTGGAATTGCTGAATCATATGGGAATTATATGCTTAACTTTTTGAGGAATCACCACCATTTTCCACAGCAGCTGCCCCATTTTACATTCCCACTATGCACAAGAGTTCTAACTTCTCTATATGCTCACCAACACTTGTTATGTGCCCTGACCGGGAACCCAGGCTCGATCTCCTGGATCATAGGTTGATGCCCAACCACTGAGCCACGCCAGCCGGGCAAAAGTTTTAGATTTTGATGATGTCCAACTTACCTATTTTTACTTTTGTTGCCTGTGCTTTTGGTATCATATTTAAGAAATCATTGCCAAGTACAATGTCATGGAGCTTTTTCCCTATGTTTTCTTCTAAGGTCTTCCTAGTTTAGGTCTTACATTTAGGTTTTTGATC
The DNA here is from genome assembly GCF_054644295.1 of Miniopterus natalensis. Taxonomy (NCBI): domain Eukaryota; kingdom Metazoa; phylum Chordata; class Mammalia; order Chiroptera; family Miniopteridae; genus Miniopterus; species Miniopterus natalensis. Next base: position 35,815,057 of record NC_142094.1, read on the forward strand.
CCTTTCAAGTTCCTGTTTTTTTGTATATGCTATAAAAGTAATGGTTCAATTTCATTCTTTTGCATGTGGATATCCAGTTTTCCCAACACATTTGTTGAAACACCGATCTTTCCCCATTAAATGGTCTTGGCACTTGTATCAAAAACCATTTGACCTTGTTATGGACTGAATTGTGTCCCCCACATATTTTGAGGTCCTAACCCCCAATGTGACTATATCTGAAAATAGGGCCTGTAAGAAAGGTTAAGTGAGGCCATAAAATTGGATTCTTAATCCAATAGGGCTGATGTCCTTATAAGAAAAAAAGAGCACTTTTTTTCTTTCTCCATGCACCATGAAGGAAAGGCCGTGTGCAGAGGCCAGAAAGAGAGCTCTTACCAGGAACTGAATCAGTGGGCACCTTCATCTAAGACTTCTAGCCTCCAGAACTACGAGAAAATAAATTTCTTTTGTTTAAGCCACCTCATCTATGGTACATGGTAGCCATCGCTGACTAATACAACCATATATATGAGGGTTTGCTTCTGGGCTGTCTATTCTATTCCACCTATATATATGTCTGTCTTTATGCCAGTACCAACCACAGTTTTGATTACTGTAGCTTTGTAGTAAGTTTTGAAATCAGAAAGTGTTAGACCTCTAACTTTGTTCTTTTTCAAGATTGTTTTGGCTATTTGAGACCCCTTGAGATTCCATATGAACTTTAAGATGGATTTTTCTATTTCTGCAAAAAAAAAAAAAAATCATTGAGATTTTGATAGGGATTACATTGAACCTATAGATTGCTTTGGGTGGTATGTACATCTGAACAGTTTAAGTCTTCCAATCTATATGCAAGATGCCTTTCCCTTTATTTGTGTCTTCTGTAATTTTCTGCAGCAATGTTTTTTAGTTTTCAGTGTATAAGTCTTTTACCTCCTTGCAAAAGTTTATTCCTAAGTATTTTATTCTTTTTTATGCTATTGTAAATAGGACTGTTTCCTTTTTAGATTGTTCTTGCTAGTGTATAGAAACAAAACTGATTTTTTACATGTTTATTTTGTATACTACAATTTTGCTAAAATTGTTTATTCTAACAATTTTTGTGTGTGCAATATTTAGGACTATCTATAGATACGATCATATTATTTTTGAATAGAGATAAATTTTACTACTTCCTTTCCAATTCAGATGTATTTTATTTCTTTTTCTTAACCAACTGCTCTGGTTAGGACTTCCAGTACTCTATTGAAAAGAAGGGACTAAAACAAGCATTCTTACCTTATCCTGATCTTACAGCAGAAGCTTTCAGTCTCACCATTAGTGTGATACTAGCTGTGGATTTTCGATATATGGCCTTTATTATGTTGAGGTAGTTTCCTTCCATTCTAGTTTTTTGAGTCTTTTTATCATGAAAGGGTGATAGATTTTGTCAAATGCTTTCTCTACATCAACTGAGGTGATGATGTGTTTGTTTTTTTCTTTCATTCTGTTAATGTGGTGCATTAAATTGGTTGATTTTCATACATTGAACCATTCTTGCATTCTAGGAATAAAGCCCACTTGGTTAGGGCGTATAATCCTTTTACCTAGCTGTTAACTTCAGTGTGCCAGTATTTGTTTTTTCTTTTAATCTTTGTTTGGCTTTGGTATCAGAGTAATGCTGGCCTCATAGACTTCGTGAGTGTGAAAGTGTAGTGTTCTTCCTATTTAATTTTTTTCGGAGAGTTTAAGAATTGGTGTTAATTCTTTTTATGAGAAGTCTAACTCCTGATTTAAAATCTACATGCTTAGCAAATCGCATCAAACTCCATGCAGATTTTAGATGCCAACCCCCCCCCCCCCGTCCCTACACAGTCAAAAACTCACTATAACTTTAAACTCTACAGTCAACCCTTCGCATCCACGGATTCAACCAACCATAGATCAAAAACAGTAGTATTTTTCCATCCTCAGCTGAGAATGCAGATATACAGTTTTCTATCCATGACTGGTTAAATCCCTGCATATGAAACCCCTGATAGGAAGGGCCAACTATATTGAAACAAATCCAGGTGTAAGTGGACCCAGCCAGTTCAAACCCCATGTTGCTCAAGGGTCAAATGTAGAGAAACTAAAAAAAAAATCAAGGCAGGTGTGCCCTTTGCAAGGCTAAGCTATAAATGTGAAGTATTTTATCTGGCTTCTTTCCATTGGCTGTTGCTCACCTAACAAAGAAAATCTGCTTTTGTTTTCACAGTAAGAATGCTGATGAAGATCAGATCAAAGCTAGGGTAGAGCAGTTGAGATGTCACTTTACATGGAAGTTGCTAATTGAAGATACTGAACTGCTTGATTTAGAAAACAGGGTCTTTGATGAAATTGAGTTCTTAGACACAAAATTCAATGTGGGAATACACAACCTACTGGCCTATGTGAAATACCTGAAAGGCCAGAATGAAGAAGCTCTGCAGAGTTTAAAAGAAGCTGAAAACTTAATGCAGGCAGGTCATGCGGACCAGTCAGATGTGAGATGGCTGGTCATCTGGGGCAACTATGCCTGGCTGTATTACCACATGGGCAGACTGGAAGAAGCCCAGATTTACCTGGACAAGGTGGAGAACAGTTGCAAGTTTGCCAGCCCCTCCTACTACACAATGCAGTGTCCTGCGATGGACTGTGAGGAGGGATGGGCCTTGCTGAAATGTGGAGGAAAGAATTATGAACGGGCTAAAGCCTGCTTTCAGAAAGCTCTGGAAGTGGAACCTGAAAACCCTGAATTCAACACTGGGTATGCAATTGTTGACTATCGTCTGGATGGCTTTAACAAAGTAACACAAGCTGATGAGGCATTTTGTGTGCAGTCCCTAAAACGGGCTATCAAGCTAAATCCAGAAGATGCATATATTAAGGCTCTCCTTGCCGTGAAGCTTCAGGATATAGGACAAGAAGCTGAGGGGGAAAAGTACATTGAGGAAGCACTGAACAACATGTCTTCGCAGACCTATGTCTTTCGATATGCAGCCAAGTTTTACCGAAGAAAAGGCGCTATGGATAAAGCTCTTCAGTTCTTAAAAATGGCCTTGCGTGCAACACCCTCCTCTGCGTTCCTGCATCACCAAATAGGGCTTTGCTATAGATCACAAGTTTTTCAAATAAACAGAGCTACAAACTGGCAGGCTAGAGGACGGGATAGAGAAAATTTGGACAGAATAATAAGATTAGCCATATCTCATTTTGAATTTGCTCTGGAACAAAAGCCAACATTTGAAGTAGCTTATATACACCTAGCAGATATGTACATAGAAGCAGGCAACTACAGAAAAGCTGAAGATGCTTATCAAAAACTGTTAAGCATGAAATCACTTAAAGAAGAAACACTGCAAGAGATTTATTTCAACTACGGTCGATTTCAGGAACATCAAAGGAAATCTGAAGTCAATGCAATTATCTATTATTTAAAAACTATAAAAATAAATAAGCTGTCAATTGTAAGAGAAAGAAGTATCATTGCTTTGGAGAAACTGATTTTAAAGAAACATGAAAGAAATAAAGCAGACATGGAAAGCTTGAGCATCCTTGGGCTCATCTACAAATTGAAAGGAGAAATGAATAAAGCCGTGGAGTATTATGAGCAGGCCCTGAGGCTGGCTGCTGGCTTTGAGAACTCCGTGGGACATGGTCCTTAGGCACTGAAATATGGACCACTTTCACAGTTCATTTGATTTTTATGTTGACATGTACTAATTATCTTTTCTGCTTGCTGCTTTCAGAAACATGTAATTCTTGAACAATCATGCAAACCTGATAAAATACTACTTGTATTCAGAAAATAGTGAAACAATATATATGTCTGTGTGTGTGTGAGAGGTAGAGAGACATAAACCATTTCTCTGTGAATGTTACATAATAGAAATAACAGTTTGTGGCAAATAAAACACTGCACTGCTATAAAGTAAAATGATTCATTCATTTTGTCAACAATAGTTTTCAGTGCTAGATGCCAAACATACTATGGTGATGTAAGGAACATTCTTTGCCTCTCCCCATCTTAGGGTTCCTGACAGCGGCCCCATAAATAAGACAAAGAAAAGACAGATTAATGAGAAAAACAAATAAGAGTTTATAAACATGTGCATCTCACATACACATGGGAGTACCAAGTGATGAGTAACTGAAAGAGGTGGTTAGAACTTGGGCTTATATAGCATCTTAGCAAAAGAACAATAAATTTTCAGAGAAGTGATAAGACAAAGGAAAAGAACTGATTTTCTAGGGTGGCAAATTGTAGGAAGGGAAATATAAGGGGCAAAACTACTGGAAGATAGCTGCTAGTTAGTGAGGTTTGTTATGTAGATTCCTTTGGAAGTGACTGGAATAATAGTACCTGGAGTTGTCTCAGGTGATTAATTTCTGTCTTTCCTGGTAAAGGAGGTGGGACACTTTCAAGAATTTACGCGCTACTTTTAGGCAGATGGGTGATAGAGAGCTTTTCCTATATCTGCTTCTCAACTGCCTTCAGCTCAAAATAATGTGGTATATTTGGGGGTGTCATATTCTACTTTCTGTCAGTGAAAAAAGCACATTTGCCCACACCTCATACAGTTTACAGTCTAATGAGACAGTAAAACAAGGACACAGTCAATTAAAGGTCATCTTTCTCCATGAAGATGCTTGAAATTGAAATTTGTCAATTGTTCCAAATAGTTTCTCTTGTTTTGTGCCAGTTTATTTAAGGTGTGGTAGGGAGTTAGACAGACATGAGCAGAGCAAGGACGATGGGTCAGGTACAGAAGGTCACCAGGGTAGAAAGCCCCAAGTACCTAGCAATGAGCAATCGTTGGGTGGGACCTCACCCCCAGGGTGGCCTTTCCTCCCCTAGCACATCATTGGTCATGCAATTTGGACCCCCTGATCTTTCCTTCCTAGAGATAACATGTAGGCCTCAGTTGTATTTCAGCTCCAGGCCCAGAAAAGCAACAAAACCAGCCACAGCTGACCTCAGGACCAGCTGCATTGGATAATGACCCCTGCCTTGGAGCCAACCAATCAATCAGTGGAGACCAAAACCCTGAAAGGACACACCTGGAAAGCTACTGAATATTATAATAAAATCTTCCCCTGGGACCTCCCCTAAGATCTCCACCCTTAAAACCCTTAGGAAAGAGGACCCAGTGCGCTCTCCCTCCCTGGAGCATGCCCTAGCCTTTCCTTTCCTCCCTCCCCTCCACCCCACCAAGGCTGTTACCATTAGCTTCCTCACTCCCAAGCACCAAGGCCCCTTCCTTTGCCTCTATAACTTGTTTCCTAAGACTATTTCTTTTAGGAATTACTTCTACCTCTGTGATTTACCAAATAAATGTTATCTTATAGTTTGAGTCTTGACTCTGAATTCTTTCCTAGCCAGAACCCAAGTACCAAGGTTGCTGAACCCAAGCCCATTCTGACTCCACCAGACTTTAACACCCAGTGCCATTCCCACTGCTTACAACAAAAGCACTATTTATCCAGTCATTTGCTGGTATTGATATTGTTAGATCAAGAAATACGAAACTGATGCTAAGTGATCTGAGAGGTCATTTGTGGCAATCACCTCTGATTATGACATTTTATTGAAAGGCAATGTACTAGAAATAATATTTTTAAAAGGAAAAAATAAGAAAGCAATGGTATTGTTTTTCCATTGCTGTGTATGTTTTTGGGGAAGATATATTGTCAGGCATGTCAGGTAAGGGCTGGTAGGTCTCAGTGTCCCATCCAGGACCCCGACCATTCAGCATGTGGGCATGACGGTGGCCTTATGTAATGCTGATTCAGCAGAATGCAACTGCGCGACATTAGCCCACTGCTTGCTATAGTCTATATAACCAGCCCTGTGCACAATAAAGGAAGGAATCGTTCTCTTGATGTCTGCTCTGCGGGCCTTCTTTACGCTGAGGATCTCGTCTCGGAAAACACCCCTTGCAGCCTCCCTCCCTTGACATATATTAATTTCCTATTGTGGCTGTAACAATTTATCACAAACTTGATGGCTTAAAATACAGGTTTATTATCTGAAAGTTCTGTATGTCAGGAGTATGAAATGTGTTTCATTGGGCTGAAATTAGATGTTGGCACAGCCATACTTCCTCTGGAGACTCTAGGGGATAATCCTTTTGTACATTAACCAGCATCTGGGCTCCCTGCATTTCTTGGTGGGGATCCCTAAATCCATGAGAATACAAGTCCCCAAGGAATTTTCAGGAATATTGAGCTGGGCTTTGGATTGCTAATGAAATTTTATAGGAATTGGAGTGAGCAAAATTTATGTCACTGAGGGGAGGCATCAGAGTTACACAGAAACAATCTCCCCAACTTTCTTATCACTAAAACAAGAGATGTATTAGATTTCACAAAAACAGTACCTTAAAGTGCTTGTGTTTGGGAGAGGAGGCTGTGTGGTGCTAAAGTAAGTCTAATCACTGCCAACTCTCTGAGTCAGAAATATTAAAAGTAGATAATTGTTGAATTGGTCGGTTCTCTATTAGACAACTCTTCCCAGATATTGCTATGCATTGTTTGCACCCAGAAAGCAGAGCTCATTAATGCAAGGTAAGTCTCTGGATTATGTAATGTGTTCCTGTGGTATGTGTTTGGCAATCTCCAGACCTTGGAGGCCATAGTGTTAGACCAGTGGGGTCAGACCAGACCTGGGTTCAGCAACCTTGGTACTTGGGTTCTGGCTAGGAAAGAATTCAGAGTCAAGACTCAAACTATAAGATAACATTTATTTGGTAAATCACAGAGGTAGAAGTAATTCCTAAAAGAAATAGTCTTAGGAAACAAGTTATAGAGGCAAAGGAAGGGGCCTTGGTGCTTGGGAGTGAGGAAGCTAATGGTAACAGCCTTGGTGGGGTGGAGGGGAGGGAGGAAAGGAAAGGCTAGGGCATGCTCCAGGGAGGGAGAGCGCACTGGGTCCTCTTTCCTAAGGGTTTTAAGGGTGGAGATCTTAGGGGAGGTCCCAGGGGAAGATTTTATTATAATATTCAGTAGCTTTCCAGGTGTGTCCTTTCAGGATTGTGGTCTTCACTGATTGATTGGTTGGCTCCAAGGCAGGGGTCATTATCCAATGCAGCTGGTCCTGAGGTCAGCTGTGGCTGGTTTTGTTGCTTTTCTGAGCCTGGAGCTGAAATACAACTGAGGCCTACATGTTATCTCTAGGAAGGAAAGATCAGGGGGTCCAAATTGCATGACCAATGATGTGCTAGGGGAGGAAAGGCCACCCTGGGGGCCTCTTCCTGAATTCCAACATGGAATTAATCTATATTCAACTTTTCCTCTCCTGAGTCTACCTCCTCTCTCTTGTAGGATGTGCTGTGAAAACTAATTTTTAAAAAATTAGGTATATACATGAGGGTATTATTTGTAGCAGTGATTTTCAACTGAGGTGGGGGGAAGGTAATAAGGAAGAGAAGGATTCTGCCCCTCAGGGCAAAAAGAAGCTGCATTTGGCTAACATTTGGAGACAATTTTGGTTGTCACAACTGCAGGGTTTACTAATATCTAGTGGGTAAACATCCTACAGTGCATGGGACAGCTTCCCACAACAAAGAATTATCCAGCCCAAATGTCAATAGTACCAAGGCTGAGAAACTCTGGCTTATATCCATCTCCCGGAAGAGTTATTGAAAATGAAACTTGAGGAATACCTACCTATTACTTAAGTTTCAGTTTCCCAAGCAGATTTTAGATCAGTTGCCATCTTTCACTTTTCATTTCCCTTTTTCTCTAGTTGCTTTTTACATATTCATGAGGAGAAATTCAAAATGTAATGCACTATTGATTTTCCCAAGAATCCACACAATCCAACAGTCTGTGGAAAAGATGATTGATATTCAAATTCCATCCAGTAATTACAGCATGTTCAACACCCACTTAACAGTCAGGTCTTTGTTTCTTCTCAATCCTGAAAATGTATATTTCTTTAAAATTTTTATAGATGGCTTTTGTCTTTCTGAATATCAATTTCTAAAACATATAAGTAGATAATCAGGAGGTTTTTTTTCCTTTGATTTTTACCATTGTTTGCTTGTTATCCGTTTAAACCTTAATAAGCAGAGACTATCTCTTGGCCCAGATACAGCTGAGAGAAAGGAAAGGAAAGAAGTAGGAACAAAGAAGGAAAAGCATGATCAAGGCACTGGAAATTTTTTCAAACATTGGAGCTCTATTAAATTTTTCCACATCCTGCCCGGCCGGGCGTGGCTCAGTGGTAGAGCATCGACCTGAGATCCAGGCAATCAGGGTTCAATTCCCGGTCAGGGCACATGCCCGGGTTGCCGGCTAGCTGATCAATGACTCTCTCATCATTGATGTTTCTATCTCTCCCTCTCCTTTCCTCTCTCTGAAATCAATAAAGATATATTTTAAGAAAAAATTTTTTTTTTCTACATCCCTGGTAAGAAGGAAGTTCTAGGTTTATTTTTCTATTGAACCATTCAGTACCTTTCTAAAATGTGGTTTCCTAGTTAACAAACTATTGCAATAGCCTACAAGCTACCACACACACATTATCTCTCTGATCTCATGTCTTACAACTTTTCTTTGCTCTCTCCAACCCAACTACATCATCCGTGCTAGCCAACTATGCTCCTACATCCAGGCCTTTATGCTTACTGTTACCCCTGCCTGGCACACACTTCCCTCACCGCATATCCACTCGTTCACCACTCATTTGTTCAACTGCCACTTTCTGTGAAACCTCCCATTACCCATATAGCTATAACAGCAAAATACCCTGAACTCCAACCCTCTCTATGCCTTTTTGCCATAGAACCAAATGACATATAATGTTTTATTTGTTCTTTACCTTCATCTCACACACTAGAAACTAACGCCATGAAGGTAGATCCTTTGTCTATTTAATTCATTGCTATTTTCAACAGTGCCTGAACAACTGTGGCTCTTAGCAGTTGTTCAATACAATTTATTGAATGAATGATTGATTGAAGTTGAAGGGGAGAAAAATTTTAGTGTATGGATATTTGGCCTTTTTTGCTTAGATTGGCAATACCACCCCCATCTTTGTTGGGACCTTATTACAGGAAGCACTGTTGGCAAGGGCAAGGCAGGCAAACACTATACAATTGAGAGTGGTGGTGTATAAATCTCTCCACAAAGCTATTCAGCAGTACCTGCCAAAATTTAAAATATGTACATTTTGACCCCAAAAATTATCTAAACTTACCCAATGGAAATAATGGCAGAGATGCACACACATCGTTGCAATGTTGTTTACTGAATCAAGACTGCAATCAGTTTCTGACAGAGATGCACAAAACTGGAAAGAGGATCACCGCCACGCTTACAACAAAAATAACACTGAACAATCTCCTGCCGCTTTATTATTTTTTTTAAAGGTTAATCTAGTGGCAGGGGGTCTCAGGGAGACCAAGGTCCAGAGGCCCAGCTGCATATTCAACTCTAAACAAGCCTGAGCTCCGCAAAGGTCTCTCCGCGGCCCCTATGTCCGCCGTGGGGGCAGGGAGGGGTTTGGGGGGTAGAGGGTTCCCACTCTTCCCTTCAAAAGTTTCTGTTTCCTGGAGCCGGACCCTGCCTAGTCCGGGATCAGATTCACTATCTAGTTTCCTTTTCCCGCTCCGGTCCTGCCGGTAACAAAGACAGACGCCGGGGCATCGACCTAGCTCTGCGGACGCCTCGGGGGGAAGCGCGCGCACGCCGGCCGCACGCACGCACGCCGGCCGCGCACGCGCACGCGCACGCGCACGCCCGTCGCTTAGTAGCGCAGCATCCCGGTCCTGAGCAGAAAGCCGACCAAGCCCTAGGGGTCCGCCGCCTGCGTGGACGACTGCAGAGCCCAGCCGCCATGAGGTAAGGCCTTTCCCCGCTTCTCCACCCACCCCTTGCGAGGGCCTTTGTTTCCAATCGGTCTTTTTCTTTCATTCCGTTTCCAGCGCAGGGCCCCGGCCCGTTCGCAGGCTGAGCCCCCCGGCGCCGAGCAGCCAGGCGTCTGGCTGGGGACGCTCTCCGGGAACCCTGTCCAGGTCCCGGCGTCTGAAATCGGGCCTATCGGGGAGGACGTCCGGACGGCTCCTTCCCCGGTGTCCCGATCCTCCTAGGCGTCTACGGCCGGGACTGTCGGCCCGCGAGTCGTGGCGACGCCCCCCGGAGGCTTGTCCTCTCCCCGCGGCCCTCCTCGGCGCCTGGGTGGTGACCGAGGGCCGTTCGGAGGGGCCGCTGCGGGGCACGGGTCTCCGTGGGCCCATCGCCTTCCCTCCCCCTTCCCAAGCCTGCAGCTGCCTTTCCCTCCTTTTGGCAGAGGCCGTCTGGCCGCAGCCCCAGGCCGCCCATTTGTCTCCTTCTGCCATTTTGCCTTTCTGATTTCTGGGTCTGAGTTCTCCCCTGCCTCTGAGCTACCTTTGAGCCACGTACAGATTTTTATTGTTCCACCCAGTTCCCTATTTTATGAGGATTCCTTTATCCGTCTCCTTGACCGATGGATGGCGACGGGGCTTTTCCTCACCTTTTTTGGTACCCCCAGGGCGAGCACCCTGCCCGGCGCACGGTTAGGGAAGCTTTTGCGTTTATAAAGCTGAGGAATAAGAGGTTAAGACCTTGGGCGCCTGAAGCAGATAACCCTTTGTTCTACCGGTTGGGTGGCCCAAAGCGTTTTAGACTGAATCTGTTTCTTATCTGTAGAAAATTAATGGCATCCATCTCTTAGGACTATTATTAGAAGTAAAATAACAACAATAATAAGTTCCTAACTTCTGATATTTGTAAGAAGGGAGGGAGGAATCTGGAAAGGCCTGAAGAAACGAGGGAAGGGGGGTGCACTGTATATGTTTATGTTTATGTTTATGTGTATGTAGGATGGAGTGGAAGAGGGGTGGATTCCACTGGGGACCATTTCTCAAGGACAGTGAAAGACTGCTTCTAACTGGAAAAAAAATTACTGAAAGATAAATGTTGCCTCTTAGGACACAATAGCCTCTCTCTGCTAGCTTTCCAGAGACAAAGTTAAAAAATTATGTTGGCAAAGTTAAAAAAGTAAAACTTCTCGCGGCCGGCCAGATGGGCAGAGCGCTTCAGTGGCTGACTGTCCCTTTCAGATCTCACATCCACATTCATAATACCCCAGGCAGCCTTCCTCATCATCTTTGGGCTGGGCTGGAACTGAGCTGAGTGGCAGAGAGTTTGGATCACTGGGGAACAGGAGGACTTATCTCCTTGGTCAGCCTTAGAAACCCTCAGAACAGAGAGGCCAGTTTCATTTTACTCTGTGAATGGACAGGGGGCTGATAGGCTCATATTGTGGTAGATCTGGGCAGGCTGGTAAGGGCATGGCAAGTCTTGCCCATGATCTCGGTGCAGTTACTCCAGAGGAAGCAACAAGTATCAAGGGGGAATCATACCAGGTTTCCCAGTGAAGACCATAGGAAACAGTTCAAAACCTATTTTCAAAATTCAAACATGGAGCCAGAGAGAGAGCATGCCAAGATATAAAGACAAGTGGAGAGGGAAGACTGAAGTGGGAAAAAGTTTGGAGCCATTAGCAGAATAGAAGAACTAGCAGGAATTCCTTCATCTGAAACTCATGTGTTCTTTATGCTAAGCCTACACCCCTGGACTGGACATGCCAGATGTTATCAGTATGTAACTGCATTCATTCATTCATTCATTCATTCAACAAATATGTCTTTGTTGAACTTCGGTTATATCTGGAATAATAGATGCTAGGGACACAGGGGTGAAAAAATAAAATCAGAACAAGGCCTCTATTCTCATGGGGCTTACATTTAAATGGGGGAAATAGACAAATAGTAGATAAATGAGTAATCAACATAATTCAGAAAGTGGTAAGAGTTATAAGGAAAATAAAACAGTGTAATGGCCTAAGAGGGATCTAGAATGGAGGAGGCTGTTTTAGATAGCTCTGCCTCTGGCAGCCTCTTAAATAGTGAATATTTGAGCTGAGTTACAGGAAGAGAGTCACTCAAAGATTTAGGACCAGAGCATTCCAAACAGAGTAAAAACAACAGCTGTAACAGTCCTTGAACTTGGTGTGTTCACTATAAGAAGCAGGTCAATATGTCTAAAACTGAGTGAGGAAGGAGAGTAGCAGGAGAGAAGGTTGGATGGGTAGACAAGGCCAAGTCCTTTAGGGACGTGTAGGACGTGGCTGGATGAGTATCTAAGGGTGTTGGGAAGCCATTTGGTGATTTTAAGACTGATACAATGTGGTTTATATTTTCAAAAGTTTACTAGTTACTGTATGGGGCCCAAGAATAGAGCAGGGATTTTTGTCCCAACTCAAAGGAAAGGTAATGGAGGTGGAGGTTTAGGCCAGGTAAACAGCGGTGGAAATGGAGAAAAGTGGGTGAGTTTGAAGTGTATCTGGGTGGTAGAATTGACAGGACTTCCTGTTGGATTTGGATGAAGAGTTGCGAGAAGAGGAATCAAAGATTATTCCTCAGTTATTTTGCCTGTGGAACATGTGCCAAGAAAGGTGGGGAAGACTGAGGGAGGAACAGACTCAAGGGACCCAAATTTCTGTGTTGGATATGTTTATTTGAACTAAAAAGTAGGTAAGTCTGGAATTCAGGGGAGAGATCAGAGAGAGAGGAAATACTTTGGAAGGGCATCAGCATATACAACAGAAAGTCTTTCATTGGATTGTGGGGGAAAGTATTATAATTCACTTATCTTAATTATGATAATTATATCTTTGTTAACTAAGATTCTTGCACTTCCTTTGGATCACTTTTAACATATTTTTACCCAGCTCTCTTGTTGTTTGAGAGAATAGCTAGTTGTCTTTAATTTATCTCTTTGCCACTCCCTATCTGAAACACTGCGAAGCACATCCTGGTGAGAAGTAGCTCCATCTCAAAATAATTCCAACAAAGTAGAATGCTTTGACTGTTAGGGCTCATGTATGAAATTATTGTTTTCTTAACCTGAGACCTTTAAATATCTGGTATGTCTTTTCCAATGGTCAGTCACACAAACCTCTTACCTGCTCTTTAAGCTGCTCTAAAACCTCTTCCTGTTTTCTCTTTAGGTATTCCTGAGGCAAAGTGAATTTTATATGCATTAGATATATCATATGTTTTAAAGCAGACTATTCTAAACACACACAAAAACCCCTCCAATTTGCATATTAGAAGTAGTATAGTATTATGGTTGACAGGCATAGCTTTTGAATCAGGCAGAATCAGTTTGGGATCTTGGCTCAGGCACGTTATAGCTGTGTAACCTTAAACATGTAATTTAAACTCTCTGCCAGTCCTTGTCGTAAAACTGAAAATAATAGGAGGTTTTTATAAAAATTAATGTAATTTATGTAAAGTTCTTGGCACACTGCTTTGGCATGTAGTAAACCATCAATGAATGGTAGCTTATTTATTTGTTTTTTAAGTACTCATGATTTAGACAGTATATTATTAATAGTATTTATACTATTGAATGTGTGGTGAACCCAGGTAATATGCATAAAGTTGTTTTTCAAATATATCCTTGTTTCCCATTTAATTTAGCTCTTCTCCTTGAATAAAATAGCAGAAATTTAAAGTTAAATGAGAGCTCTAACCTGCTGGGCTTGAGGCCTTTTTATCCATTAAGCCCTAAGGCCCAGTTTCTCTAACTGTCTCATACAGTAGCCACCAGTCCTATATGACAAGTTAAATAAAATAAATAAAACTAAAAATTCAGTTTCTTCATTGTTCAAGCTACATTTCAAGTGATCAGTGACCATGTGTGGCTACTGTTTACCATATTTTAGAGCACAGCTAAGAAAGAACATTGCCATCATGGCAGGAAGTTCTTTTGGAAAGCTCTAGTCTAGAACCTACAATCACTAAAATGTGGGACCTGTGTATACAGTATGTGTATATCTATATACACAAAGAGAAAGAGAATAAATGTGAAAAAATTATAAAAATGAAAATTAATAAGCTACTTTAAGTGTCTACCAAATATATTAAGTCAACTATTAATATTCACATTTAGTATTTATAAAAATTGGAAAACATTTCATGGAGTAATAGATTATGTGCCCTGATGGGGAATCAAACAGCCTTTTAGGAATGACACTAACTGTGCCCCCCATGAGGGCTGGTTTTATTTTACTAATCACTGCTACTGATTTTGCAATTAATCCAGTTCTCTAATTTTTCTGTCAGTTTTGGCTCAGTCCAATTCAGTTTAATGTCATATTTGATTCAAAATACTCTCTTCTCTTTTCCAACCCCCAGCAAATATCTATGGAAGTGCCATAAAGAACAGGAAAACGTGATAGACTAGACTTTAGGATGACTGGCAAGGTGGGGATGCAACTTTTATCCTAGGTAGTCAGAGGTAGGTCTCTTCAGAGAGCTGAGATTTGAGCCAAAGACCAGAATTAAGAGAATAAGTGAGCCCTCGAGCGCTCTCAGGAAGAGTTCAGAGAAGGGAATAAAAGGAAGGTACGTACCCCCTGAGGTAGTACATACTTGGCGTAAGAAATAATACACAATAAAGATTTTTTAAAGGCCAGTATGGCTGGAGTGCAGTGCATGAGAGGAAAGTAGTGTGAAGACTAGAGAAGTAGATGTAGGCTGGATGAAGAAAGGCATAGCAACCATGGTTAGGAGTTTGGGTCTGGAGATAAAGATTTGAGTATTAACAATAAATAGCTTCACTTCTGCTTTATAGTCCATCTTGCAATTCAGGTGACATCTTCACTTGAATATCTAATAGACATCTCCGAATTAACATTTCCAAATAACCCTTTTGATTTACCACTTACCTCCTGGAGTCAAAAGCATAGGAATCATGCTTTCTTCCCTCTTCCCGTCATGGCTTCCCTACACCCAGTCCATCAAAAAGACCTGTCAGCTCTGCCTCCGAAATATAACCATCCAGTCCTCACTAACACACTACTGCAGCCCGAGTGTAAGCTTGTATCATGTCTCCTTGGATTACTTCAACAGCTGCCTTCGTGTCTCTTTCAGGGAGATTTGCTCTGGCCATGCTACCCATTTCCTGCCGGCTCCCCATTTCCCTCTCCTGCTTTATTTTTCTCCTTAGCACTATTATATATCACGTACTCCATATCTTCATGTATTGTTCTGTCTTTTTATGGCACACCCAACACCTGGTTATGTAAGCTACATGAAGTCAGGATTCTTTTTCTGTTTTGTTCACTGCTGTATCCCCAACACTTAGGACAGTGTCAGGCATACCGTAGGCTCTCAATAAATATTTGTTGAATAAATAGCTTTTCCACTAGTTTCCCAACTTCCTATCTTGACTGTCTTATTGACCATTCTCCCCAGAGCATCCAGAACGATTTTTCAAAGCCTAGGTCAAAAGTTTTCCTTTCCCTACTTAAAAATTTTTCTCTAATGGTTTCCTATTGTGATTAGAGTAAAATTTACGTCAGCTGTCCCTGGCTACTACTTACTCCTTCCTTATCTCCTGCTACTCTCCTTTTTGTTTATGCTTCAGCCACACTTCCTTCTGTCCCCGAACATTCCCAAATTTGTTCCCACGTCATGGCCTTTGCCCTCACTGGTACCTCAGCCCAAACCAGGGTTTCTCACCTCAGCATTATTGATATTTTGGACTGGATCATTCTTGGTTGTTAGGGCTGACCTGTGCATTATAGGTATTTAGTAGTATCCCTGGCTTTGATCCTGTAGATGCCAGTAGTCATTCCTTCCATGGTGACCAACAATTGTCTCCACACATGACCAAAGTTCCCTTGGGAGGCAAAGTCACCCTGGTTGAGAAGCACTGGCTTAGACCATTCTGCCCTCAGATCTTTAATGACTGCATCCTTTTCATTGTTGAGATCTTGCTTCAGTTGCCCCCTTTTCACAACTTTGACGATCATAACTAAAGTACCCCCACCACCACCACAAGCACTTAATCCCATTACTCTGAATTTTTTCTTCTTAACATTTATTGTCTGGAATTATGTTGTCCACCTATTCGTATAGATGTTTATTTTCTGTCAATACCTTTTCCTTTCTTTTCCAGAATGGAGTTACCATTAAGAAAGGGCCTTTTTCTATCCTGTTCACTACTATATCCACTACAACTAGAATACTGCCTCTCGTGTATGATATGACATGATCAATAAATGTTCATTGATGGAAATATTACTATAGTTCCCATAAATATTTATACAAATACATATTTACATTGTACATACAAGCGGGGTCCTGTGTGCTGCAGAACAGGAAATACACACTCATACACACTATACACTGTTCATCCCATGATGAGAGCATTTTCTTCTTTGAGAGAAACCCTAAGTAATTTTTTTGTATATTTCTTGTGACCTTTAATTATGGCCAATAGTAGATTTAGAAAGACTTTACCAACTGTCTCACCATCAGCCAAACAAACAAACAAACAAACAAACAAATAAAACTAGGTATATTAATGCAGACTTTTGTCAGTTACAGACAGAAGAAACCCATTCAAACTGGCTTAAAAAAGAAGAGAGAGATTATTTGCTTAAGTAAATAGAAGTCCATGAGTAGACCAGGTGATCCAGGCAAGACTGAATCCAGTCAGTATCATGAGTCATCTGTCTTCCTGTCTAAGTCCTGCTTTCCTCTATGTTAGATTCTTTCTCAGGCAGGCTTTCCCCAAGAATTTGGAAAGATGGCCACTCCAAGCTTATATTTACCAGTTTAAATTTTTTTAGAAGAAAGGGAGATAGTTTCAGCAAAGTGCCATTTCAGCAAAATTATATTTTAATTGGACATTTTTCAGATAAATCACTGGAACCAAGAAATTGCTGGAATATCTTGTGCCTTCCCACAGATTGGAGTGAAGGGTGGACACCCATCTCAAATCACATGGACTGAGATAGGGTGAGAGGTTGTTCCACAAAGGAAAACCAAAAGAAGGGATCCTTGCCAAGTAAAAAACCCACAGATTTCCACAGCATTAGGACTATGTACCCATTCTGGATCACTTCCATGGAACTTTATTGGAATGTTGGGTTGTAATTGACTTAAGTCTTGTTTTTTCTATTAAGTCTTTTTATAAATTTTTAGTAAGTTTTTTTTTTTTTTTAAATATATCTTTATTGATTTCAAAGAGAGGAAAGGAGAGGGAGGGAGAGAGATAGAAACATCAATGATGAGAGAGTCATTGATAGAGCCTGCAACTGGGGTATGTGCCTTGACTGGGAATCGAACCCCGATCTCCTGGATCCCAGGTCGATGCTCAACTGCTGAGCCACACCCGGCCGGGCTTAGTAAGTCTTTTATAAGTTTACTTTTAAATCTTGTTCACAGTTACAGCCTCAGAGTTATTCAGAAGACATCGAACAGAAAAGGGTCTCAGTGATAAATACTCCTGTCCCTTCCCCTTTGCCTTCCTAGTTCAGACAGCATTTCCACTGGGTCCTGCAGAGCTCATACTGTGCCTTCCCAAGGAGAGCTCAACAGATATTTGAATGTTACGGACAATGATAAGTTAATAATAGGCATCAGCCTTTATTACTGTCTACAACCCCAGAGGTCAGAAAGATGTGGCACTTACATGAAAATCTATTGTTTTCTTTTGCCTTTTCCCCATCTTTCTCTAAATCTGTTATTCTCTTTTTATCTCTCTCAAACTTATGCTTTTCTCCATCTCTTGGTATGCCTATTCCTGTCTGTTCCTGTGCCTTTTCTCTGTAGGCTTTCTTTTCTCCCTCCCTCCCTCCTTCCTTTCTTCCTTTCTCTGCAAAAATAGTATATTTGTATGGTTTCTCTGTCTCCTTCACTGTGCTTCTTATTCCTCACCCTCTCTTTTCTCTCCCTTCATTAATAATACAGAAATGAAAATTTTATATTAATTATTGACTGTGAATATATTTATTTTTAATTTTCAAGGCTAGTAAATTAAACATTTAAATTCTCCTCTCTGAAAATAGGTGGTCCCTGTGGGACAGTGACTGCCAAAAGGAAATAGATACCCTGTAGCATAGAAAACACTATCATCTCCAGAATTTTGCAATAAATAATGAGAATTTAATGAAATATTTCTAGGACATAACTGTACACAGAGGAAACTAGTATAAAGTTATAGGAGCCTGTGCTTAACTATAAGATCAAATAAAAGATGAAATTGGTTATTAAGTAAGGAACAGTATTTAAGGTTTAAAAATTTATTGTTTCCTTTATTCAGAAATTAAAAAGGATTTTATCTTTGACAGTGAGATTCCTAAGGACTCCTTGAAGGCCATTCTGTTGGAGTTAGAATGTCACTTTACATGGAATTTACTTAAGGAAGACATTGATCTGTTTGATGTGGAAGATACAATTGGGCAACAGCTTGAATTTCTTACCACAAAATCCAGACTCACTCTTTATAACTTACTGGCCTATGTGAAACACCTAAAAGGCCAAAATAAAGATGCCCTAGAGTGCTTGGAACAAGCAGAAGAAATAATCCAGAGGGAACACTCAGACAAAGAAGAAGTACGAAGTCTGGTCACTTGGGGAAACTACGCCTGGGTGTATTACCACATGGACCAGCTTAAAGAAGCTCAGAAGTATACAGACAAGGTAGAGAATGTCTGTAAAAAAATGTCCAGTCCTTTTAACTACAAATTGGAGTGTCCTGAGATTGACTGTGAGAAAGGGTGGGCACTCCTGAAATTTGGGGGAAAGTATTACCAAAAGGCTAAAACAGCTTTTGAGAAGGCTCTGGAAGTGGAACCAGACAATCCAGAATTTAACATCGGCTATGCCATTACAGTGTATCGGCTGGATGATTCTGACAGAGAAGGTTCTATAAAGAGCTTCTCTCTGGGCCCTCTGAGGAAGGCTGTTACCCTGAACCCAGATAACACCTACATTAAGGTTTTTCTGGCGCTGAAGCTTCAAGATGTACATGCAGAAGCTGAAGGGGAAAAGTATATTGAGGAAATCCTGGACCAGATATCATCCGAACCTTATGTCCTTCGTTATGCAGCCAAATTCTACAGGAGAAAAAATTCCTGGGACAAAGCTCTTGAACTTTTGAAAAAGGCCTTGGAGGTGACACCAACCTCTTCTTTCCTGCATCACCAAATGGGACTTTGTTATAGGGCACAAATGATCCAAATCAAGAAGGCCACGCGCAACAGACCTAAAGGCAAAGATAAACTGAAAGTTGATGGGCTGATTACATCTGCTATATTTCATTTCAAGGCAGCTGTGGAACGAGACTCTATGTTTGCATTTGCCTACACAGACCTGGCCAACATGTATGCTGAGGGAGGCCAGTATAGCAACGCTGAAGACATTTTCCAGAAAGCCCTTCGTCTGGAGAACATTACTGATGATCACAAACATCAGATCCACTACCACTATGGCCGCTTTCAGGAATTTCACCGTAAATCAGAAAATACTGCCATCCACCATTACTTAGAAGCCTTAAAGGTCAAAGACAGGTCATCCCTACGTACCAAACTGACAAGTGCTCTGAAGAAATTGGCTACCAAGAGACTTGGTCACAATGCTTCTGATGTGCAGAGTTTGAGTGCCCTAGGGTTTGTTTACAAGCTGGAGGGAGAAAAGAGGCAAGCTGCTGAGTACTATGAGAGGGCCCAAAAGATAGATCCAGAAAATGCAGAATTTCTTACTGCTCTCTGTGAGCTTCGACTTTCCATTTAACTACATACTATAGGAAATCAATTTTAAAGCTCTTCTATTTTGGGTTCTTATATTTTTGTTTATTGTTTTAATCCATACATTAGAGTCAGTTTTCCTTCAATGGTTATTGTGTTACCAGGCATCATGTTAAGTACTTTATATGCATTATGATGAATCATTTGCTGTTTTCTACTTTTTTAAAATGAAAATACTATAATTCATTAAGAAACAGCAACATTCCAGCTGTTGTAACTTGAAAATGGCGTCGCCATTATGACTTTATATACCCTTTGTGTCTGCTGTTTATAATAATATTCTGATTAAGTTTTGTCAAATTTCCCATGGTACTACTCACACTTATGCAGTGAGTATAATCCTACACAAATTTTGACACCTAGGTCAGGAACACTGTTTCAGGAGTGCAAAATTCTATTGGTTAAGTTCTTAATTATGTAGCTTACAAAAGATGGAACCTCCAGTTACAGATGCCCTGACTTTAATGAGGATATTTAACCATCAACCTAAAGAACCCTTTGTTGGAAAAAAAAAGTTCATAATAAAAAGTTTGTCATCTCTGATGACTTCAATAAAAGAAAAAACTAGAACATGAGAAAAAAAGATTTCCTCAAATATAGAACTTAAGGGACCCATGATAAATCAGAAGTATTATCTCCCAAAATGTTCATTAAGTAGCTAGAAACAGTTATGAGGGAAAAAATGAATAATGGAAAAACATTAGTCTCAAGTTTCTCTGGTTCTTTAACTAGAAGAATAAACCTAAACTGAATCTAGATGGGTTTCCAGTTGCAGTATTTTTAGGTTACAATCATTGAGATAGAAAACAGACCAATTGAGAAATTGGAAAAAATAATAAGCAGATGCCTAAAGTAGAAATCCCTAATCTGTATCCCTAGATTACCAAAATTTCACTGATTTAGTTTTGTGGCTGGACTGGGTAGAGTTCTCACACCCCCAATTTCTGGCCCTTGGTTAACTGTTTCAGAATTCCAGGTTACTTCTGTGAAGCTATTTCTTTTGTCTGAAGTTTTCAGATTGACATGTTTTCCTATAGTATAGATCCTCCAGAAATAGGTAAGCCCAGCTTTCAGGTTTAATAATCCACCTCGAAGGGTCACTGTTTAAGGGCTCTTATCTCAAGGGACTTTTTAAAAAATTTTAAACTTTTATTGTTCAAAGTATTACAGATCTTCCTTTTTTCCCCCATTGACCCCCTCCACCCCACTCCCACCCCACCCCCTGGTTGGGATATTGCTAAAAGTGGCTTCTCTAATGTTGTTTCTTTGATTATATTTACCAACAGTATTAGTGAAAAAGTGTGCCATGTGATTTAATTCTCCAATGTAGCTCTTTAAACTAATGTGTATATGTGTGTTTTACTTTTTGTTGCTATTTCTATTTTTTAAATTTCTAGTATGGTTTTGATTATTATAAAAGTAGTGAGTTATCATTGTAAAATTTCAAACAATGCAAAAGTATATGAATTTAGAAATAAGAGCACTCCCCTCACCCTACCCCAGTCCTACACCCCCAAGGTAAACTGTTAACAATTTGATATGTATCCTTCGAGATATTTCTTTTCTATGCACATTCAAACATACATATATACTGCAATGTATCTCATGAATTAAATTCTTTTTAATGTTTGTTTTACTTAAGTCCCTGCTGTTTTTGTTTATTTTGCTCATTTTATTTGTTTGTTCAAGAAGGAAGAGCAGGGAAGGGAATGATCAAGTATTCTAGACTAAAATATTTTATTTTGCAGAAGTCATTTTCCCTCCTTGGGAATAATGTCATAATCAAGGTTATGTCCCCAAGTAGGTACTTGACATGCAATAAAATATAGTTATGGTATCAAAGATATAACTATAAGCCTCTATATTTAAATATTAGACTTTAAGGTCTAGGAAATGATTTTAAAATTCACTAGATATTGAAATATAGAAGAAATCATAACATGCTAAGGAAGTATAAAATAAGTGAAAAATACAACTATAAATACATGAACTAAAGTTAATGTCTATAACTTTGAATTTTTTCAATAATTTTAGTTAAATTTATAACTATTTAGGTATTATTTCATAGACTCTTGGGTTTAAAAAGACCTCAGAATTCACCTTTATTAATTAACCATCAAAACTTCAAGTTCTGATGGCTTGAATTATCTTCCTAAATGATAATTTCATCTTCAAATAGTCCTTATTCTTAGAAATGTATTCCTTCCATTTAACTGAAGACTTACGGCCTGAAGTTTACACATTTTAGTCTGTCTTTAGGGACCTCAAAGATTTAATCTTTTTTAGACAAACCAAAAAATGACCAGGGAAGTGGTTGTAATTGCTCTTTGGGGTACTTTGACCCTTCTGGAAGAGAGAAGTGCCTCTTCCCCAGATCTCCAAAGTGATCTTGGAAACTATTTTATTGAATAGTAAAGCTATGCTACCAGCCCCTCAAAAGCTGAGAAAAAACCCCTTCAAGTGAATCAGCTGGCAGGAAAACTGGCTTCAGAGTAATGGAGCTCTCAAACCTATTTCCTGTACTCTCTGGGCGAAGAACTAGTCTTAGCAGTTGTGATCATGCTGCTATACTATCTGCCAGAGTTTCAGGATAATATAAGGAGTCACTGTTCCTTTTTAGATTGAGTCCACGCAAATTATCTCAGTTTAAGAAAAACTGCATAGACCCACAGAACTTTAGAACCAGGAGGGCCCTGGGAAAATGCCTGCTCTAGCCAACTTTATTGATAAGAAAATTGGGCCCCATATTGGTGATGTGACTTAAAATTTCACAACGAATTTCTTCTTGCTCCTGCTTCTTCCTCCCTATTCGACAGCTTCTATCTATAATCAATATTTGTTACGTCAATTAAACCTTAATTGACAGTTTACCTGGCCATGATGTGATAATAGCACAAGCAGGCCCATGGTTCTTTTATATGTTGTGCTTATTGAGATTAAAGAACATGACAGAAATATAAATCATAAAATGTGGCATGTTCTTTTTATAATTGGTGGATTATAAGAAATGAGAATCCATTGGCTTAGATAATTAGAATAGTCTTTCAGTAGTTCAAGGATAATCACATTGTAACCCTAATGTGGTGACCATGAGAAGCACCTCTTAGATCTCCAGCAACAGAGATTATAAATGACAGGGCCCCATCTGCTACACACGGACATCCATCATTGCATTTGCACTGAGGCCATGCTCCTTTGACAAAGGATCACACTGAGCTCAGACATCCTGTAATCCTAGGTCACCCAACACTGCTTTACATAGAGTCCCAAACTCCCTGGAAAGAATTATGAGAGGGAACTGGTTTCCACATCAGCTGACCCTTGATGCTGGGATTAAAGCTGCTCTGAAACCCCTGGAGAGAATGGCCTAAGAAATCAAGTGACTCAAATCTAAGGACCAGGCTTGTCTCAAGAGTTGGATGTTGGAAATCAGAGATTTGGGATATATTCCTCAAACCTACTTTGGAAGGCTGAAGAACCAGTGAACAATTAGAAGCCAGGACACCCAGTCCTTTGTCCTTGGGAGGAAGGATACATTTCCCATGCACACACCAACCAGAATCAGAACCTTCACCCAGTGTGGAGAGTAGCACAAGAAGGTGAGGAAGGATTGCGCTGCAACACATATAACCAGATGTAGGCTGGGATCACCTGCCTCGGCACCCCCTGCGTTTGCCTTGAGCTTCCAAGTCAGGGACTTCAGAAAGTGCCTCTGAGCCCCGAATTCCACTGGATATTAATTTAGCTTAAGAGTAGCTTCATCTCTCTTTACATGCTTTCTCATTTCCATTCCACATTAACTTCAGCAATCTTATGCTTCAATCGTACCTAAACAAATAACTTATAAAAACAAAAACCCCAAAATAAAAATTGGTGTATAAAAAACTTTTATTAAGGAGGTTCCAGGAGAGAATCTACAACTTGAAACTTAATGTTAGATATTTCCTGTTTTTCTTTTGAAAGAGCACACGCATTGAAGGAGGGAAGGAGAGGGAGAGGAAAGGGGGAGAGAGAGAAGGGAAGAAATAAAAGAGAGAGGGATGGAGAGAGAAGGAAGGACCCTTAAACATATCTTGATGTTCCTGCCTCTTGCCATGATTCTAGGCCTTACCCCTTTTCCTATCTGTACTCTTCTTCCTCTGAAATAAAAAGCAATTCCTCCATTTTCTTGAAACAGAAACAGAAACAGTTCTCTCTCTTAGCCTCATACTCAGCCACAGACCCATCTACGCTTAGCCAAATTCATCAAATTGCTTAGTTCAACAAAAGGGTCTTTCATTTTAACATGATACACTCTCCTTTGAAGGAAATTGTTATAAATAGCACCCCCTCACAATTTCACAGGAATTACACATTTTAAAATAAATTCAGTGACTAAATCTGTCATAATCTTTGTAAAGTATAATAAGAATGATTTATACTTCCAAATTGACAATACTTGCCCCTATGTAATTTTAACATTTTTCAAAATTTGAATTCTGATATGTGTTTGAATTCTTTGGGTTACACTTTAACTCAATCCTTTATCAGTTCAAATCAATTAAGACAGTAGGAGACCAAGAATGTAGCCCAAGATGGCAGCCTGGGTTCCCAAAAAAGGCAGAGGGCTAAAAAGCTTTTTTCCTATCAAATTTTATCAATGGTTATTCATAGACAAGTCAACCCAAATCATCCTCATATTAACTTTGATATTCCACGTGGAGAAATGACCTGGGCAATCAAAGTACTGAAAAACACCACACAGCATCGTTGTCCCCATATTTGTACTTGCAAGAGGAAGCGGATAAACGTGGGACAGGTAATGAGCAGGACTGAGGACGAGAAGAGTAGGAAACAACCAACTTGAATGTTCGTTCTAAGTCTGGCCTTGTCCAGTCGAACTGTAATTGGAGGTTGGAGGCATCACCGAGCTTTGGGAAGTGGTCTCACTAATTCCAGCAGATGGCAGTGCTGCATAACATGTCAACAAAGGAAAAAGAGCAGCTTTCCCGAAGCTCTGGACCCTTGGAGAAAACTTGCTCAGTATCATTAACCAGCAGAGAAATGTAGCTCAGAACTACAATGAGAGGTCACCTCACACCTATCAGGGTGGCTGTCATCAAAAAGTCAACGAGTGGTGGCGAGGATGTGGAGAAAAGGGAACCCCTGTGCACTGTCGGCGAGACCGCAAACTGGTGAACCCCCTAAGGAAAACGCTATGGAGATTCCTAGAAAGAGAGATACAGTATGACCCAGCAGTTCCACTTCTGGGTATTTATCCAAAGAAAATAACCAAAAAAAAAAAAAAGACTAATTTGAAAGGATATATGCACCCGTGTACATTACAACATTATTTACAATAGCCAAGATATGGAAGCAACCTAGGTGTCCATCAATAGAATGAGTGGGTAAAGAGGATGTGGTATATATGATGGGATATTACACAGCAATAAAAAAGAGTGAAATCTTGCCATTTGCCACAACATGGGTGGATCTAGAGGGTATTATGCTGAGTGAAATAAGCCAGGCAGAGAAGGACAAGTGCCATGTGGTTTCTTTCACTTATATGTGGAATCTAATAAACTAAACAAAAAAGACTCAAAGGGATGGTTACCAGAGGGAGGGGGTGGTGGGATGGGTGAGACAGACCAAAGGGATGGTTACCAGAGGGAGGGGGTGGTGGGATGGGTGAGACAGACCAAAGGGATGGTTACCAGAGGGAGGGGGTGGTGGGATGGGTGAAAAGGGGAAGGGGAATATAGTCAATAATATTGTGTAATAAGTTTATACGGTAACAGATGATTACTAGAATTAGTGGGGTGATCACATTGTAAGGTATAAAAGTGTCAAATCACTATATTGTACACCTGAAACTAATAAAACCAATGTAAGATTGTATACCAACTATACTTAAATAAAAAATAAAGAACAATCACGCCCTGGCCAGTTTGGCTCAGTGGTTAGAGCGTTGGTCTGGGGTTTGATTCTGGCCGAGGGCATGTACCTCAGTTGCAGGCTTGTCCCTGGCCCGGGATGGTTCGAGTGTGGGAGGCAACCAGTCGACGTGTCTCTCTCACACAGATGTTTCTCTCCCTCGCCCCCCTCCACTCTCTCTGAAAAGCAATGGAAAAAATATTCTTGGGTGAAGATTAAAAAACAAAAAATCACACCAAAACAGAACTTACAAATGATCCCTTTTTAGAGATGAGGTGAATACTGAAGTATAACCCCATGCCCTGAAAATTTGTTTTCAATTTAGAGAAGCCAAGTGCAACCCCCAAATCCCAGCAATCCAAGTCCCAGACCCCCTTGTGGGTCCCCTCACCAGAACACTTATTAGTGTCAACTTGTGTTTGGGCCCGCATTGACCTTAGGTATCAGCTGGAACCTCAGAAAGCCACATATGCGGCTGCCCCACATCCTCTCCCTTACTCCCAGCTTCTTCCCGTAAAAGGAGCAGCGGCTGATTTCCAATCCATCCAGTCCCACTCCTGGCCTGGGCTCCTCCGAACCGCCTCAGATTTCTCCAATGCATAATGTATCCTTCCTCTCCTAAGCCCCAGAGTACGCAGTATTCTTAGCCTCAGCATTTAATAACTTGGTGTCGCTCTCACCTGTGTTAATTTCAGCCTACCAATTAGGCAGTAAACTTGGGATCGTGGAGGGGGTGCTATGTGTATTTTTAATTCCCCCCGTAAACATGGTGGCAGATTCCGAGGAGGTGCTTAATAAGTAGTTGTTGGTTTATCATTTCTTCTCACCCACTCAGCAATGCTCGCCAGCATGCTAATTAATGGTGATGCCCTATTAGAGGCTAGCGTAGGACTGGGCAGAAGACTAGCCAGGGGCTTCTGCTCCTAGCCAAACCCTAGCATAAAGTTTCTGTGTGAAGTAAAAACAGCTCGTGTGGTGCCCATACCTGAAACGCCATCTTTCATGCATGAAGCACGTGCTCCATCTTTTCCTAATGTTCTGGGCTCCTGTGTGAACAATCCCCCCCCCCCCCCCAGGCCTTGTACTCCATTTGGGCATAAAAGAGCTATTTAATCAAGCCTGTCAGTCTGGGTTGAACACAATTGTGTCATTTTTACAATCAGGCTTCAATCAAGTAGCAGCTTTGGAAACAGGTATAGAAATCTTGTTTGGCAGAGGTTGGTTTTTTTTAAAAAGACTCAAATTTTGAGGTCTGAGGAGAGAAACTCAGATATCTACCTTGAATTCACTCTTTCATTTCAATAAATAATTTCAGAATTACACCTACTGGAACCAGGAAGGTGAGTGCCAAGTTGACATTGCCATCTTCATCGTGACTGGGCAGTGGTGCAGGCACTCCAGAAAGAACTCAACTCCTGACTGAGAAAGCTGACTTTGGTCATGTGGAAGGCGGAACTCCCTTTTGTGACAAAGTTGCTCCCCAACTATCTCTCTACTCCCCCCACACAAATGTTCCCAAAGAGAAACCTGGATCAACAGACACTAATTAAATCACTTAGCCTGGAAATAGTGGTCTTGATAGAACCAGACTCTTGGGAAAACTCTTGGAAATTTTCAACCTAGAATCTTTCCATCTATACTAATTGGAAGATTAAAGCATAATCCAAAGGATTTTATCTGCCCAAGAGAGGGATTGTTTTCAAATGGCTTCTTAAACCCACATAAGGAAATGATCAGAGTGGACAGGAGAGATGCAGCCTCCAGCATCAGACAGCTTCCAACTTTTATAAGATTTCACGAGGTACTGGAGTGCAGTGGCTACTGGGTCACCAGCTGTGGGACCTGGTGCCTCAGTTTCTACACCTATAGAATGGTGATAATGTAGGGTATTATGGGGATTAAATAAGACAATGCATAGGAAGTGCTCAGCACAGTAGCTAACACATTGGAAATATTCAATAAATGGTTTTGGGTTTTGTAAAATATTTGATTGCTACCACATCTTTTTTTTTAAGGGTTTTTATTGATTTCAGAAAGAGGAAAGAGGAGAGAAAGAAAAAAACATCAAGGATGAGAGTCTCCTCATCACTGGCTGCCTCCTGCAGGCCCCCTAGAGCCCACAACCTGGGCATATGCCCTGACCTGACCGGGAATCGAACCGTGACCTGGTTCATGAGTCGATGCTCAACCACTGAGCTACCCCAGCCAGGCGCTACCACATCTTTTATGCCAGGTACGTCTTAGTGTTACCCAGAGAGGCCCACTCACTATCCAATCCAAACCCCTTGTGCAGGGGAAAAATGTTTCTCCAAATACAACTATAAATTCATTTTATTAAGCTTTTGAAATAAGAAAATATTCACATCAATTTCTGATCTATTAGAGAAATCACAATCTGAAAAAGTATCTACAGCACTTAGTTTCCTTTGCTTTCCTACTCAGTCACTTTCAGAGCAGAGCTTGCAGTGAGATAAAGAAATATTTAAGATCTGGGATCATCCCACCACAATTTTGTTCTTGATTCCACAAAACACATCATTCCCATGAATCCCTCCATTTAGAATAAACATTATAGGCACATGGAACCTTAACAGTAAAATTGTGTGTAGATGATAATGGTAGTCTCTAAGATCGACATTTTCCTAATGGTTCTCTAAAAATGCTGCTCCCCAAAGGAAAATAAAATACAAATTCATGCATGTATAAAGTCAAAATATCCCAAATATATTATACAAATTTTTAAAAGCTCTGATTCCTATGCTCATTTTTCATGAATATTTAGAATACTTATGGAAAATTATATTTCAGGACCAGATAAATAAAATTTTACTATGTTCATTACTAGGAAAAAATATATAATATTAATAACTTTGTATTTCAAAAACTCTTTAGACTTGAAGGTTCAAGAAATGGCAATTAGTATAAAGTGCTATTCTAAACACATATAATTTCATTTTTAACTTTTACTTTTTACAGATATTTTCCAAACAGTGTTTTAAAATTACAAAAAAGAACAAAAAAAGAACTCATGGACACAGACAACAGTGCGGTGACTTGTGGGGGGTGGGGGTGGAAGAGGGTATATGGTGGATAAATGGTGATGGAATAAAATAAAACAAAATAAAAAAGGGGAAAACACATTACTCGAAAAATAATTATGACAAAATTCAAAACTAAATTCTCTAAAAAGATAACAAGTAACATTCAAATTTCTTTGAAAAACAACTATGAAATATTACAGTTTTCTCCCATCAAATCAAGTCAGTATTTCATTCTGAAAGCAATGTATTAATGTGTAATTTTATGAAATAATCCAGTTACGGACAAAGACTTGCTGAACATGCTTAGTCTGCCTAAAATCTTGCTCACTGTTGTGTTTTTTCTCTCAGTACCTCTGGTAGGGCATTTGTGAGGCACCTTGGGGGACAGTGGATTAAATGGCCTTCTGGGTCAAAATATTTCCATGAGGTTCAGATTTAAATGTGTTCAATAATTAAAATCCACTTTCAATCATATAACCTGCCCCTATTTACAGGTGCAAAATAATTTGGGGTTCATGATTATCATTCTATGTATTTTAAATAGTTAGAGCAGACTGGGGAACCTAGCTGTCTCTTCTCTCCCCATGCCTTCCCTCTTCAATCTGAAGACTCAGAAATTATCCCAAACTACTGGAAAGTAGAGTACTTGGGAATCAGTCAACTATTCCAATCCAATCGGTTAAGGTATGTGAAAGAGTTCTACAAATTGTAAACTATCACACCACTAGCCTTCTTAATCTCCTCCCTCTCCCCTTAAACAAAGCCATAGTTTATGATAGTGCTATGATGCTGAGGTTAACCCCTGACACCTTTTCATTCAGCTGAAAATGTCCATCAAGTTTCTAATGATTGTCCATGAGGAGATGAAGAGTAGTGGACAACTGAGCAGGAAGTAACGCAGGGAGAGAGGAATCACCTTCAGATTATCTCTAGAATATTTTTCAGGCAAAACCCCCAAGTCCTGTTTTGGATAATGATGAACCTAAATGTGATCTGAAAAGAAAACTCTCAACAGAGACCTGCTGATTCAAAAATTCAATTCCTGGCCAGTTGGAATACTGCCAATATTTTTCCATTCCTAACAGGATAAGCTCAATTTATAAATAAGAGCTTTTTTTCCAAGAGGGAAAAAATGGGAAGTGTTGGTGTTAACATTTCAGGTAGAAATTGCCCTTGCAACTTGGTGTGTTCTGCTAAATTTAAAGTAACTATTGTATGTGATAATGACAGAGCCCGGGCAGCAGTCTTAGGTAAAAAGCTTTCAGTTTCCAGTGCAAAATTTCAAATAGGTCTTACCAGCCACCCTTAAGATCATTCCCAACCATGGCATTGTATGATTCTTTGGATTCTCAAAGTGGTGCCCACCCATTGCCAAAGGCAAGGGCTAGTTGAAGGAGTAAAGGGGGTGGAGGAAGAGACAGTCACTTTAGTTCTGTATTAATCATTGTCTTTTGAAGAATCCAAAGTATCCTTCAACAATCCTGTTTAAAACCCTAATAAGAAGCTCCACTATGAAAAAGGTTTGGCATCTTCACTTTCCACTAAGCTGAACCCCTCCCCCCAAACAACATAAAGTAAGCAAACCTACATGTCAGTGTTTCCCTTTACCTTCTAACTGAAGAAGGAAGATGGAGGGGCAGAGAGTTTGAGACAAAGCTGCTGCCTAGTGTCACCTGCTTTGGTCATGCCTTGAAATTACCCCTAATTACAGCTAATTATATCAGCTATGTTCTAACATTCTCATGGAGTAATGCTCACTGCCCAAAAGATGGGAGTTCAACTGTGAGTACAAATCCCAAATGTGAAACTCTGAGCCAGTCTAGCTTGCTTTGTTAATTTGCTATTTCCCCCTATAAATATGTTAACAAAACAACAATAATTCACTTGGAAGGCGATGCTTCTGCCAAAATAAAATGCTTTAGAAACATGTACAATCCAGTGGTCCCACCTCTCTCAGCCCTGCAGATTCCCAGGCTCAAGGCCATTGGTCATGTGGGGTTGTAACCAGGCATTGCAATAGCCACAGATTCCCCATCTTTCTGATCCAATTCACTTGCTACAGAATAAGCCACCGATCCATTGGTCCATAGCTGCAGCTTGGGATCAGATTCTCTGGCAAGGAACCGCAGCTGGGTTTTTTTCATCTTCTTTACAAGTCTAGCAAAGCCAAGCAACACAGAACTAAATATCATTGAAAATCCGCAGAGAAGAAATGCTGCTGTGTAGCTGCCAGTCGTGTCTACCAGCCATCCTGTAACAAGCAACAGCAAAACCATATTGTTGAGTTGAAAATTCAATTACGTACCAACTGAAATCTAATAATTTATAAGGACAGTAACAACAGATTGCTAGCACCACCATTACAATCTTGACACAAAAAGCAGATATCCTAAAAATATTGTGCAGCAACTGAAAAATGCATTCTGTTTTCTAGGGAAACTTCTAAAATGGATTTTTGTTACTATGTAAAGTGCCTGGAATAGTGTCACATTCTTAGTACTCACAAAATAGATATTACTTATTATTAACCCCATGAAATATGGTAGAAAGATAAATGTAGCATCATTCAAATGATTGTTGGGATCAATTATGTAGGGTGTTAAGAGAAAATAATCATACAAAATGCTAGTAGTATTTCCAGCACCCATATACTGTCTGTGTTCAATACATGTTTCTGGATAAAACAGAATCCAAATTTTCAATTAGATCCTGTCATTGTACCCCATCCAATTTGAAAACCAGAACTTTAGGCCATTTTAGAAGGTGCAAATGCAAATTTCAGAAAGCATAATTCTGCTATCACAGCTACCCCCCCCTTATCTCTTGTTACATCAGGTTAATCTCAACATCTATTCCAGCTCTAAATTTTGAGGAGAACCAGGGCATATATTATACAAAACATGAGCCACAGTGATCAGAGAATCAATGGGGTAAAATCAGACTTTGGCAGGAAATTATTTTGCAATTAAAAAGTTAAATTCCTCCAAACTTTACTCATACACCAAGAAAATCTACCAGAGAAGTATATGGTGTCATCTCTCATCCACTTCAAATTCATTAGTCAAAAATGGCATGTAGAAATTGTTATAAGCCCCACAAACTTTCCTGCAGTCCAAAGTACTCTCAGATATTCTAGTTATCTTGTGATTTACTTGTGCATTCTGTACCAAACAGAAGAGACTGAGTGGAGAGTTGTCATTTTACAGGTAATTAAATAAAAGAAGTATTACAATAAAAACTCACACACTGATCTAATACTTGGCTGTGAGTACAATGTCTCATTTGCCAAATAAAGGCCGTAACTGAAAAAAAGGATCCAGGAATCCCAATTTCATTTTATGTCCCACGACTTTTTAACAGAATTACACTACTGCTAAAGGTGAGCAAACAAAAACTGGCTATAAAGGAGGGAGGGAGAAACATTTTGGGGGCAGTTTTCATATAGGAAGCACTAAACATAAGGTCGTACATCATGGAGTTTAAACTGACCAGGAATTTTCATCTGCAGCCATCAAACAGTCACAGTTTGCCCTTGTCTACTGCTTTAGCACTTGCTGGGGCTTGGAAATAACCCGAAACGATCTACTCACAACAGCAGCTAAAGCAGCCATCCTGCCTTTTGCTTCTAGGCAAATGTTTGGCTCACTTCTTTTTGCCTATCTTCAGAGACCTTCATTCTCTTGATTTTAATTTAGGCAGGTAATAATCTGGAATGGTTAGCCTCAATCGAGCGAGAATGAGCATCCCAAGAAAGCCGACTGAGAACTCAGATTCCTGAAACTCACCCCCAAAGATTCAGATCACAGAGGGACGGTCAAGGAACCCGCCAGGGGATTCTAATGCAGGTGGTCCCTGGACCTCAATCTGAGAGACACTGGGCTTGACCACATACTCCAGGAAGGAGGTACAGGTCCTGATGCGTTCGCTGCTGCAGCAACAGCGCCCAGCACAAGGCTGGCGTCCACAAGCATTAAATATTTGAGTTCACTTATTTCATGATGCTTTAAATTTCTATAGCATTTTCCAGTTTGCGAAACATTCTAGATGCTTTATCTTATGAATCCCCCAAATCTGTATGTATATCAAGTGGATCCTTCCTCTAAAGCTCACATTTCAACCTTAAAAAGCTCTATTGGTCACTTTACTGAGTATTTCATATATTTCAGTAAGTCTAGACAAATTCATTATTTTTTTTCCTCCAACTTCCTTATTTCTTTTAACCATGCCATTATTTTCTAAGTAATTTTGGACTTCTCTCTCTCCTTCACCGTCGTATGCTAAATTTAGTTGATTTGTTGTTTTGTTTTGTTTACAAAACTTCCTCCTTGCTCCCAGAGCTCATTTTATTCTGCCGCATCAGCCCTTGGTTAGGCCTTTATCAGTTTGTCCTGAGCTATCAGAATGGAATCCTAACTGCTTCTCCCCTGACTGACCAGATCAATAGCTAGATCACCTTTTCTAAAGTATACCTTTCCCATATTACTCCTTTGCCCAAACACTGTAACACTATCCATAGTCTCTAAAGAATACAGAGCCCCAGCTCCTTTGGCTGGCACCGGAGACACGTCACCATGATGTACCGTTTCAGCCTCACCGCGCGCCTCCTATTAGAAGCCTGTACTCCCGCCAGCCTGCCCTGTGAACGTGCCCAACTTAATTTATAAGCCTGAACAGCCGCTCCGTCCCACTGCTCTCGTCATTAGTGTGGAATGGAACCAAGACCCTAATTTGGAACACTGTCTTTCCAAGGACGCAGAGATCCCTACTTGGTTAGAAGATGGTAACACAAGGGTGGAGCTGAGATCACGATGCTTTGGTGGCTCCTGCAGCCCTTTCTCTCTCTTCCCCAGCTTCCCTCCCACCCTCATTTTATGTGTGAGTTCACTGTTTTCACATCCATACAGCAAAGAGAAGAGGCGGCTGGGGGTGTTCTCTGGAAACTTACCGGCAATGGGTGGGCTCACCAAGTACGGCACTGCATGAAGAAAGTACACCACCCCGAGTGCTGACGACAAAGAGGTGGTCCCCACTATTTCTGCGGTCACTACTGGGATCAAAGTCACATAGGCACCATCAAAGTAGCCAAAGGTGCACGAGAAAGGCACGAGCAGCGGGAGACTTTGAAGCATTGGGAGGCAGAGATAGCAGAGCCCATCTAGTGCCACGGCAAAGAGGTAGCAAACATACTGGTAATTCTTCAGACACCTGCAGGTTTGAAGCACAAGAATGAGATGAGTGTAGTAGTTGTGATCATATGACCCACACAGCCAAAGGGGTTTACTATCTGTCCCTTCACTGAAAAAGCCTGCCAACCTCTGATGAGAAGAACCAGCCCGGGAGTTGCCTCCAGACATTGCAAACTTGTTACTATTATTTGGACCTAGGTATCCTACAGGGAAAGGGGATGAGGGAAACTCAAAACTTACAGTCCCCTGATGGGGAAGCAATTGTGGTTTCACAGATTTTACCTTCTGTCGGTTAGCCATCCAAATGTGATATTGCCAACGATGTCAATCACCCCAAGTACGGACATAAGGAAGGCAGCTTGCTGGTGACTCACTCCAACACTCAAAGCATAAGGCACCAAGTACACGAAGAGAGGGCTGCAGCCGTAAGCCATGAACAGAACAGAGACGGCTAAAACAATGAAGTCCGGCATCAGGAAGAAACTGTATTCCTGTTGCAAAGAGCAACAGAGGCAGGTCTGCACCCACTCTTTAGTCAAAGCTGAACAGGGAGACGCCCGCTTCAAGTCCTGTTTCTGAGTTCTGCAGACATGGTTCTGCTCCGGAGCTGTCTGGGCCTCTTTAAGGGTAATGGGCCGCATCAAGGCACCGCAAACACAAAGATTCAAAACGAAGCCCCCAAGGATGAGTAATGCCCCCCGCCAGGAAAACTGTTCAATGAGGAGCTGAACCACAGGAGCCAGGACGAAGGTTCCAATGCCGCTCCCCGACATCGCGATCCCGTAAGCAAGGGCCTTCCGTCTGCTGAAATACTTGCCAACCATGGCAATTGCTGGAGAGTAGCACAGTGCAAATCCAAGACCTGGGGTAGGGAGAACCCTGTGAGTGCTGGGATACCAAGGACACCAATGAGAGGAAAGAGCTCAGGACGAAGTCACTTGCCTTAAAGAGAATCTGACCCTCTGTTAACCCTTTAAAACACCAAGCTAAAAAGGAGTCTGTCTCCCCTCACCGGTCATCCACAGTTTGGAAAGTATAGCATATGTAGGACTTGCTTCTTGGGAAGGAAAATCTTAAGGAAATATGGCTTCTTTAAAAAAAAAATGAAACGAAGAACTAAAAAAATGATGACAAAAACTAAATTTCAATTAACTAAAAAATCAGGATAATGGTGACATAAGAAATGTATTCTTCCCAACACCTCCTTTTAACTTAAATTATCCAGAAATTTGCCTCCAATCTTGACTGCCTATGAAGACGCAAGTCTGATAATCTGGACTGCTATGGAATTTGGGTGTAAATAGCACATATAAACCCCATGAAAGTTCTGGAGTAATTTCACCTGATTGGAAAACACTGTGCCAATTTTATACATGAACATCACATGGACACACAGTAACCTGAAAACATCCCTTGAAGTCAGCAGAAAGCCTCTTAAAGATTTTCAGTGCTTATTCCTTTTAAATCAAGAAAATCTGAAGGGCTTTAAACCCGGAATTCATGGCATCTAAGGTCAAGGAAGGAAAAGGAGAACTCCCTTCCGCTCCTGTTCCCATCTGCAGTGCTGGGTGGCCAGTGATCCCAACCGGCCTGACCTGAGGAGTGTCCCAGATGTGAGACTCAGTGCTAAGACCAGGACAGTCCCTGGTAAACTGGGATGACTGGGCATCCTAGCAGCTGGGCCCTTTGGGTTACATAGGACTGGTACCTTTTTGAGCTGACAGAGCTAGATTTACAGCCTCTGAATTATATCATTTATTGGCCTGATCATGCTACCCCGTGGCACAGTGCCCAGGGATGAGTTAGTGCTACTTTCCACACCCCTCTGGGTGATGGGGCAAACTGCTACTCCAGTCCTACCAACTGACGCCACCTTGGTCCTACCCAGGCCCCTTATGGAAGACATATGTTGCTTCTCTTTCTATGGGGTTCATTATGATTCCCTGAGGTATACTTCTAAAACATTGAGAGAGAATGTGAAGTAGGAGAATATTCACAGCAGGGGGCCTTCTTTTTTAAACTGCAACCCCCAATTTATTGGACAGTCATATTCACTATAAAGCAGGGGCAATTCGAGTCAGCTACAGATACTATCTCAATGTCTTGTCAGGGATATGGGGAGAATGATCATTTCTGAAAATTTATGTTGCCCTGGTTAATACCTCATGGCTTCTTAGTATAAAATCTCAGCCATACTCTGCTGCCAAAGGGAAAACCAGCAGTTCCTTTGATCATGCGGCTGAATTAAAGTGGTGATGCATTTTCACTACAGTCGTACAATCAACTGCACTTCCAGCTCTTTTGTTTAACTGCTAGGTAGGCAGACATCAGCTAAATGATGCATCTAACAAAGTGAATAATTTATGAATTATTGCTCTGTTGATGTGTTCGACAATCTCTGAATGGGGTGGGGTGAGACAAGTGGTACAATTGCCCTTACCTGTAAGAACTCCCAGAGTGAGGTAGAGATGCTTCAGACTGGTGGCAAAGGAGCCCAGGATAAGACCAGTAGATGCAAGCAAGCCACCCAGCATGATTCCCACTTGACAGGATAAATGGTTACTGACAACACTCCCAAGTGGAGCTTCAAAAACAATAATAAATAGGTTCAACAGAAAGGCCTTGAGGGCATTGTAAAAAGGCTGGGGTGTTCCACTGGCAGAGCAGAGAACGACTGACTTTTAAAGCATCAACCCCCACCCCCACCCCCTGCACACTCATTCTACAGATTTGGAAACTAAGGAGAGAGAACATGACTTGCCCATGGTGACACAGAGCATAAGCAGCAAAGCTGAAATTAGGATCAGTGTCCTGGCTTCATTCCAGTACTATTCTACTTCTCCACTTTATGATAGTCATAATGCCAGGACTGTGGGGTGTTTTTAAGCAGTGAATCAACTCCCTATTCAAACTACATGTCACGTGCACAAGGATGTGTCTTATTTCTCATACGGTATCAATCATACACCATTAGCAATAATTATATCAGTTAATTGGTGAAGATGGAAAGTGGGCAACACAAGGTGGCCAGCAGTGTTACGCAGGAAAAGGCCAGGAGAGAGATGACAGACAGATGTCACAATCTGGCACTGTTTTAGGCTTTAGGAAACCCCATGGATGAGAAATTGAAACCCTGAAAAATCTAAGAAAATGCTCACACCCATGGTGACATTTTGGTTGACCTCACTCTATTTGTAGTTTAGCAGTGTGTCAGAACTGTGCCAATTTCCAGGGTTATAGAATATTAACTAAAGCTGGAAAAGGCCAATTGGAAACTGAAGCCCAAAGGAATATGACATGCCCAAGATCACAAAGAAATAGCTCAGGGCACTTGATACCAAGTTCAGGGTGATATCAACCTGTTCCCCTGGCTTCTTGGGTCTCCCAAACTGATGGCAGGGAGGATGGTTAAGGAGAGCATGTGAATTTCTTTCTAAGGAGCAAGTCATGCTGACACGAGTACTCTTGGTAACAAGATCAGAAGAGCCAGTTCTCTGGGAATCAGTGGGGTATAATTTTCATATTGATCAGGTTGAAATTTGGGCCTGATTCAAATGTACAGGATAGAATCAGTCATCAGCCCGACTGACACCTGCTGCCAAGTTAAAACAGTGGCTGGCCATATATATAACCCCTGGAGAGCAGGAATGAGCAAGCCTCCTGAAAATATGTTTAATTTTCCAGGCTGCTGCTGCTATGGTTATTGGAAAAGTGACGACATTTTCAGCAAATTCAATGAAAAATGTTCACTTTGCTGTTCATTATAGGGCAGTTATGTCCCCAATGAGTGTTTTAGATGTGATTCTGCAGCCTCTTGTTTGTACTCTGTACTCAACTAATGTTGCCAGGTGAGCAAGTGGGTATATGGTGATGGGTACAACAGGCCTCAAGTCCTTGCATGGAATTTAAATATGCTGCATATTTAAGGTCATGCTAACATGACCGTGCTTTAGCTCATGTTTAGCTTACATGGTCATTGTGACCATATTGGTCACTGAAGGTCATTTATTCCTCTTTTGGGGATTATAAATTTCTCCAAAAGATAACAGTGAGGGAAATGAGTCACCTGTGTCCTTTGAGAAAGACAAACACGGCTCTCTTGACTTGCTGTGACTAATCATGTGGCCCTGAAGACCCAGTGATTGTCTCACTGGTTTAAAACATATATACATATATAGACAGTTTAGAAAACCCAGAGAAATTATTTTTTTGAACCCTTAAAACCTTCCAGTGTCATCAGTAGAAAAAGCAAATTTAGCCTTCTCATGAAACCTGCTTTTAGTCCTAGAATTGCTCTCAAATTCCTCCCAACCAAGGAAATACATTTCAGCACAATTCAATTGATTCCTGAGTACGTACTTTTCCCCCCCAAAAATAAATAGGAACTAGTACCTAGAATGGAATTATTTATGTTACTAAATAATACAGTATTTACCTTTACCACAAATACATGGCCTGGAGATAGCAGTTTTCTAAAATACTCAGGATTCATCTCAATGAAAGGATTAAATGGGTCTAGCCTGCAAATAGATCATATCAATTTGACTCAATTTCAGAAAATCTCTAAACCATTAATTTGGTTTGAAAATTATTTTTTAAAAAATCTCAAGGTTACTTTTCCTCTACTATATATATGGAATGAGAGATTCCATTTATTTTGAGAACACTCTATTTACTCTATATATAGTACCTTTGGGGTTTCTTGAATGAAATTATAGCCAGTGAATGTGTTCATCTCGGGATTACACCATCCTATCCTTCCCAATACTTCTCTAAGAATGAAGATTTATGCATGAAAAATGATGAAATCTATGAGACAAAGTTTGAAACCTTTGGTAAGGAAATGGAATGAAAATCAGACTTCAGATGCAACACACATATTGTTTGCACTTACTTAAGGAGATCATATAGAAATGGCTCACGGTGCTATCCAAGGACTGTTTATATGACTGGAGAAAGGGGATCACAGCAATTTGGAAGAAAGAAGCCAAGCATATACTGTGTGGTTAGCTGCTACCAACATCAGGGCAAGCCCTGTGATGCCCAGCATCCTATCTTTATATAGAAGAACCAAAGGGTACGTGTCCTCCTGAATTATTAACTACCTGTTCCATCTGGCATCAGCAAGATCATTAATTCCAAGAGCATGTCTGATTGGGTTTGGCTGAATGTAGGATCAACCTTTTCTTTTAGTCTCAGCCAATTTTTACCGCAGTCTTTCTACTAAGAAAAATTGGTAATCAAAGGCAGTAGAAGGTCATTGTCATGTAGGGTTTGACAGTAGCCAGTAACGTCTATCCCTGGTAAGTGATACTTACCGCAGAGCATGGTCACACAGTCTACAATGGAATGGATCCATGCTGTTTGTGCATAATCCTGAGTGAAGTATGTCTGGAACTCCACAAAGAAAATTGAAATACATCTGAAAAATACAGTGCAAGCACGTTATACAAAAAAGAAAAAGGAAAAGGAGAATGAATAAACACGAATTTGAATCAAAGCTTAAAGTTTTGGTTCCATCAGCAGTTCCAGTCTCCATGGGTTTAAATTGGTTTTCAGTGGAACTCTGCTGGACCATAGTAAGTGGGAAATTAGAAGCTGGCCACTGGGCCATTTTAAAGGGTAAGAACAAGTGTTCATCCACTAGAGGGGCTGCTGAAGCCTAGTGGATATGACGATCACTGCTGTAGGGAGGTCTTACGAAAATCTTAATATTTAACTAACATCTGTAACACGTACGAGGTTG
Source organism: Miniopterus natalensis (assembly GCF_054644295.1). Classification (NCBI taxonomy): domain Eukaryota; kingdom Metazoa; phylum Chordata; class Mammalia; order Chiroptera; family Miniopteridae; genus Miniopterus; species Miniopterus natalensis. The sequence goes on from NC_142094.1 coordinate 35,854,561, forward strand.
TTACAGAAGATAAAATTTGACAATAAAGAGTTATACATCACCCAGCAATTTCACTTCTAGGCTTTTTGTTTGGTTGGTTTTTATCTTCACTCAAGAATATGTATTTATTGATTTTAGAGAGAGAGGATGGGACAGAGAGGGAGAGAGAGAAACATCAATGTGAGAGAGAAACATCGATCAGTTGCCCTCCATACCGGGCGTCAAATCTGCACCCTGGGCATGTGCCCTGACTGGGAATCGGACCGGAGACCTTTGGGTGTACAGGACGATGCTCCAGCCGACTGAGCCACTCGGCCAGGGCTCGCCTCTAGGTTTTAGCCAAAGGTAATAAATAGATGATGATGATGAACATGATGATGATGATGAATATTAGATATACATAAAAGGAGATATTCTGGAGAACTATTTATAATAGCCAAATATTATAACAAAACTATTTGTCCACTGATAAAGGACTAGTTAAATAAATTTTGGGTATCAATAAAATGAAATATTAGGTACTAAAAATAATGATTTGATCTGTTTTGATTTGAAAATAAATTCACAATATAATGTTAAGTTAAATTCAAGGTTTTATGCTTCTAAGGGCTCAGTATCTAGTGAGTCAAGAGGTTTTCAAAAGCTATTTTAACCTTATATGTTTTTCCTTTCTGGGATGAGCTGCTTACAAACACAAATGGCTGGACTAGCCACAATATTTGGTTTAAAAATGTCCTAACACTTTGGGTTTATGTGTCAGATATTATAGAAGAGACCACAATCCAGGACTTTTAACTGTCAGAAAATCACATTCCTTACAAAGAAAAAGATATCTAAGCAAAGAAAATGCACACACACCATACAAATACATGTATATTTTCACAATGACAGATTCAGAAATAGAATGAAGCAGATGTAGGAAAAAAAGACAAGTCAGATCATCTTAATAAATCACGAAGAAAATCTCACCTACCTGGTTACTGCCCGGGTACAGATGGTGACAAGGAAACAGCCAGCCACTATCATCCAGCCCCAGCCTCCATCCGGAGGGGAGGTAGACCGAGCTCTATTTACTTTTGTCATGGTTTCTACTCTTTTTTCTTCCTTTCCAAATTACTCCAACAGCCCAGGTATGATCTTGGAAGAGTTTTCTGTCCAGTGACTTCCTGTTCAAGACTGGCATAGAATGCTACCTGGCACATGGGTTACTGTAGGCCATCTAAAACCAAAAATCAGGACATATTTGTATTTTATTGACACTTCCAAAGGTTGATTTTTCACAAGGCAAAAATGATTAATACTTTCCTGTTACATGTGATTATTTGTAACTAAGAATACTGGACTGGGGCAAAGAGCACTAGTTGTCCTTGGTGCCCACCCTCCTTTTTCTTAATAGACCCTCTCAAAGTTTAGCCAAATCCACATGCACCCAGTCTGATGCCATTTTCCCAGCCTTCCTCTTTTTTTTGGTGTACCCTCACCTAAGAATATTTTTTCCATTGCTTTTCAGAGAGAGTAGAATGGAGGGAGGGAGAGAGGGGGAGAGAGAGAAACATCAATGTGAGAGAGACACATCGACTGGTTGCCTCCCACACACGTCCCAATCGGGGCTGGGGATCAAACCTGCCACCCAGCCATGGTGCCCTTGACTGGGAATCGAAGCCGAGACCCTTTGGAGGGCCGACGCTCTAACCACTGAACAAACCAGCCAGGGCTTCCCTAGCTTTTCTTGAAGGTAGGTGTGGCAACTTGTTTTAGTCTCAACTAAAGGGATGCGAGAAAAAGTAGAATGTGCCACTTCTGGTTCATCAGATCAAAGACCAAGGTGCCTGCCCTCCCAGGACTTCCACTGCCCCTTTCCCACAGACTGGAACATGGACATGGAGACAAGAGAGCTTCAACCACACAGACCAGGGCATTGCCCCAGGGCTGGCAGGGCCACTGGACAGAAGGAGCCTGAGTCCCCAAAAGACTCTTTGGAGAAGGCTGCCTCTCCAGCTCTGGATTTCACCTTAGAAAAAGATAAAATAAGCTTCAATTATATTTGAGCCTCTGTATTTTGGAGTCTCTCTGTTACAACAACTTAGGCCATGTCCTAATTATTACACTGAATTAATCTAACTTTTTTGGCATTTCTGACTAAGAATGCTATCATTTTTAAAGTGTGTAATCGAAACAAGACAACAATAAATAAATGAAACAGAAAGGAGAGTTCAAATGCTAGTACATAAAATTCAATATAATTAAATAAGGCAGCAAGATGGGTGAAGAATAAAGGACTGCTACCTACATTATGTTACAACTCTCCATTTAGCTCTTGACCTAGATATATGAGAGTTAAATGTGAAAAAAAAAAAGATCACTAGCCCTGGCCACTGTAGCTCAGTTGGTTGGGTGTCGTCCCGTGCAAAGAAAGGTTGCTGGTTCGATTCTCAGTCAGGGCATATGCAGGAGGCAACCAATCAATGTTTCTCTCTCCCTTTCCCTTCCTCTCTCTTTAAAAATCAATAAAAATATTTTTAAAAATCTAGATGAAAATATAGGCCAATATTTATCTGATCTCTGAGAGGTGAAAGACTCCCTAAGATGTAAAGTAGTTTAACAAAACAAGGGAAATTTTTGATTTGTCTAAATTAAAATTCAACCTTTCTGTATATCAAAACATAATAAATAAGACTAAAAGGTAAACCACAGACTTGGAAAAAAACATTAGCGACATTAATTCATTCAACTACCAACACTTATTAAGTGTTTAATATGCGTTAGGCCCTATTTCAGGGAATTAAGGATTTAGGGGAATTTCCCACATAGACCACTTAGGTTTTCGGCGTCCCAATTCATATTATTAGACATTCTGTGAGTGTTGGGGGACTGACAATGGAGATGAAGTGAACAACTGACGGGTATAAATCTATCAAAAGTATTAGAAGAGCAGTATTGGTATAAATATTAACCTGCTGATTTAGAGAAAATCAAAATTATTATTTGAAATGATAATATTGCTAATCACTGGCCTAGGGATTGAGCAATAACCAAAACACTGGTGTCTGGGCTAAGTGAAAATAACACAGGGCAGCCTTTTACAGAGCACTTGCCACAGGCCATGCTGCTATTAAGCAGCACATAGTATCTCAGTTAACCCTTCCAACAGCCATAGAATGTAGGTATTATTATCCTTACTTTACAGAAACTCAGTCTCTAAAATTGTATCTTATAAGAGAAGCTATGCAAAAGCATGTAGAAGGTATATACCTATAATTGTCACAAAAAATAGGCAGAATATGCAGACAGGAACATAACAAGGCTGGTAAAATTAAGTTATGATTCATTTTCGGATTGTACTCAATCCCATTTTACATATAATTTTCTTAAATAGATATTTCAGGTCTACCCTTGCAGTGTAACTCGAAGCATAAAAATCTTCCTTGTACAGTTTCTCAATGACTAAACATAACTGTCATTTATTAATACTGCACAATGAAAGGCAGATGATTACTGCGTAGAGGGCACATTGTGGGCAAAAGTCCCTGGCAAAGTAAAACGTTCTCTTTCCTTGCAAAAATATTAAGCATCATTAATTTTCACTTTGCCTCGGCTGTTCCCCATATTCCGTTTTCATTTGTTTTAGTTGAGCAACCCCTCTTTGACATTCCCACATTTTTTACGTTAAGAACCTATTTGTGAGGATCTGTCAAAAAAAAATACAGTGGAGTAAGTCCAAATAAAGAAATGTAACTCGCCCAGCTGGCGTGGCTCAGCAGCCGAGCATCGGCCTAGGATCCAGGAGATCTCAGTTCGAGTCCCCGTCAGGGCACAGGCCTGGGTTTCAGGCTCAATCCCCAGCAGGGGGCGTGCAGGAGGTGGCTGATCAATGACTCTCATCACTGATGTTTCCATTTCTCTCTCTCCCTCTTCCTTCCTCTCTGAAATCAATAAATAATTTTTTTTTTTAAAAGTAACTCAAGTGTCGCTGTGACGGCAGCATAACGAACAAAGGTCTGTTGTTTGAGTCAAACTGGGTAAAACCACAGAACAAGGAACATCCTCACGGGACGCCAGGGTGGGGGGAGACGACTGAAGCATCGGTATGCAACAGTATTATTCATAACTCCTCATGAATAGTCGCCCTGCAGCCTCAAGCCGCAGAGACAGGCACTACTCTCCCCGTCACGGTGACGAAGCCGAAGCTCAGAGAAGTGAAGGCGCCCGCCCGACGTCACTGCACCTGAATCCAAATGGAGACGAGCGAGTGGCTCTGGCCGACTCTGGACAATGCACCTGCCCATCTGCCCTCTGGGTTTCAGGATTGTCACTGGGGACTTCAACAAGCCACCCAGGTAACGCCGAAGCTCAAGCACCCCTTCCTGTGGGGCGGGAGCCAGCACGGTTAGCACAGGGGTATAACTGCTCACAAAACAACTCCTGTGAGTTTCTTCTAAAACAGGTCTTTTAGTAGATCTACATGTATTCAGAAGAAATGCACAGGTCAGACAGGCCAACCTCATTTCCTAGACAGAGACTCTGCAGCAGCCTGCAGGGCCCCTAGAATAACAGCTTGAGCATTCCTGTGAACGATTAACCCTCCTGATATTACACAAATATGGAAAAGTCTCTTATTGAGTTGATAGTATACCTAAAACTGTAAGTACAGCAAGCATGTTACCGTCACGCAATTCTTCATTTTACCAATCAGCCTCCAATGCACTGGATTTTGACATCCAACCACTAAAATATAATTGAGTTTTGTATCTCATTCTGGTTTCAGAAAACTTCTTTTGGAACAAAAGAGTTGCTGTATGGTCGTGGCCCCGAGATTGCTCCTAAGCAGTACGAGTTGGGATTCATCCTCGGTTTCGCAGGGTCCCCATCCTTCTTGCTTTTAAGAATGTGACCATCCACAAAGAGTTCTCGCTAACAGTCAACACCCTTCCAGCACAGCACTCCCCGCGTGGGGCCAAGCCTTCCTGGGAGCTGCCTTCGGTACAGTTCTCCGAAGCCACCCCGCCATCCGTGGAAAACCTGCCCATTTCTCACAGTCGGCCAGTCGGTCCGCAGCTGCAGAAAAGGCAACGGTGGTCCTGGGACGGCTCGTCTGGGAGGCTCCATGGCCTACCCGCTGTTCTCCCCTCCATCCCTCCCGCCTACTGCCGGTGCCTCACTGTTAGCAGGGGAGGCTCTAAATATATATAAATATATAGATATTATTCTTAAATAAAGGAAGACTAGTGATTCACCTTTTTTTTTTTTTTTTTTAACAGTCTGCTTCTCTCTGCTTAGTCTTCTAACAGATCCTGGTAACAGGGGAGTAAATAATTACTGACTTCAAACAGAAATTTCTGGATGTCTCTCAGGGACCTTTGGGCACTGAACTGAAACATTGACCTTTGCTAATGAAGCTGCCAAAGTTTCTACGTGGCGTATGAGACTCTGGGGACACGAATACTTTACATAAGACCTGGAATAAACAGAAGAGTGATTTATATGGTATTTGGCCTTCAGAAAGAGAGAAAAAGGTACCAGTCATGATTCACAGGAGAGGCAGAGGGAGTAGAAAGCAAGATTCTTTCCCACCCCGTCAGTGCCTCATCCACAGAGCCACCGACTCTAGGCAACGTCAGAAAAATGCCTACTTCTGAGTCTAATAGTTTGTTGACAGCACAATTCACAGCCAGGAGCTTGCCACCCGCTACCGTTCTCTGCACTAATGGAGTTCTTTTCTCTCCTAGTTGGAAGTACATGTAAAAGAAGTGACAGGCCTGAGCAGTAGCCCTCTTTGAAAAAAATATAGCGTGTACTCAGTGCCTAGCACAATGCCCGCTATAAAGCCGGTGCTCAAAAAATGTGGTTGGGTGAATAAATTTTTGTGTCTAATTCAGTGGCCTTGCACAACTCTAATTTTGTACTCTCAGAGCATATGGAATTACTAGGTCAGGCTATGTTACATTCAAGGCTTCTGGGCTGCAGAGGAGACCCTTGGGGCTTGAATACCTCTCACAGAGTCTTTTTGTTAGTCCACAGAGAGGCTCTTCTTGAAGCGCAGTGCTGCCGGTCTATACTGCAACACTCTCCTCACTCCTACTGCCACGTTGTCGAGATGGGAGGGGTGACAAGGCAAGTATTTCAGTCACGCATTTCAAGTTAACCCCACACGTCATGGAGCGGTGTGGAGACTGGGGTCTGAGAGAGGGTGCAGGCAGAACAGTGGGAGTGCCCTGAGGGCAGGACGCCACGATGCCCCCAATTGTCACTGTCTCCAGACCAGGGGACAGACCTTCACTGCCGGGTTGACCCTCTCTCCTGTTTGCAGAGTGGCTAAAAATGAGCGTGGGCTGCTGGAGGGCTCACCTACAGAGCCTGGCACTCGGCCCACTGTCTGCCCCACACTGCACAGGCCATCAAATTCCACAGGCCCTTAGAGATGTTTATTTTTGCTCTCTGTAGACGCTGCTCACTGCTTGAGCCACACAGCAGGTCACACAAAGGACAAGGTGTTACCAAGGCTGAGAATGTGGTGGACTCTTTTATGTAAGACCGAGGATCTAAATTTCTTCCTGGAAAGGAAAAAGTTAGAAACAACTTTATAAAAATTCTTTCCAGATGTGGGTGGTCATCTTTGTCTCTATCCTGACAGTTGAAATAGTTAGGACTGAACCAATCATTCCACATTCTTCTAGTTTTGGACCAAGGAAAATGTTGCTGAACTTTTAACAACAAAGGCCTTGGAAGTAGTCCCTTTTTTTTTTCAGTTACAGTTGACATTCACTATTATTAGTTTCAGGTGTATAGTATAGTGATTAGACATTTATGTAACTTACAATGTGGCCCCCTGATAATTCTAGTACTAACCTAGCACCATGCATAGTTATCTCAATATTACTGACTATATTCCCTATGCTGTACTTTATATCGACATGACTATTTTATAGCTGCCAATTTATACTCCTTAATCCCTTCAATTTTTTCACTCAGTCCCCCAACCTGCCTTCCATATGGCAACCATCAACCTGTTCTCTGTATCTATGAGTCTGTTTCTGTTTTGTTTGTTCATTTATTTTGTTCTTTAGATTCCACATATAACTGGAATCATATGGTATTTGTCTTTTCTGTCTGACTTATTTCACTTAGCATAATATCCTTTAGGTCTATCCATGCTGTCACAAATGGTAAGATTTCATTCTTTCTTATGGCTGAGTAACATTCCATTGTGTATATGTACCACATCTCTTTTATCAACTTGTCTACTTGGGCTGCTCTATATCTTGGCTATTGTAAGTAATGCTCCATTGAACATATGCGTGCATACATTCTTTTGAATTAGTGTTTTGGATTTCTTTATATATATACCCAGAAATGAAACTGCTAGGTCATAAGGCAGTTCTATTTTTAACTTTTAAAAATATATATATCTTTACTAATTTCACAGAGAGGAAGGGAGAGGGAGAGAGAGATATAGAATCATGAATGATGAGTCATTGATCAGCTGACTTTTGCACTCCCCCCACTGGGGATCGAGCCTGCAACCCTGGCATGTTCCCTGACCGGGAATCGAACTTTGATCTCCTGGATCACAGGTCAATGCTCAACCAGAGCCATGCCCAGCCCGGCCATTTTTAATTTTTTAAGAACCTCCACACTGTTCCCACTGTGGTTGCACCAATCTGCATTTCCACCAACAGTGCATGAGAGTTCCCTTTTCTCCATATCCTTACCAACATTTGTTATTTGTTGATTTATTAATGATAGCCATCTTGTTAAGTGTGAGGGGATCTCTCATTGTGTTTTTAATTTGTATTGCTCTGATGATTAGTGACGTTGTGCATCTTTTCATATGCCTATTGGCCATCTGTATGTCCTCTTTGGAGAAGTGTCTATTTGGGTCCTCTGCCCATTTTTTAATTGGATTGTTTGGTTTCTTTCTTTTTTTTTTTTTTTGGTGTTGAGTTGTCTGAGTTCTTTATAAATTATGAATATTAACCCCTCATTGAATCTATCATTGGCAAATATCTTATCCCATGCAGTAAGTTGCCTTTTGTTTTGTTGATGGTTTCCTTTGCTGTGCAAAATTTTTTTAGTTTCATGTAGTCTCATTTGTTTATTTTTCCTTTGTTTCCCTTGCCCAAGGAAATATATCAGAAAAAATATTACTGAGAGAGTATTTTTACTGCCTGTGTTTTCTTCTAGGGTTTTTACGGTTTTGAGTATTTAATCCATTTTTAGTTTATTCTTGTACATGTTGTAAAAAGGTGGTCATTTCATGTTTTTGCATGTATCTGTCCAATTTTCCCAACATCATTTATTGAAAAGATTGCCTCCTTTGTCATATTTTAATTGACCATATAGGTGTGGGTTTACTTCTGGGCTCTCTGTTCTGTTCCATTGATATATGTGTCTGGTTTTATGCCAGTATTATGCTGTTTTGATTATTATAACCTTGTAGTATAGTTTGATATCTGGTAGCATGATACCTACTAACTTTGTTCTTCTTTCTCAAGATTGCTGCGGCTATTCATGGTCCTTTGTGGTTCCATATACATTTTTGGATTACTTGTTCAAGTTCTGTGAAATGTGCCATTGGTATTTTGATACGGATTGCATTGAATCTGTAGATTGCTTTGGATAGTATGGATCTGTTCCAATCCATGAACATGGTATATGCTTCTATTTATTTGTATCTTCTTCAGTTTCTTTCTTCAATGTCTTATAATTTCCTGAGTATAGGTCTTTTACCTCCTTGGTTAAATTTATTCCTAGGTATTTTATTTTATTTTTTGATGCAATTGTAAGTGGGATTGTTTTCTTAATTTTTCTTTGTGATAGTTCATTATTGGTGTAAAAAATGCAAATGATTTCTGAATATTAATTTTGCATCCTGCTACTTCACTGAATTCATTTATCAGTTCTAATAGTTTTCTTGTGGTATCTTTAGGGTTCTCTCTCTATACAGTATTATGTTACCTGCAAATAATGACAATTTTACTTCCTCCTTTCCAATTTGAATGCCTGTGACTGATCCAGGGCCACCTGGTAGGAGCTACAAAGTGATCCACAGTTCATAGCTGCCTGTGCAGGAGTTGCATGGGAGAGGCCACACTGCAAACCAAGTTCAGCTGCCACTAGCACCAGGCCTGGGGCAGCTCAGCTAATGGGACCAAGCACCTGAAGGCCTGCCACTGCCTGCCCACTGCCCGTAAGGCTCAACAGCTGAAAGAGCCTCAAGCAGTATGCCAACTGGGTGAGGCAGCGTCTCAGGGAGTCACCGGGGTGGGGCAAGTGGGATCACCAGGTTAATATGGATTTAGATTTGAACCAGTGCGGAGTTTATGGCAACTAAGCAAAAGTCACCAGGGACACTGAGGCCAGCCACTGCCTGCCTAGAGACTGCAGACCTTTGAGAGTTTTGTTGTGTTTTTGAAAGGCTGCAGCTTGAGCCAAGGCCAGCTACCTCATGTTGAAACAGACCCTGGCAGAGTGTGAGTTGGGTGTGCAAGCAAAGTTCATTAGGCTAATGCAGATTCAGAATTGGCCCTGTGGGAAGAGGGCTCAACACATGTATACCAGCGGCTGTCCCTCCAGCCGTCACCCTGAAGTCATACAACTTAGTTTCTCCTTGCCTGTCTCTGCCACCTCCCAAGCCTCTGTTCCTCCACCAGAGCCCACGGTGAGTGCCTCTGAGCCAGTAAGTCTGTGCTTGGCCCTTTAAAAGGTCACCTGGGTTTCCAGCAGTCCTCCATCTCGCTCAGATGTTGTGAGGGCTCCTTTTCCTGGCATTAATGCTCCAGGCTGAGGAATCCTGTGTGGGGCTAGAACCCCTCCCTTTGCAGGGGAGACCTATGCAGCTGAGATATCCTCCTGATTCCCACCCACCACACACAGGTGTGGGGCCAGCCTGTTTCACATCTCATCCCCTTCTACCAATCTCCACATGGCCTCTTCTTTATATTCTTAGTTATAGGACTTCTGTTCAGCCACTCCTCAGATGGTTCTCCAGGTTGACTGTTCTATAATTTAATTGTAATTTTTATGTGGTCATGGGAAGACGCAAGCACAGCATTTACCTACTCTGCCATCTTGACCCAGAGCTCTGCCTAACTTTTTTTTGCATGCGAGCTCACTCTGCACATTACAAAATATTTCCTTGCCCAGCAGGGCGTGGCTCAGCGGTTGAGCATCTAGTGGCACCAGGCACCTGAAGGCCTGCCACTGCCTGCCTGCTGCCCACCTGCTGCCCGTAAGGCTCAACAGCTGAAAGAGCCTCAGGCAGTATGCAAATTGGGTGAGGCATTGTTTCAGGGAGTCACCAGGGTGGGGCGATTAGAGATCGAGTTTCGATCCCCAGTCAGGGTATGTGCCCGGGTTGTGGGATCGATCCCCAGTCAGGGGTGTGCAAGAGGCAGCCCATCAGACTACACCTCTCTCGTCCTTAATGTTTCTATCTCTTCTTCTCCCTCTCCCTTCCTCTGAAATCAATAAAAATATATTAAAAATAAAATATTTCCTTAGCCAAACATGGCAATAGTTATATATTTTTTTAATGTTTTTTTTAAAATTCTTTTTTAGAGAGAGAGGAAGGGAGAGGGATAGAGAGAAACATCGATGAGAGAGAAACATTAATTGGCTGCCTCCTGCTCACCCCTCCTGGGGATGGAGCCCATAATCCGGGAATGGAACCAGCGACCTCTTGGTTCATGGGTCAAAGTTCAACCACTGAGCCACACTGGTGTAGCAATAGTTATATTTTTAACATAAGTTATCTATTGATTAATATATATAAAGACAATAGTTAAAATGAATTTCATACTATTTTCAAATACTATTTTTATCTAATGAATTACTAAGATACTTACAAAAATTTGAAAAATCCTGAGTAAGATATTATCTCGTCCACTGGCAATGCTCCATGTATTTATGGATTTGCACACCCTGTACTAATTCTGTCATCTCCTCCCAGGTATGAGACTCCCAGATTAGAAGACCCCTCTGTTTATTAAGGGTAGGGCTAGTGCCTTGGTGAACATAAGTTTCTTCTGGCCTACTAGGTATATTACTTATTCAAGGTCCCAGTAGGAAATGGGAAACTGGGAAGACTTCAACAAACACATTATTTATAACGGAGTGAACTGTGTCCATGAAATCTAACAAGGTCAGTAAAGTCCCTGAAGCTAGTAATAGTTGGAAGTCACTACTACCTCTAGGCCTGAGGGAAAAAGGGAGAGAGCAGCTACTGGAACCTCTACAGAGTCACTGTAGAGTGAGTCTTGGGCAAGGGAAAGTAGCCAGTCCACAAGAATATGACAGTAAAAGAAGGAAATAAATACATCAACCTCACACTCTCCCTGCTTTCCAGGCCCATCAAGTCTGAACCCAAGGAATCCAACTGATACAGCCCTTATATGTCAACCACCCAGGGAAGAATACAGGGTGGAAATGGGATGGACAGTGACCTTAGAGGGATAAACAGAAACTGTCCTGCACACCAGTGTAGCCTATAAGTTCGTCCTCTTTTGCACTAGGGCTATAGTTTAAAGATGAGGTTAAGTTCTAAGTCTATGCTGGGTGTTGCCTTTAAACTAGATCAAGTTGCTCAAGGTTATCTACTCAAATCTTTGGGCATATTTCAAATACACAATTCAAATGTGAAACCAACCCTTCTTTTTGCATTCTCACCTTTAAATGGACAACTCCAAAATCTGCATCTGTGCTGCCAATCTTCCTCCCAAGTTGCACACTCAAATTTCCAACAGCCTCAAGGTACCTCAAACTCACATGCCCAAAAGAACATACTGGCTATTCTGTCCTGGAAACAAATTTTTTAAAAAATGATTTCACTATTTTCCAACTAGGCATGCTAGAACACTTTGAGTCCTTTTGACAACTCCCCAACTTTCGTAACAAATGAGCGCAACTCTTATCATTTCTTCTTGTATCCCTCTCACATCTGCCCTTCCTTTTAAATTTCCTATCACCTTATACATGAACTAAGTCAGAGTGTCCTAGCTGGCCTGGTTCAATCCTGACTCTATCACGTATACAGTGTGACCCTATTAGACTCCTCTGCCACTAACTAATTGCAGGCTCATACTTAGTGTCTCAGTGGTTTCCTTGGCTATAGGATAGATCCATGTTTAGTACCTACAACTGGAGACAAAGACCTCCCTTCCGTTGATTCCATGTGGCAGGAGCTTCAGTGAAGTTAGCATCCCTCCCTGGCCTTTCTCTGATCCTCACTTTTTTCCATAGGAAGCAGAGTTACTTTTCTGATCGTGGGTTTGGGAGTAGCACCTGCATAGGCTCAACTCAGCCCTTCCCTTCCTTTTTTTTCACTTAGGATCTGCCTGTTAAGAGGGTGCTCTTCCTTCTTAGCTCTTCCATTCTGTAAATGAAACAGAGGCAGGTATCCTTGCAAGAGGGCCCGTGGTTGTCTGGGGGCTGTGAGGGACTGCCACTGGCTAAGTCCGTCTTTTTTTTATGGGGAAAGTACTGCATTCTTACTTGGCTGGTAGTTCTAAGCCTCATTCCCCAAATATCAGTATTATTAGCACTTAAGGTGGCATTTTGACCTTTATCTCTTTGATACCCATTTCTACCTCTAAATTTACTTTGGATTGAGGGAGAAAATGAGTGTTTGTAATGACCTTTTCATTTACTTATTTATTTATTTTTATATATCTTTATTGATTTCAGAGAGAGGAAAGGAGAGAGAGAGAGGGAGACAGAAACATCAATAATGAGAGAGTCATTGATCGAGCCTGCAACCTGGGCATGTGCCCTGACCAGGAATTGAACCCCGATCAGCTGGATCCTAGGTCAACGCTCAACTGCTGAGCCATGCCCGGCCAGGCTGTAATGATCTTTTCAAATCTCAATTCCTACCCTCATGGACTTGTTAAGGAAATGAAATGAAGTAATCCATAGTATGTCACAGAGCATAAAATCTGCCCATATTAAGCATTCACGTAAATGTTAGCTACTAGTACTACTGTTGTGGTTGTTACAGACTGCCTCCATGAGCCTTAGGAAAGAGATAAGGCATTTAAAATGTCAACATCTTATGATTATTATATTTTCTATCAAGACAGTGTGGGAGAATAGCAGTTAAATCAAGTAGAACTTCACAAACTGCCAAACAAGGTCCACCTCCATTTCCTCTCCAAAGACCTCACATGGAGGCGTTTTTATGCCTTCTGAGGTTGGCTGTGAACAACATTCTGAAAAAGCAGTTCTCTGGGAAGGAGGCTGACAAGACGCCCTTAGGCCATGACGCAGCTCTGTTTAGTAACATAACACAGCTCAGAAAAAACTGTTAAGAATAAAAAAGAAACCCACATTCCTCTGACAGGATACTCCTCTTTAAAGAATTATTGGAGTTCCCCACCACCCCTCACACTACTGCTCTCTGCGGCCTCTAAAACTGTGCTACAAACATGAATGCCGCGTTACATTTTTAAACACGTAGAACAGTGCACTTGGCACAGGGTCAGACAAATCCGGCTTTGACATCCAGCTCAGGCGATTAGGAGCTGTGTGACCTTGACGTGTTGCTTAGCTTGCATGGGCTGGGGTTCACAGAGCACCTGATACCTATTAAAACATTCATATTAACAGATATTAATTTCCTGCCTTCTAATATCAAAAGATATATCTTCATCTTCACCTGTTTGTTTCACCAATTTTCCAAATGAAAGAGTAAAGCGACTGCACGCTTTGATAGCTACACCATGGCCTACAGTGGGCACTCAAAAAATGCTTCACAGCCCTGGCTGGTTTGGCTCAGTGGTTAGAGCATCAGCCTGCAGACTGAAGGGTCTCTTCCAGGTTCAATTCTGGCCAAGGGCACGTACCTTGGTTGCAGGCTTGATCCCAGCCCCTGTTGGGGCATGTGTGGCAAGCAACCAGTCGATGTGTCTCTCTCACATTAATGTTTCTCTCTCTCTCTCTCCCTTCCACTCTCTCTGAAAAGCAATGGAAAAAATATCAAGTGAGGATATATATAAAAAAAAAAGCTTCACAAAGTTAAACTTATATCAGTTACTAGTTCAAATCATTCAAATACTAGCAATTTTTAGTAAATAAATATCTTAATCATAGCTGAAAGTACTCATATTTATTTTCTTAGGGTATCAAAAGAAGAAAAGTCCAGAGGAGGCCCAGCCCCTTCATCTTTCAATGTCAATTCCCCTTATGATATAAAGGCCATACAAAAGCGTTAAGTAATTAAATGGGAAGAATGGCCAAGAGAAAATGACACGGAAAACCACCCAAGAACACCATGCTCCTGGAACATTTACACTAATCTTTACGTTTTTGCAGCATTTGTTTCTTTTGAATGATGAACTGAGATTCCCTATAGGCAAATATCCATCTCTCAAACATCTGTGTCCATTTCCTCTTCTCCCTTTAATGATTTTTCCTAAATTGTACGCAGGTGGCACGTCCAATCTACGGGTTATCACAAAGCCTTTACAAATGAAGGTGTGAGAACTGTAGAAGCACCGAAAAATGCCTAACTCATCAGGCTAACTCATAATCGGGCCGCGAGATGTGTGTGCTGTGAGTGCAACCACAGGAAACACGCGGGGGTCCCAGGGCACAGCCCTGCGTGCTGGAATCGTGGGGCAGGAGAAGTTCTATGTCTGTTGGGATGACGTCAGCCTGTGACCGTTGGTGTCCATCTTGCTTCATGCAGACAGAGACCCCCTGAGAGCGACACCAGCTCGGAGGGAAGGGAGCAGAGCCGAGAGCCAAGGACAGGTGATCCCCGCTGACCCTATGGAGCCCCAGGAAGGACAGTCTCTCACGGTCCCCTCTGCCTCCGGAGGGATCCTGGGGCTCCCCTGCCTGGCCCTACATGGTCCGGCCTCGCCCCTCCCTCTGGGAACCAACGGCTCAGCCTTTTCCGTTGGGAACCACCTTCAACTGCTGTTGGGGGTCCCCGTGAAAATGCTCTTGTCATTTCTGCATCAGTTGTTCTGATTACGTCCAAGTGCTACATCGCTACACTTGTCTCCAGCGAGGGTGCACAGCCCCAGTTCTGTGCAGGGAGACTGTAAACAGAGTGTGAGATACATCTTCCTGGAGTATCCAGTTTATCCCAAGACTTAGAAGAACCCAGGACTTTAATAAGAACTGTGCCCCACCCCACAAACATGGAAGGAAAGGAGAGCGGGGATGGGGAGAAGGGCCCCAGGAAAAAAAGTCTCTGAAGTTTCACCCACGTGGGGGCTGAGGGGTGGACCTGCAGCAAGGGCGGCCTCCCCTCTTGTCCCCCGGGGGCTCCAGGCCACGCTCTGAGCTCACCAGGTATTTGGGTACAGAGATGCCGGGCGCCCTCCTGATGTGAATTATGTGCAGAGAACGCTCCGGCAGCCTGCACGCCACAATCGTCTGCTGGACCAAGTCCTCCCCTGGGCGTCCCTCCCACGCAGCGTGTACTTCTTGCACTGCTCCCACCCATGGCTGTTTGTGTCCAGCGTCTGGCCGATCTTCTGCACCATGTTGCCGACCTCCTGGAGCTCAACATCGAGTTCACATATAAAACGCAGGGCGTGTGTGGACCGCCCTTCCCAGAGTCTTTGACGGTGGCCTTACTTGGCCGTCCACAATTTAAAACATAACACTGGTTTGACTTCGGTCCATCGGCCATGCTGTTTGTTTGTGGAAAGCCTACAGCATATGCATCTTAAGAAAGACAAGACCTGCCTAGCAACTCCCCGGCTGGGGCTCCACCATCCGACTGCCCACTGTGGAAGCAGTTTTCCTTGTTGGTTCGCTCTGGGACTTCACTGCTGCTGCAGCTGCTGGTGCAGTGTGTGGAGGGAAAGGCCCCAGAGGGGGGTGGGCTGGGCTGGCTGGGCTGGGCAGAGGTGATCTTTGACTCCAAGCTGACTGGGAGAATGGCAAGCTGAACCTTCTGGGTAGAATTCTGGAGAAGGGAAGGGAAGGATCTTACTGTGACGGTGCGGCCCTCCACCTTGGGTTTTCCAGTTCTTGGAATCAGGTACATGGCCATCACTCTGTCATACCTCTGTCTATGATTGAGTCCTGGATCTGGTCCCACTCAAACCCCAGGTTCATCATTACCTTGGTCACCTGGGAGTCCATGGTGCCACAGGGTGACTCACAGTGAGGCCTGAGTTCCTTCTCCTGTCCCATGTTGAGCCGTGGGTCTCTCATGAATCCTCCCAGAGTTCCTCTGTCACTGAGGTTGAGAGACATTAATTTTTTTTAAAGCTTTTCACATTCATAAGCATGAAATAGGGGATGTGGTAGTGCCCGCTCAGGATCTGTTGCTGTAGTCCCAGAAGTTGTCTCCCATGAAAAGCGGGGTTCCCAGGGGCCATCTTATGCAGAACCACTCCCAGGCTCCACCCGTCTACTGTGGGGCCATCCGAGCTGCGGTCCACGAGGAACTCTGGGAGGGCATCAGGGAGGCAGCCGTGCTCAGCTTGTGGCCGATAAACTCGGTGCTGAGGCCCAAATCTGCAAGTTTGATATTCAGTTCTCTGGCTTCAGGTCCCGGTGGACAGTGCCCCTCTGGTGGCGGTACGACACAGTGGATGCCCACCGCCGGAAAACGCCTCGGGCCTCATCCTCAGTAATGCGGCCCCGGTCCTGCAGATAATCAAACATGTCCCTTCTGCTCACATGCTCCATGAGCAATTATATTTCCTCAATGTTAATCAACTCATAAAGCTCTGCAATATTTGGGTGATTCAAGGTCTTCATGCAGTGGACTTCTCAAAAAAGTCGGGAGGAGCCCTGCTGATTACAATGACTTTGACAGCCACCTCTGTCCCAGTCAGAACGTGCCAGGCCAACCTCATCTTGGCAAAGGTCCCCTGTCCAAGAGTATTCAGGAGCTTCTAGTGGCCAATATGATCCTCTCTTGAAGTTATCCCTTATATCACATGGCCAGAGATAAGGCAGTTTAGGACAGGACAAGAGAGAAGGGTGATAATTCCCTCTCGGGTTGGTTTTCTGTCCAGCAACCATGCCCTTTCCTTTAGGGAACACTATCTCAGTTTTCCTTTGGGCATCTTACCCGTTCTCACTTCATGAGCCCTTGGGAACCTACATGCTCCTACAAGGCCTGGCCAACAAGAGCCACAATTGCTCATTCAGAGATTTAGTGAGCCAAGCTAGACTAGGAAGAGTCAGCCCTGGGACATTTGCTGGATGGATTGGGGAGAAGTTCCCAAGTCCTAGAGAGGAGGCATAGAGCTGCTGGTGGCCGTTTTTACCTCTACCTGCAGAGGTAGAGACCCCACCTGAAATGATGTCAACTCAGGAAAGGAAGGAAGAGGGAGAGGTAGATATTTCTGAAACTGTGTGAACATCTGAATTCAGCTATATCTAAATCCCACCCTTGGGGTTCTCTGTTAAGTAAATACATGAATTTGTCTTTTGCTTTTAGTCACGTCGAGTTGATTTCTGTCACTTGCACCTAAAAATCCTAATTTTTAAAAAAGCATTATATTTTTGTCTTATGATCATGGCTCAGAGCTTGTATGACCTTCTAAGATCATGCTGAGTGGCTGAGCCAGGATGCAAACTCCAAGCTGTCAAACTCCCCATCCGTGGCTCTTCCTGATGCCTCAGCTCGGCTCTCTGTTCCATAAAGGTATACTATTGGTGTTTTCCAGACTTAAATAAATACATTTTTATCTCTTCTTGTGCAAACTTAAATAACCAGGTGGACAAGCAGCCATGAAGGAAGCAGGAGGATCAGGAGACTGAGTTTGTAACATAAAGCAGACCGAGGAAGGGTTCTCACTAAAGTAATTCTGTCAAAGCCGACTCGAACCAAGTCAACCCTCAATCCCTCTCATGCTAAAGGTTCTGGAAGCCCATGAAACTGAAGGTTGTGAGTCACACGAGCACATTAGAAATAAAGAAAACCCAACTAATCTTATTGGTTCCACTCCTATAGGTAAATTAATCACAAGCTACTATATTTTTTTTAAGAATTGTAACACAGCAATGTGTAGTAGTACTGAGTTTTTTCAGTTTCTAATATGAAAGTCTGCCAAGATTATTAAATAAGGCATCTGTTTGAAATCCACAAAGGAATCCATCAGTCAAGGATCATACAGGACATGTAACTAGTTTATTAATAAAAACATGCATTCTGTTTCATACTGTTGATAGGAATATTAATTTGTTCAATTTTTTGGAGTGGTATTTGGCAGTATCAAAAGTTTAAATGAACTTCTGACCCAATGCTTCTACGTTTAGAGATTTGTCATACAGCACTCCCCCAAATACTTGGATAAGTTTGTATAAGGGTGTATTTGCATTATTTATAACTGCAAACAGTGGAATGAGTTTCCATCGGCAGGGAATCAGCTGGGTAAATTGTGGTACATTCAGCTTCCAATTTAATATAGCAGACTGAACACGCGCCTATCTTTGCTCTTTCTTAAAATGCCGCTGATGGCAAAGGAATGAAAAAAGAAATAAGCCACAAAGATAAAGAGAAGAGGGGAGACGTTGACAGCAGATAAAAGCTTCAAATTCTGGAAGCTGAGAAGTAAATGAACAGATGGTTTGTGACTTAGCAAAACACAGATCACTGAAACCTAACCTGACAGGGAAGGAATACAAGAAGTGAGCCCTTGGGGAAAAGACTTGGGAGGGAGCAATGGAGGACTTCTACAGGCGGTGAGTGTGGGCTGGGGTGCTCTGCGGAAAGGCTACAGATGATGTTAGGGGGGACCCCACACAGCTGGGGGGAAAGCAGAAGGAGAGGCACCACGTGAACATTGGGGTATTGAAAGAAAATCATACTGAATGGTGAAAACCTGTCCCAAAACCCTGGTCCCATCTGACTCCCAAAACACTAGCAGCCAAGTTTCTAACCTCCGGGTTATATCTTTAGAGATATCAATATAATTAATAGGACAATTCCAGAGAAGCGGGACTTGGACAGGCAGTCCACACAAACATAAATCCAATGGCCAATGAATACATGTAAGACTGCCCAACCTCATTTGCAACCAGAGAAATACAAATGAACACAATGAGAGAAGCATGAGCTTTGATGCAAGCTAAGAACTTTAGTTAATAATAATAATAATAATGTATCAGTAGTGGTTCATCAACTGTAACAAAGGTACCACACCAATGCAAGATGTTAATAACAGAGGAAACTACAGGGGCTGGAGAAAAAGTACATGGAAACTGTACTTTCACTCCAGTTTTTGTAAACCTGAAACTACTCTAAGAAATAAAGACTATTAATTAAACACACACATGCATACGCACACACACACACAAGATGACACACACCAGATTGATACAAAATTGTATAAGATTAGCTATACCAAGTGTTGGCAAGAATGGAGAGCAATGAGAACTCTCATACACTGTTGGTGGAAGGGTTAACTGATACAATTATTTTGGAAAACTACTTGGCACTATATAGTAAAGTTAAAGACAGGCATTCCACATGACCTCTCCTAAGTACACACCAACAGAGAAGCCATACACAAATGCACCAGAGCACACGTATGAGAGTGCTCACGCAGGCAGCCTTGGTAAAAACCCTAAATAGGGAAAATAGGCTTAAATAGGGAAAGCCTACATATCCATTAGTATTAGTAACTGGAACAAAGGAACAGAGTGTAGCAATGAAAATGAAAGAATTACAGCTACATGCACCCAAAGAGATGAATCTCACAAGCATGATAACCAGTGAAAGAAATAAGTCCCAAATTATATAAACAGTGGTGCTCCACGCTCATAAGTTTCATAAGCAGCTTAAACTGTATGATTATATATGTACACATAAGTGGTAAATACATTTAAAAAAAAGGAAGTGAAGTCCACAAAACATAAGATAGTGGTTACCTAGTTGGGGGGGGGGTTGTGATCAGAGAGAGGCACAGAGGAAAGGGGGGCTTTTTTCTAAAATATTGGCAATGTTCTATTTCTTCATCTGGGTGAAAGTCATACAGAAGAAAGAAAATAAAAGAAGAGCAAACACTGAAAATGTAACTAGCCCCTCTGGCTTTTTAACTATTGGTTGTCTGCACTCTCCAGATCAGGCATTCTCAGTGCAGCCAAGTTAGAGCATCAATAAGCAAAGTTCGGGGGCCAGAAGGATTAGCCCCCTCACATGCTTTCACAGAACTACGTGGAATGTTCCCCTCTCCACCCAGACAGGGCCATGGAGAGCTCTCTGGCTGAACCAACCTTGTGAAGGGAGGGCAGTTGGCAATAATGATGGAAAGGCACCAACAAGACTAACAAACTCTGTTCAAAGTGAAGCGATGTGATCAGTTCTAAGCAGGAGTTTTCGTAATGATTTAAGTATTTGTTATGCCAGTATCAAGACATTTAAGAACTGCATTTAGGTTGGAAGATGGCGGCCCTGTGAGAAGCAGCAGAGCGCCTCTGCTGCTCAATTTACTCCTAAAGTCCTACGTAACCAGCTTCAAAAAACCAGAGAAACATACCTGAGTGGACGGAGTGCGAGTGGGGAGCACTGAAGAAACATCAGAGAGTCGGCAAGAGGGGGGCGTAGGAAGGGGGAGTCCCCCTGAAGCCTGTGCTGGGCTCCGAGCCCGGAGGCCTGGAGGCTGCAAAGCTCCCTCCCCTCGGGAGTGCGGACGGCCTCCAAAAGCGGGGACCCCACACCCGGAGCAGAGAGGGGAAGGAGCGTTCCAGTCACAGGGCAGAGGGCCCCAGGGGAGCGGTGAGTCCCGGAGGGAACGGAGCCTTCCTAGGGAACAGAGCCTCTGATGGCGGCTGCGACCAGTGTCTGGTGCTCGGGGTGCCGACCATAGGGAAGGCTGTCCCAAAGTCTGTGGCACCCGAGTGGTAAGGGACCAGAGGACTGCGCTGAGCAGCCACACACGGGGACCCTCTGCCTCCCTGAGGAGCATTGTGTTGAGCCCCAGAAAGTGCTGAATCTGCGTGGCTCGGGGGAGGGGAGGAGCCCTCCCGCCCTGAGCTCCTGGTGCCAGGAGACTGAGACCTGTGACCAGCCCTGAGGGTGTCCTACCCCCTGAGCTCCAGGTGCTGAGAGGCTGGGACCTGCGACCAGCCCTGAGGCTGTCCTCCCGCCCTGAGCTCCTGCTGCCAAGAGGCTGGGACCTGTGACCAGCCCTGAGGGTGTCCTCCCGCCCTGAGCTCCTGCTGCCAAGAGGCTGGGACCTGTGACCAGCCCTGAGGGTGTCCTCCCGCCCTGAGCTCCTGGTGCCGAGAGTCTGGGACCTGTGACCAGCCCTGAGGGTGTCCTCCCGCCCTGAGCTCCTGCTGCCAAGAGGCTGGGACCTGTGACCAGCCCTGAGGGTGTCCCCCTTCCCTGAGCTCCTGGTGCCGAGAGTCTGGGACCTGTGACCAGCCCTGAGGGTGTCCTCCCGCCCTGAGCTCCCGGTGCTGAGTGGCTGGGACCTGTGACCAGCCCTGAGGGTGTCCTCCTTCCCTGAGCTCCTGGTGCCGAGAGTCTGGGACCTGTGACCAGCCCTGAGGGTGTCCTCCCGCCCTGAGCTCCTGGTGCCGAGAGTCTGGGATTGGTGACCAGCCCTGAGGGGCGCCGTGGTGGCCGGTGAAGCCGCCGCATCTTTGCTGAGACCAGCGGTGCGGGGAGCTACATGGCATCTTTGCTGAGACCAGCGGTGCGGGGAGCTACATGGAGCTGACTTTGGGTCCCCTCCCACTGGAGCCTTGCAGGGCAGACTCTGCCTGTGTGCTGCGTTGTGTGTTTGTGAGTCTGATCGCGGAACTGGCCCCCACCTCCCCGGGGTGCACTGGGGGACAGGCTGGGATTAGGGTCCGCACAGTGGACGGCCTGAGGGGCGGGCCTGGTGCGACCAGCCAACCAGAGCTGGGCAGGGAGGGGCGGAGCCCGCCGGCCTCTCCTGCAGCCGGGAGCACCGCCCCCAACAGGAAAGGGGCGGGTCCCGCTCACCGAGGCCCCAGACACCCCGCAGGGCACAGTCCCGAGGGGGAAGGGAGAGCAGCTCATAGGAGGACTTTGCAAGAATAAGACTCTCGGGGACTGCTGTCTGGGAACTGGAGGAAACGCTGAAACCCCTGCTGGGGGCTGGGCAGGCAAAGGGCCCACCAGAATGTTCTTTAATCGAACCCACTGAGCCCAGGCTGCCAAAATGGCCCAGACAGAAAAGGCAACAGGCTGAAATCAACCTGAAGCTGCAGCAGGCCAGAGCCTGGGGAACTAGAATCAGAAGACAGGGCAGGGACTGAGGAGCTGGCGGTGGAGCAGAGACTAACCCCCGCAGAGTGAGCGCCTGACAGCGACACCTCTAAGGGGAGTGATGCCCTGGGCTACACTAGCCGCCCTGCACCCTAAAGGCTACAGAAGACTCTGGAGCAAACCAGGCAACTAGAAGGTTGCAAAACAGCTGACAAGTGGAGGTGGCCCACGGAGAGCCTCAGGTCAACCATCTACCGAAGGACACCAGAGCCAAACCTAGACAGCTCCTCACATTGGCTGATACACAAGTACCTCCCAGGAGAACTGAAATCAGCCCACAAAACAGTGACCCTCAGACAACATAAGTTGCCCAGAAAAAACTCACCTGATTGACTACCCTTTTTTTCTGATGTTTTTTTGTATTGTTTTGGTTTGGTTTGGGGTTTTTTAATTTTGGGGTTTTTTTGTTTGTTTTTTGTTTCTGGGTTTATTTTTTCCCTTTTTTCCTTTGGAAGAAGAGAAGGGAGAAAATTTGGTTTTTCTTCTTTTTTAAATTTTATAATAATTTTTTTTTAATTAAAAAATTTTTTTTAACTAAATTTTTTTTTCTTTTTCTCCTTTTTATAAAAGAATTTTGTCTTGCTTAGCTTGTTTTTAGTTTTGTTTTGGTTATTTGCTTTGTTTTGTTTTATCCTTGCTTCTAATATCAAGACTTTCTTGATATCCCTGCTTAACGACTGGGACTTTATCATTATAACCAAGTTTACTGCTTTCCTTTATAGTTTTCCCCAAATCTCTTACTGGACTCCCTCCCTGCCTGGGCTATATCTCTCTCGCTCCTCTCAATCCATAGGCATAACTTTTTTCTTCTTTTTCTTTTTTCTTTTTCTACTTCCTTCTGTCTTCCTGTCCGATTTTTAGTTTCTCTTATTCTCTTTATTGTATTTTTGTTTTCTCATTTTCAACTATTA
This sequence comes from Miniopterus natalensis, assembly GCF_054644295.1. Taxonomy (NCBI): domain Eukaryota; kingdom Metazoa; phylum Chordata; class Mammalia; order Chiroptera; family Miniopteridae; genus Miniopterus; species Miniopterus natalensis. The sequence continues at coordinate 35,877,667 of NC_142094.1, forward strand.
TCCTATTCCTACTCTCTCCCTTAATTTTTTGCTGGACCTTTGTTCAGAATCTTTTCTCTGCTTCTGTTATCTCCCAGTAGCTTCTCCGTTTTTTACATTTTAGTTATTATTTTCTAAATTTTCACCAGTATTAACAACAATATACATCTCTCTCTCTCTAAGCATTACTTTCCTTTCTCTCTTTCTTTTTTTAAAGCATTTGTGTGTGTGTGTGTGTGTGTGTGTTCTCCCTTCACTCTCCCAGTTCTATTTTCATGTGGGTTGTTTTCACTGTGACTGTCAAGATATTCTGTAAGATACCTCTTGTTTCCTGGAATTTTAGTGGTGTATTGTCCTGCCTGGCGAGCACCCGTACAACATCTTACACGTGGAGGTTGGGGCTGAGACACAGTTAACCAACCTGAGAAGAGGGTCCTTCCAAGGACTGATCAACAACAATCTAGACCCAACCACAACAGGAGAACTTAAAGAAACCACAAAAGGGGCACCCACAAGAGCAATACGCATAGAGCAAAGAGCTCAGAGGTGTAAGGAAAACACACCTCTGGGCTCTACTGGATCCACAAGACAAAATCCCATCTCACAAGACTGGGGGACAGCAAATATATCTAATATATAGATACAAACACTAAGACCTACCAAAATGGGGAGACAAAAAAAAAACCCAAATTAAAGAAAAGGAAACATCGCCAGAAAAAGACTTTGATGAGATGGAGTTAAGCAAGTCATCAGATATGGAGTTCAGAGTATGGATGATGAAGATGTTCAAGGAACTTAAGAAGACTCTAGATGATAAGATCGAGGACCTTAATGAAAACATAAAAAAAGAGATACATACCATAAATAAAACTCAGACAGAGATAAAGAACGCTGTATCTGATATCAAGAATGCACTGGAAGGAATTAAAAGCAGGCTCATTGAAGCAGAGGATAGAATAAGTGACTTAGAAGACAAGGTAGAAAAAAATCACACAGTCAGAGCAGCAAAAAGAAAAAAAACTTAAAAAGCATGAGGACAGTCTAAGGGAACTTTGGGACGACATGAGTGAAACAACATTCGCATTATAGGAGTGCCAGAGGGGGAGGAAAGAGAGCAAGGGATAGAGAACTTGGTGGAGGAAATATTTATAGAAAACTTCCCTAGGCTAGCAAAGGAGAAAGCCACACAAGTTCAGGAAGCATAGAGGGTTCCAAACAAGAGGGACCCAAAGAGACCCACTCCAAGACACATCATAATTAAAATGGCAAATGTCAAGGACAAAGAGAGAATATTAAGGGCTGCAAGAGAGAGACAAGCAGTGACCTACAAGGGAACCCCCATAAGGCTGACAGCTGATTTCTCAACAGAGACTCTTCAGGCCAGAAGGGAGTGGCATGAAGTTCTGCAAGTAATGAAAAGCAAGAACATGCAACCAAGATTGCTTTATCCAGCAAGGCTATCATTTAAATTTGAAGGTGAAATAAAAAGTTTCCCAGACAAAAAAAGGCTAAAGGAGTTCAGTACCACTAAACCAGCATTGCAAGAAATGCTAAAAGGACTGCTCTAAGAAAAAGGAGGAATAGTGAGAGAAAGGTACATAAAGGGGAAAAATGGCATTAAATAAGTTGTTATCAATAGTAACCTTAAATGTAAACGGAATAAATGGTCCAATCAAAAGACAAAGGGTAGCTGAATGGATAAGAAAACAGGACCCAAATGTATGCTGTCTACAAGAGACCCACCTGAGAGCAAAAGACTCATACAGGCTAAAAGTGAAGGGATGGAGTAAAATACTCCATGCAAATGGAAAGGAAAAGAAAGCTGGAGTAGCAATTCTTATTTCAGACAAAACAGACTTCAAAATAAAGACCATAACAAGAGACAAAGATGGTCACTACATATTACTAAAGGGATCAATCCAACAGGAGGAAATAACCCTTATAAACATTTATGCACTCAATACAGGAGCACCTAAATATATAAAAAATTTCTTGGAGAACTTTAAAGGGGAGATTGACAGCAACACAATCATAGTGGGGAACTTTAACACCCCACTGTCAGCATTGGACAGATCATCAAGACAAAAAATCAACAGGGAAACGCAGACCTTAAATGAATCACTAGACCTAATGAATTTAATTGACATTTATAGAACATTTCACCCCAAAGCAGCAGAATTCACATTCTTCTCAAGTGCACATGGAACATTCTCAAAAATAGACCACATGTTAGGGCACAAGGCAAGTCTCTACAAATGTAAGAAGACTGAAATCATATCAAGCATCTTCTCAGATCACAATGCCATGAAACTAGAAATCAACCACTATAAAAAAACTCAAAAATACTCAAACACATGGAGGCTAAATAGCACGTTATTAAACAACGAACGGGTTACCAAGGAGATCAAGGAAGAAATCAAACACTTCATGGAAAGTAACGAAAATGAATAGACAACAACCCCAAACCTATGGGACACGGAGAAAGCAGTCCTGAGAGGAAAATTCATAGCATTACAGGCCCATCTCAAGAAACAAGAAAAACATCTAATGAACTATCTAACACAACTAAAAGAACTAGAACAAGAACAGCAAGAAAAGCCCCGAGGAAGTAAAATGAAGGAAATAATAAAGATCAGAGCAGAAATTAATGACATAGAAACTAAAAAAAACAATACAAAAAAATCACTGAAACCAAGAGCTGGTTCTTTGAAAAGGTAAATAAGATTGATGCACCTTTAGCCAGACTCACTAAGAAACAAAGAGAGAGGACCCAAATAAATAAAGTCAGAAATGAAAGAGGCGATATAACAACTTACCCAACAGAAATACAAAGGATTGTAATAAAATATTATGAGCAACTATATGCCAACAAACTGGACAACATGGAGGAAATAGACAAATTCCTAGAAGCATACAACCTTCCAAAGCTGAATCAAGAAGAGGCAGAAAACCTGAATAGGCCGATAACAACTAATGAAATTGAAGCAGTAATAAAAAAAACTCCCAGCAAACAAAAGTCCTGGACCAGATGTATTTATAGGCGAGTTTTACTAAACATACAAAGAAGAATTAACACCTATTCTATTCAAACTATTCCAGAAAATTCAAGAGGAGGGAAAACTCCCAAACTCTTTTTATGAGGCCAGCATCATCCTAATCCCAAAACCAGATAAAGATACTACAAAGAAAGAAAATTACAGGCCAATATCCCTGATGAACATAGATACTAAAATCCTCACTAAAATACTAGCAAACTGGATCCAGCAATACATTAAAAAGATCATACATCATGACCAAGCGGGATTCATTCCGGGGATGCAAGGCTGGTACAACATCCGCAAATCAATAAATGTGATACATCACATAAACAAAATGAAGGACAAAAATCATATGATCGTATCAATAGACACAGAAAAAGCATTCGACAAAATCCAGCACCCATTTCTGATAAAAACTCTCAGCAAAGTGGGAATAGAGGGATCATACCTCAACATAATAAAGGCATATATGACAGACCTACAGCCACCATCATACTCAATAGGAAAAAACTAAAACCATTTCCATTAAAAACCGGAACAAGACAGGGATGTCCACTTTCACCACTCTTATTCAACATAGTACTGGAAGTCCTTGCCACAGCCATCAGACAGGAAGAAAACATAAAAGGTATCCAAATTGGAAAGGAGGAAGTAAAACTGTCATTATTTGCAGATGACATGATATTGTACATAGAAAACCCTAAAGACTCCATCAAAGTACTACTAGATTTGATAAACGAATTTGGCAAGGTAGCTGGATACAAAATCAACATCCGGAAATCAATGGCATTCTTATACACCAACAATGAACTTTCAGAGAGAGAAACTAAAAAAGCAGTACCATTTACCATTGCAACTAAAAAAATAAGATACCTAGGAATAAACTTAACCAAGGATATAAAAGACCTGTGCTCGGAAAACTACTGAAAAAAGAAAAGAGGAAGATTTAAACAAGTGGAAGAATATACTATGCTCATAGATTGGAAGAATTAATATCATTAAAATGTCCATACTACCCAAAGTAATTTATAAATTTAATGCAATTCCTATTAAAATACCAACAGCATATTTCACAGACCTAGAACAAACATTTCGAAAATTTATATGAAACCAAAAAAGACCCTGAATAGCTGCAGCCATCTTGAGAAAAAAGAACAGAGTGGGAGGGATCACATTACCAGATTTCAAACTATATTACAAAGCAACTGTAATCAAAACGGCCTGGTATTGGTACAACAACAGGCATATAGATCAATGGAACAGAACAGAGACCCCAGAAATAGACCCACGCCATTATGGTCAGTTAATATTTGACAAAGGAGGCAAGAGCATCCAATGGAGTAAGGACAGTCTCTTCAATAAGTGGTGCTGGGAAAACTGGACAGATACATGCAAAAGAATGAAACTCAACCACCAACTTTCACCATACACAAAAATAAACTCAAAATGGATAAAAGACTTAAATGTAAGTCACAAAACCATAAAATTCCTGGAAGAAAACATAGGCAGTAAAGTCACAGACATCCCACGTAGTGGACTTTTCACTGATACATCTCCTAGGGCAAGAGAAACAAAGGAAAAAATAAACATATGGGACTACATCAAACTAAAAAGCTTCTGCACAGCAAAAGAAAACAGCCTCAAAATTCAAAGGAATCCCACGGTCTGGGAAAGCATATTTGCCAAGGATGAATCTGATAAGGGGCTAATTTCCAAAGTGTACAAAGAACTCATATTACTCAGCAAGAGGAAGACAAACAACCCAATTAAGAAATGGGCAAAGGACTTAAATAGACACTTCTCCAAAGAGGACATACGGATGGCCAGGAGACAGATGAAAAAATGCTCAACGTTGCTAATCATCAGAGAGATGCAAATTAAAACCACAATGAGGTATCACTTCACACCTGTCAGAATGGCTCCATCAACAAATCAACAAACAACATGCGCTGGCGAGGGTGTGGAGAAAGGGGAACCTAGTGCACTGCTGGTGGGAATGCGGACTGGGGCAGCCACTATGGAAAACAGTATGGAGGTTCCTCAAAAAATTAGAAATGGAGCTGCCGTTTGACCCAGTGATTCCACTCCTAGGAATGTATCCTAAGAACCCTAAAGCATTAATCAGGAAGAATATATGCGCCCCTATGTTCATAGCAGCACAGTTTACAACAGCTAAGATCTAGAAACAACCCAAGTGCCCATCAGTAGATGAGTGGATAAAAAAGCTGTGGGACATTTACACCATGGAATACTATGCAGCTGTAAAGAAGAGAATCTCACACCCTTTGGGACAGTGTGGATGGACCTGGAGAATATTATGCTAAGCGAAATAAGCCAGGCAGAGAAAGACAAACATCACATGATCTCGCTTATACGTGGAATCTAAAGAACTTAATAAACTGATGAACAGAATACATTCAATGACATGGAAGCATAGATGAGACTGACGAATGTCAGAAGGATGGAGAAGGGTGGGTGGGTGGAGGGGGAGAGAGTAACCAAAGAATTTATATGCAAATTTGCACAACCCAAGGACCAGGACAATGGTGGGGAGAGGGACTGGGGAAGGGGAAGGGATAGGGTGGAGTGGGTCATTAGGGAGAAAAAAGGAATATGTAATATTTTAAACAAAAATAAAATTAAAAAAACCCACAAAACTGCATTTAACTTGATTGGTGATATTAAGATATTTGAAGAATAAACGTTCATACAGAAAAAAGCGGTATTGAGGATGGGTAAACGGACAAAAGGAGTAACATAAAAAAAAAGTAAATAAACAACAAAATACAATAAAAGAGGGACTGTGCATAGGCCCATTTTGATAGTGTGCCAGAAACTAAGAGTTATGGTCAATGCAATTCAAAGAAAAAAAGCAGTCCAAAACAAAAATTATAAAACATAACTATATCACCCTCACCACAGCATTAAAGAATGTTCCTAACAGACTCATAGACAGAGACCAGACTGATGATTGCCAGAGGGAAGGAGGGTTGGGGGACTGGGTGAAAAAGGTGAAGGGATTAAGAAGTACAAATTGGTAGTTGCAAAATAGTCATGGGATGTAAAGTACAGCACAAGGAATATAGTCAGTAATATTGAGATAACTACGTATGGTGCCGGGTGGGTACTTGAAATATCAGGGGGAACACTTTGTAAATTACGTAACTGTCTAACCAACTATCCTGTACACCTGAAACCAGTATAAAGTATTAAATATCAACTGTAATAGAAACATTTTTTTAAAAGAACGTTTCTGATTGATTCTTACCTCTTTAACGGTGAACACGCAGTCCTCAGGGCTAAGAAAATTTAGAGGAGCGTGTTTTACTTCTCTCCTTCCCAACTCAACAGGAGAATGAGTCACTCTCAAGAAAGCTGTGTTCACAGCTGCACAGAGAAATCCACATAAAGGTTCCTTGCCCCAACTACCCACATTCTCTATGCCACTGGGTACAGGACAATCCCATGTTGGCCCACTCTGATGCCACCTCTTCCCCACTCCTTCTGGAATTTGGAGTCTGGGAGGGAAGCCAGTCCATCAGTGCGTAAAACTGCATCAAAGCACGTGTAGAAGAACCACAGGTTTATAGAGCACTTGGAATCAACTAGGTCATGACCGCATGGTCAGCTGGCACCCACCGGCCATTGAAATACAGCTCACCAACATGTTTTGTTTGGGCCTCCAGGGTGAATTTTTTAGAAATTAGAACCAGTTTCTAATGTTTAAGAACCAGATAACTTCATATTAAACTCCAGATTTTTTGCTTTGCTTTAAAAATCTGGAGGTTCTGACAACCCAATCCTGCCTGGCAACAATACTCGGCCTCTACACTTGTTACCTGACTGGCCCCCAATATAGTTCGAGACCCTCAATGAAGTTCGAGACTCACAGAGGTGACACAGTAAGTTGAACCTGCAGTGAGATGAGAACAGAGACCAGTAGGCCCTTTGCTACCCCACCCTGGAGACTGAGTTTGGCCATTCTCCAGAGGTTGTCCAACTTGCCAACACCTTCATCTCTAATGCTCAGAGCAGTCTAGTCATACAAACTACAGCGCAATGTTTTGACATGGAGCCTGGCCCACCTGCAAGGAGCCCAGACATTCAGATCCCTCTGGGGGGTCCCTCATGGTTCTAAGCTTACAACCCCCTCTCTTGCTGGACAGGAAGTAAACTCCTTTCATGGCTGCAGCTGAGTGTCAGGGAGCTCTAGCACTGAATCCCCAAGAGGTCCTGCGCCTCTGTGAGCTATGGAGGAAGAGAAGTGATTTTATCAAGAGCATGTGGTTCTTAACTAAGGAAGACCTTTTCTCATAAGATATAAACTACCATTTTCCTATTGAGGTCAGACTGTATTTTATGTATGTACATTAACTACGTAGTTATTTCCCCAAAATTGTATAAGGACACACAAGATAAAGTTAGATGTCAGTACAATTTTTATGTTTTCTACTTCTGTACTATTTGAAAATTTCACAAGAAATAAGTATTACCATTATAACCAGAAGATTGGTGAGTATATGATTGAACCAGGAACGACAGATATGATAATATGTGAAGCTTTCACAAGTCCATAGATAAAAAGACAATTGTTTTCAAAGAACAGATATGTATATATGCATGGCCCATGGACACAAACAACAATGTGGTGAAGGCCAGGGGCGGAGGGTGGGGGCTGGGTGGACAAGGGCAATGGGAGGGAAAATGGGGGACATCTGTAATAGTGTCAACAATTTTTAAAAAATAATAAAAATTTTCTTTAAAAAAGACAGTAACACTTCTAGTTCAATTGATTGACCTGGTTACATTAGCTATTCTCTCTCATTTATATACGACTGGAAGAAGTATAATTACTGAGAAGGGAAGCTGTTCCAGATATAGTTATGTGAATAAATTAAGTTGCAAAACTATTATGGTCTACCTCACTTTTATCAAACATATATAATATGTAAAATATCCTCAAAACATCTGGAACATTATATTTTAAAAGGTTAAGATATAAAAAGGTATAAAGTGGAACTAGAAGGATGTTAACACAGATAAAGTCAATCCACTTCCTATTGGTTGGGGGGGGGGCACAAAACTTGGCCTTAAGATTTCTAGCACACAGACTACAAAGGGAAACCCAGCCGCTCACGTAATCTGTAATGTCTGTAAGGTTTCCTAACTATAGTAATAGTGAACACTTGCATAGTGCTTGCCATATGCCTGGTGCCATTCATTAAATCTCAACAATGATCCAAAGGAGTGCTCACAACTATTAGCACCAGTTTACAGTGGGGAAATGGAGGCACCCTGAAGTTAATGACTCACAGAAGGTCACACGGGTGTTTAAACCCTGTCTGGAGGGCTGGCTCCAGAGTCCCTACAAATTCAGTTTGAGGCCAGAATTCAGACAGAGCAACTTACAACCACTACAGTCAATCAGAGGAAAAACTGTGCTGTAAGGCTAACATCCTCGATAGCATTCTTACAGCAGACGCAGTGACACACTTTGGAGGGCTTTTTAGATTGGACTGTAACCCACAAGGCCTTTAACGATCTGACCCCCTTCAAATCTTCAAACATCAGCTTCTTACCACTCCTCCCCTCAGTAATGGTAGACAGCTTCCCAAGCCTTCTTTCTGTTCTCTAAACATGCCAAACTCATTTCTGCCTCAGGGCCTTTGCACTTGTTCTTAAGACTGTCCCCCAGCCCCGTCTTCACAGAGCTCGCTCCTTCCTATCTTTCAGAACTCAGCTCAAATGTCTCTTCCTAAGAGATCCTTTCCCCTTCATAAAAATTTATGCTGTCCCCTGCCCCCCACCCCCAACCTCTAGTAACTCTCTATTAAATTAGGCTGCCTCATTTTCTTTGTAGCACATTTGTCATCATTTGAACTTGTCTCATCTATTCTTTGTTTATTGTTTGTCTTCACTACAAAGCTGCCAGCTCCACGAGAGAGGGAATCTTGCCTCTCTTTTTCACTGCTGGATTCCCAGCCCCTAGAACATCCTCATATATAGCAGGCTCCAATACGTATTAACTAAAATTGAAAAATTAACTGCCTCAAAAATTGAAGACCATTCGATCTTCACCACGTCGCTTTTAATGTCAGTTATGTAGGTTAGCTACTCACACGGCCCCGACGCACAGCTGCTTGAAAGCCCTGCCTCCCCGGCCAGCCTAGGTAGCATGCAGCCTGCACAGCCACCATTGATGCTGGGATTCAGCCAAGAGGGATGCCCATGGAAAAACCCTGATACCACCGAGATTTAGATCCCGTGTGCATTCCCCAGCCGATGGGCACTGTTCCTGAGCAGAATTCAGCCGCCGGCCCAGGAGTTTGCAGCATTGCAGAGCTATGCACTGGAAGGCCATCAAAAATGTGTCAAGTGTCTCGAGCACTTGGGATTATAGAAGCAAATGAACGTCAGTCATCTTGGCTGAACATTTGCCAGGCATCAATAAAGTCAATACCCTTTCCATCAGGAACGTGCAGTGAGGTTTCCAGCTGCCAAACTGCATTGGTTGCCACAGACTGAGGCCAACATGATGCCTCTAAGCATGAATCTGGCAGACAATCAAGAATTCCCTGACTTCCTATCAATGAGGCCTCCATCTGTCCACGGAAGCCAGCAGTCAGCTTTCTCTTATCTTTTTATCAAAGACTGTATAGATGAGGAGCTACAGTGCTGGGCAAAGCTTGTAGGAAACGTGTCTCTCTACCTACAATCAACACTGCGATCTGAGGTCAGGGGCAAAGGTTCCTATTTGGTAATAAGCACCTCGTCAAAACAGTTCATTTCTCTCCAGTAAATATTCTCAAAAGCAGCCTGATATTGATCAAAAAATCAGGCATCAAAGAGGATAAGGCAACCCGCTCTTCGTATTAAAAAATCTTATTAAATTATAAATATATTCAAACAACTTTTTTTTTATCACATAACAGGCTTTTACTTTTTTTTATATTACTTTCCTTTGACACGAAATATGCCATACTAGAGTGATAGGTCCTTGATTCATTATGTAAACATAGACTTGTTTGATTTGAAAAAGATTTTAAAAATAAGGTGGTGACTTGCTTGGACAAAACAACAACAACTCATAACTAATGTAATGCTACCTAATCCATGGCTGCTATCCCAAGGCCACTCAGAACTCAGCACGGTCCCTGTGAAATTCCACTGAGCTGTGAAGGGCCGCTCTCAACGGCTCGCTGCCTCCCCTGTGCCCCGATACAGGGTGATGAAGGGGCTGAAACATGAGTGAGCTCACACCGTCGGGACAGAGGGGGGGAAGGTCCAGCAAGTGCCTGCAGCACGTGGACTTGCAGATGTGCCTAAAGAAAAGAGTGACACGAACAGGTGAATCATAGACAGTGGCCTGAAAACGACCACAGGGCCAGCTGGGTCAGGACGGATGGGTGTGTTCAGAGTGACTGGAGAAGACAAACCCACGATGAGATTGAGGAGAGACTGGAAGGAAAAGGCCTTGCAGTCCCCCATACAATTTGGGCCACTAAAGACTGCCCGGACTAGGGCGACAGTGATGGAAATGACGGCAGGCCTCTGGAGAGGCTGTGGAGGATGAGATGACACGCCACAAGGCTGGGAGCAGGGGAGGGAGGTGACAGAAAGCAGACCCCACTGCTTCTCTTGTGAGAAGACTGTGTGGTAAAACTGAGCACCAGGGAGAAATGTTCAGATGGAACAAATGACAGTGTCGCATCCAGATGTAATATGATTAAGAAATGGAATTATTCTTGTGCCTTCTCAATAACAAGCTGTCCTCAGCTTCAACTCCTCCCATCTCTAGGAGGCCCCAAATTTAGTCATCAGATCTTACCCGCTCTTTCTCTCTCTGCATAAAACCAGTACAAGTCCTAACAACTCAGGCTCAGACTGTTCCAACCATCTCTTTGACTTTGTTTCAAATTCTTGGCCTTCAAACAAGGCAGCCAGAATCATCGTGTCAAAACAAATAAAATTTAAAAAGGCTCCCACAAAAGGTCACTGATCATCGATTAAAGGAGTCAATCACAAGTAAGGAGGCCCTTAACTAACGCTTTCCCTCATCACCTATCCCCCGGCTCATCACTCTCTTTCTCCTTAAAAAGCAAACATATTTTGTAGCCCACCCTTTCAGCCTACACGTGATCAAATATAACTTAAAAAAAAGAGTAAATTATATTATTGTAAACTGGACAACCCTCTTTTCATAAAGGTAGTAATTTGCTCCATGAAAGGCTTTCTTTCAGCTCTTTCTGAGCTGGTACATACTCAATCTTGACTGCTTTTTGGACTGGAGTACACACTTGTAATGAGCCTTAAAACTGTCTGGAAAGTTGCAGAATATATAATTTCACAGAATAGGAAGAAAGCACTCTTCCATTTGTAATCAACTAAGATGACCAGCCATAATCTTATCGAGTAAAAAGATCCAAAAGGGGGATCTCTTTTTGCTAAAAATCGAAATAGAGGAGGAACATGGACTAAGGCTGGTTGTAACAGTAGCTGCAGCCTAACCCCCAGCCAAGGAGCCCCGTTTCTGCTTCGCTGGACCGGGACGCGAGGCAGCTGGGCCTCACGCGCTGCAGCGCCCACGGATGGCCTCAACCAGGGGAGTGGCAACGTCACAGGGGCAGCATCAGGCCCAAACCAACAAGTATGAGGCCCCACGTGAAGGCGGCACAGGCAGGGCAAACGGGAGGCACCCTCAGCCTCTGAACTGATACAGCTTGATTTTGAGCTTCAAATCTTTTTAATTACACATATTATTCATGCTTAGTGCAGAAAAAAGAGCAAATAGAGCAAAAAGACCAAAATAAAAATCATCTACATTCTGCCACCCAATAAGCACTGTTTTTATTTCTAGTAAATCCTTTAGACAACTTTTTTTCTATATTATATGCATATGGAAATGCATCTTTTCAAAACCAAAACTGAGACTTCACACCCATGACAATGGCTATTATAAAAAACAAAAGCAAAGAACGAAAACAGAAAATAAAGAGTGTTAGCAAGCATGCAAAGAAACTGGAATGCTTACACATTGCTGGTGGGAATGTAAAATGGTGCAGCCTCTATGAAAAACAGCATGCAGTTTCTCAAAAAACAGAATTACTACATGATCCACTTATCCCACTTCTGGGTTTATACCCAAAAGAAGTGAAAAACAGAGCTTGAACCAGATGTTTGCATATACATGGTTATAGCAACATTATCCACAAAAGCCAAAAGGTAGAAGCAGCTCAAGTGTCCAGATGAATGGATGAACAAAATGTGGAATATATGTAATGAAATATCCAGCCTTTACAAAGTAAGGGAATTCTACCACATAACAACATGGATGAACCTTGAAGACATTGTTAAGTGAAATAATCCAGTTACAAAGGGACAAATATTGTATGATTCCCTTACGTGAGGTGCCTAGAGTAGTCAGATTCATAGAGATAGAAGGCAGACTGGTGGCTGCCAGGGGCTGGGAGTGGGGAGGAGGGAGAAAGGGGACTTGTTTAATGAATATGGAGTTTCAGTTTGAGAAGATTTAAACAGTCTTGGAGATGGATGGTGGTGACGGTTGCACAACAATACGAATACAATTAATGTCACAGAACTGCACTCTTAAATATTGTTAGAAGGGTAAATTTTACATTATATATATGTTTGCCACAATTTAAAAAACAAAACTGTAGCCCGGCCGGGCGTGGCTCAGCGGTTGAGCGTCGACCTGGGATCCAGGCGATCGGGGTTCGATTTCCCGTCGGGGCACAGGCCCGGGTTGCGGGATCGATCAATGGCTCTCTCATCATTGATGTTTCTGTCTCTCTCTCCCTCTCCTTTCCTCTCTCTGAAATCAATAAAGATATACTTTTAAAAAAACAAAATAAAATAAAAAACAAAACTGTAATCATTCTATCTGTAATTTACTCTGTTCACTTAATTTGATACCATGAATGTTAATAAATGTATTTTGATCATTCTAATGGCTGCAAAGTATTTGATTGTGTGAAATACTGTAATTGACTTTCAAATCCTCTATTGTTGGACAGTTAGGTTGCCCCTGACTTTTCTCTCCCAAAAGGATGTTCTATGATTGAATCACATGACGTCCGGTCAGACTACATTCCCGATGATCCTTCTTTTGGACTGTGGTCATTCACAAATATTCTGAAAATCTTGCACTTCAATCAGAGAACTGCTATTTCCTTGCCATTAAAAATATTTATTAACTGCTTGCACCTGTAATATATTATTAATGAATAACAAACGTAATGATTAATACTTAATTTAAAATATTTATTAAGTACTTCTACATTGTTAAACCTACTTTGGAGGAAAGAAGTTTAGAAATGTTACTAATTGAACATGACACTGTGGGTAGTACTCAAATTATTTAATAAGAGGTTGATAGAGGCACCAATCACTCAGAGCAGAGGCCTGATGAACACAGGTTCATATGACAACCCAACACCACCTCTTTAGTACTTACAGCCTGTGTTGACTTCAGGTCCCTCCAGTGGAAAATTCCTAAGACTCTGGCTAGGCACGCTGCCTCCTGGCTCAGTGCAGCACCTTGATACACAGGAGAAGGCAGGAGCTCCTGGGCACAGGCAAAGAAGCTCCAGGTATCTGAGCCACGAACATTTACATCCTTAATACCCATTAATTTTTTAAAATGATTTGAGAGAGAGAGAAACATCAATTTGTTGTTCCACTTATTTATGCATTCATTGGTTGATTCTTGTACATGTGCCCTGACCGGGGATTGAACCTGCAACCTTGGCATATGGGGACAACGCTCTAACCAACTGAGCTATTCAGCCAGGGCCCTTAATACCCATTAATTTACTAGAAACAGTCACCAGGGCACTGAAGACTGAACAGAACAGTGAGAATCAGAAGGCTCTATTCCCTGCCAGCGGCCTGCATTTTCTCTCTCCAAATGATCAGTTTGCCTCACTTCACAGGCCCAGCAAAATACGGGCTGTCGAAATTGAAGATAAGTGCAGTCACAAATGCTTCTTATCCCCTTTTTCCCACATGGTTTCCCAGGTCCCAACTCCCAGGCTTGTTATTCTAGTGACCTCATCGGAGTCACACTGCAGAGAGCCAGGCCTTGGAGAGTGCTGCTCCCTGCAGGCGGCGTCCTGGGGAGTCCCAGCTCAAGACACAGCTCTGCAGCCTGCTGTGGAATCCACTGACCGGGTGGACAACGCTGCATGAAGTCTTTATTAATTAGCTGCAGAAAGTTATCGCAATCAGTACAAGAACAGACAGGAGTTTTCACAGTGCTTTTTATTTTCAATAAAATAGTAAAACTAGAATGAAATAAACCAGATGCTGCCTTGTTGAACTAATAGTACTTTATAATTGTGGTTATTTGGTAAATTAAGGCAACAGACCAAGCAGAATGCCAGAAATAAGCTCTCTCTTACTTATAAATCACTTATCCAGAAATATTAGCTAACAAAATTGAAATGTGTGCAACTTATTCACAGAACAATGGGTCTGACTCGTTTACTTTTACTCTAGAGATCATTCTAATGGGCACAGTTATTTGTGTTTTAACAAATGTAAACTCTAGGAGGGCAGGGATTTCTGTTCACCGATGTCTCCTGCAACAAGGACAGAACTTAAGTACCTGTTGAAGGGTGAGAGACTGAGTCTTTACACCAGGGGTGGGGAGCCTTTTTTCTGCTAAGGGCCATTTGGATATTTATAACTTAATTTGTGGCCCATACAAAATTATCAACTTAAAAATTAGCTATGAAAAAAGCTCCTAGATTTATTGAATTTTGAGTCCCACCTGTAGTTGCCTTGGCAGGGGCCAGACCAAATGATTTTGAGGGCCATGCGGCCTGTGGGCTGGATCCCCACCCCTGCTTTACTGAGCTATGGTCTAGCCCCACCCCTGCTTATGTTCTCTCAACTGAGCTATGGTCTAGCCACTCTTCTTATGTCACATCTCAGCTACTCCATACTTAAGCCTCCAAAAACGTTTGGCATTGCAACCCTGGTTTACATGCTGTGAAAGACCATTTACTTGTAAATGGAGACTAAATAACTGGTAAGATTTCTTGCAGGGGTATTAATATTCTCTCTGATCCTGTGTCCACTAGGAATCTGCTAAGCAAGCATCCTGTTTTCCCTGCCAAGGGAAACATCTTGTTTCCTACTAGATTGTAAACTCCTTCGAACTTGTTATTAGGGCACATTAAGTGAATTGAGCTGGAAAAAGAAGTTTTAGCTCATTGCCTAGCCTTCCCCATTTGAAGGCTCTCCAAACTGAACTCCACCTGGACAGGAGTAGTCTGAGTAATTGTTTTAATCCCCTCACATTACTGGGCATGCCGTAGGGACTGACATTGCCATTTCCCACTGGAACCGCAGCCCTTCTTTTGGATTAACATTCTGTTCAAATTACAACAGTTTTGTGGCCAATCTGATGTTTCTAATAATGGCCAGGAATCCACTAAATCCATGATAGGCAAACTGTTCTGCCAAGGCCTAATTTTTTTAAAAAAAGAAAGAAATGTTTAAGAGCCATGTTTTACTTTTTTACTTAAAAATAAAAATAGGCCCGGCCGGCGTGGCTCAGCAGGTTGAGCACAGTTCCAAGAGATCACAGTTCGATTCCCAGTCAAGCCACATGTCTGGGTTGTGGGCTCAATCCCCAGTTGGGGGTGTGCAGGGGGCAGCCGATCGGTGACTTATCATTGATGTTTCTATCTCTCTCTCTCCCTTCCTCTCTCCGAAATCAATAAAGACATACTTAAAAATGAAAATAGCTCATTGAGTCCTATTAGGGAAAAGGAAGATGAGAAATGTACAATCTTATAACCCAGAACCCCAGCTTTATTGAACAGAAGACTGTTGCTACATTTTTCATCAAGAAGTTTCTGTCCATGCATCTCTGGGAAGTAACCGTGCCTGCTTTCTGATCTTCTGTAATTTATACAGCACTTTACCATCCGCAAAGTAGGTGATCAGGCATTCTCCCTTCTCCAAACAACTCCTCAAAAGACTGATTACCACATTCCTATGATCCCAAAATAACATGTTATGTTACCCCACTGTCTTAATAACAGCTTTTGGAGAAAAAGGAAGAGTTAAGAAACACTAGCATATTAAATATATACATCTATAAGATGTGCCAATCACATCTTATTTCAGGAACATTAAAATAAGGAGGAAAAATAGTGCACCTTAGATTTGGAGAAATGGAGACTAGACTCTTCTCATTTTGAAGCAACTTGCCCAAAGTCAGTCCAAAGCTGTACCTGCAGAACTAGGGCCCGGGCATCTTCATGTTTTCAATGCAACAGTAGCTGGGCACCAACAAGTGCAGGCACTAGAAAGAGATGCGCAAGGGGCAGCCCCTGGCCCTCCTCCAACCTCGGCTCAGCAAGGGGCTCTGCGCTCTGCTTGGGCGGGCAGGGTAGAGCCAGGGAGAAAGCCAGAGTAGCACAAACAGCTCTCCCTTCCCCAAAGGGTTAGCTGCCAGGACACTCTTGCTGCTAAACCAGGGAGTGCCCTGGTTCCCAGAGCCCAGCATGCCATGAACCTCACCCAGG